>NW_023596136.1:25884240-26031101 GCF_011947565.3 Pollicipes pollicipes | reverse complement strand
GGTCTTGGATTATTCAGTTAAGCCAATGGAGCATAACTCCTATCTGCACGCAAACAGGTCATCTTAAAATATTATGATTGCGTATGAGAAAACCAATATGCCTTGTAATTCGCTGGGTGTAAGGAGATTCCATGACATTGAAGAGCAAAGACTTTGGGTAAGCGCGAAGTATCCCTAAAATCACTGCTGTTTTGAACATTAAGTTTTTACTTCACTAACTATATATAAATATATATATATATATATATATATATATATATAATATATATATATATATATATATATATATATACATATATATATATATATATGCATATATACATATATACATATATACATACATATACCTTTACATATACATATATGTATATACGTACTTTACATACTTAACATACATACGTACTTACGTACTTTACATATACGTATATGTACATATACATATACCTTGCAATGCTTTAATCACGCACAATGTCTAAGCAAAGATGGACCCGTCTCATATGAAATGAAATAGGGATCCTTAATGTTCTCCAAAATATCACGGGTGCGTTTAAAGCCTCGCCTTAAATTTTGATCCGTGGTATATCAACGGTCATCCATCCCAGGGAGTTATAGTTGTCGACATAGTCATTTTCACGATAGCATTGTTAGGCGGGACCTGCTTTGCTACCAAATGTGAAATGCTTCTGGTCATATGAAGTGCATCATCTTCTGCCATGATGCTAAAAAACAGGATAGCAGGCGCAAAACCAGTCGATCTCCATGTCAAAATAACCATGCATTTGTCAAAATTGTTCTACATTTTAATTCGAAGGTATTTTCGTCATCATTCTGTACATTTCGTCCTTAAGCGTTTTTGGTACTTTTTCATTTGGTCCCGCGAAGTTAAAACGACCAACCCGTGCATGATATCGAAACAAAAATGCACCCCGAGTAAAGTTTATCGGCTTCTGTCATGTGTGATGACAAACTAAGGCGTTGGCCTCTCTAGTCGTTGGGTCGCGTATCTGGGTAACCAGAGGCAGGAGATTCTATTCCCCGTGGTGTTCGCCTTCCTGCCAGCGTGAGAAGCAGGAGATGCCATATAGCCTCAGCTACTGGGTACGTCGTAAGGCCCAGTGATGATGGCGGAAGCCCCTGTTTACGTTATTTTCCTTGCATTTCAGATTGGAAACCAACGTTGGCCACTGTCTTATTATGATAGCGTGAAAACTGCTTGCCAGAATTTAGCTTACGTTATGCACAAAAATTCCGTCTCGTGCCGAATATTTTATGGAATATTGAGGTTCCATGCGTGCTTTGGCAACGCCCGTAGACGTAATGTTAAAGTCTGCAAAGTTGAGACATGCACCTCACCCCGTCCCCAAAGCCCCACCCCACCCCCATTTCCATTCCAATTCCCACCCTAGTGACATGGCTCGTGAATGTATGCCCAGTGCAAGGTCCAGTGATAGGACCGCAAGGTATGTGCTTTGTGCATCCTATTGCATGCATGTGTCGTGTTTGCATCTATGCTGCTTGTGAATGTTTTGTGTACTTCGACCTTAAAACGTAATATGCCTGTGTTCATAAATGGCGTCTCGAAATTGTCAGAGACAAAATCTGGAGCAATCTTCGCCGGCTAAAATTAGGAAAGCTAATTTACCCGTAATTTGATATTGTACGTGTTTTGAAACAGTCTCGGTCGTCATATCCCAGACTATCTACAGTTTCAAAGGTTTCCCTAGGCTTATGCGTCCTCTCGTGACACCTTAGACTACACTTATGTGTTCATTATGAGCATGATTCGTAAGAAGTAGCCGCCCCGCTAGCCAATTTGTCTCCTTTTTTTCATTACGCCTGCAGTTTAACTTGGTTACCTCACCAGTTGATCCGGACAGGTGCACGCCGAAAATCGGTTAGATTAGGGTGTTCATCTGAGGGCGTGGGAGTACGGCGTTCGTGGGTGGGGATGAACACCTTCAAGCCTCCCACCCAGCCGACCAAGGCCAAAGGGCCGGATCTGTCGGCTCAGCACACGCTGCAGCTGTGTTCCCCGGGCGCGCCTAAGCGCTGGCGACTGCCGTCCCACTCGCCAGGGACGCATCAGCACAGCTTGTACCCCCTGGCCGCGCCAGGCACGCCCGCCCCCCCCCCCCCCTCGAGGGAGGGGAGCGTCGCGTCGCCGGGTCAGAGGTCAGCGTCAGGGGAGCTCGCGCGCGCGCGCGCCGGCTGGCCTATTTCGGTGCCGCAGGGGACGGGCACGTGACAGCGACGCGCCCCGCCGGGACGGACCCACAATGGATGCAAATGAAGGGCTCCCGCCGGCTCCGAAGCGGAAAATGGTGCGTTACGTCGCACCGTCATTGTCGCCTCTTTATTTATGAACGGAGGTTGATGATGCAGGGAGCCGCAACACTATCACAGCGAGAGGAGCCACCGCGCACAACACGGCGTGATGTCGCCGCACGCGGCCCGCGGCGGGTGGGGCGAGAATGCGATGCGTTAGGTTGTTTCTCTAAATCCTGTGTTAGTTATCTCGCGTTATAATTCAAACTGCAGGGGGTGCAAGCGAGCCGACAGCACAGCTCAGTAAGTTTGCCAGATGCCAAGGTAGATAAGAGCTTTTCATCTCACATGGAATGGAACGCAAAAGTGAAAACTGCTTCCATGCAATGGAAACAGTTTTGTGACAGTAAAATTCATTTGCAGCATGCCGTCCGGATTCACGTAACATCTGTAACTTTCTCAACCTTTTGTTATTCATTCTGCAGCATTACCGCGAAGTTTGTGTTTTAACGTGCCGCTGTGGGAACACAGTGCTCCGGTGGCGTGTCATTGCAGTCCAATGTTCATACCACAGCTGCGGTGCAGTGCATAAGTGAGAATTTACCGTTGCTGCACATTTCTTTCAGGTTGAAAGGCTGCTTGTACCAGTGGCGACGGCATTGAGCTGCTGGTTGTATAAGCCAGAAAGTTGGACAACGTTTGGTGTGTTCGGTGCTTTAAAAGTCCCTATGTGGAAATATTTGGCACCGGTTGGGTGGCGCCCGTTATCCAAGTAGCAGCATTTCGGGGTAGCGCGAGATAAAAGTTTAGCCTATTAAAAGCTTCAGAATAGTTGCACATGTTTCAAAATGTTCCAGGTAGACATTTCCAGTGCATCTGAGGTTCGCGTCGTTCGTTAGGTGTTACGTGGGGGATTGCAACTGCGCAACCCAAATGACTGCCAAGTCTTCCAAATCCAACTGAAATCAGCTTCTTCCAAATACACTTTGCAGATTTGCACGGTACGTGTTTCTCCGTTTGACGTCAGGCGATGAAGGACATAGGCCGATCACATCAGGTTTGTTGCATCATCTTGTCTATTCTTCGGTGAAACGGGAGGAATCTTTTGTGGATGGAACCACATATATCAAGACAGCCCGGGAAAATCGTGACCGAGTACCTGAGCGAAGTCATGCCTTATCTTAACACCGCTCTCCATTGTTCTAATGGGCTGAGGAGGCTGCAAGGTGGAAGGATCTGTCTTCTTGACAGTGCTGCATTCGAACTTAACGTTTTTACATTTGCCTCCAGTATTTTTGCCTATTACTGTAGAAGTAGTGGAACATCCGAAACGCAGAGCAAATCTTATGACTAGAAACGTAGCAGAGCAAACGGATGCATGGATAAATCCCTGATTTATTTACAAATGATAAGCATGGCAATTCTGAAAGCTTCAAATAAGTTTGACAAATGGTTCCTTCGCTCCACAGCGGAGCGTGAAGGCGCCAGGAGCGCCCCCCCCCCCCCCCCCCCCACCCCACCCTGCCTTGGAATATTAAAACCTGCCTCAAATCATCTTGAATAGGTGTCAAGGAACATTGAAACTCTGTTCAGATATTCATGCCTTATTCTTTCTGTTCCTGAATGAGCTTGCTGTTTTACCGGTGTCGGTCCGGAATCGATTGATTTAAACGGTTATCAGACAAAGATTGAGCCCATCGAATGCGCCCACTTCACCGTCACGTGCCCAGCCATGTCCAGTCACTGCTGTGCATGTGCTGGTTGAATGTGCTGACCAGAACGGGTTAAAAGTTAAGAAGAGGCACACGTACGCAGAGTGATTTCGCAGGCAGGCAGGCACACATGCAAAGAGTGATCTTTTAAGGTCATGCTTGAGGATGACGGTGGTAGTGTTAAGACGGTATGTTTTTGGACATTGCCAAGTAAGATTGAGGGGAAAAGATGTAAACGACGCTTTTAACATCACACAGAAAGATTCATGGCACATGGCGTCTTAGACTTCAATTAAATGTTCAGGCAAATGGTTCTGACTTCTTCGCCACGTGAACTGAAGAAACAGGTAGCACCTCCTGTTGCCACGGGCATAAAAATGCGTCATGTTTCCCAATTATACGGCACAGGTGTTCCAAATAGCTTTTCAGTGCTGTGCGGTTTTCAGCCTTGCTCATCCCGATTGCCCGCATAAGCTTTGGAACCACTCGAGGGATTGGTGAAGTTCATTTAATCGCTGACGTCATTGGCGAATGTCGGCGGACAAATATAAACTGGGATAACTAATTCATCAATAGGGCTTTTTTGATATATTTCCGAGGGTTTACTGCCGCTCTTTTTTGCGAAGATTTGCTGCTGCAGGCCCGGTTTCTCCTACATTAAGGAGCATTCGTTATTGTTGCTAGTAGGGTACGAAATTCAGACAGCATCGAAATTCCTCGGGCGGGCCCGTGGAACACTTAACCACGCTTGCTGTATACGGGCAAGAAAGGCATCGAGCTTCTGGGTTTCCGGCGTTGTGAGTCTGGAGTTCTTACGCTGAGGGTAATCGACCTTCAATGCATCAGGAGGACACCACCGCCGACCGACAGCAGCCGACTGACACGACAGCAGCAATCGCCCGCCAACGACGATCACCAAAAGGACACGGGCTACGTCGAACACGCCTGACGAGAATGCTGTGTTCCAGCTTGCAGCCCACCTTGCGAGTACCGATCGGCGGCTTCTGCAGCACCCTAAGCCCCCGGCTCGAGCTCGTCAGCGTACGCTCTCAGTAATTCCCGAAGCCGTCGACGTTGGCGCCCAGCAAAGTGATAGCGATGACCGGCGCCAAGGTCCTTGCCGAGATAGAGCGGGAGAAACGTGGTGCAGGCGAAGCGATCGTGATGCTGGACAGATTCACCATCGCCTTACTTTGGCTGTCCAGGCCACAGCACAGCCCCAGAAACAGAAAGCGCCGCAGTCAAGCTGCAGGTAGATTAAAATCGGTATTGGTGATCGGTGGCTTACACCGACCCAGTTGCGGCGCCATCTGCCATGGATTTTGAGTCTATTAAGACAAATTACAAACTGAAGCAGATTATCTCATCGCTCATTGCACAATAATAGCCTGCCGATGGCAAGGAATGGATTTATACAAAACCGTCATTTCGGGTTACCAAAATTATGCTTCTTAAACTAACTGAGAGCAACCAGCAGTAGATAACACAACTATTGCCGAATGGGCAGCTACACAACTATATAATACAACTATATGCTTACAACTGTATACAACTTTAACTTTAATACAACTAATGCAACTATATGTTTCCACAAGATATGGCAGCCGCTGGCTGGGGTGCTGTCTGGGATGCGTCCTGATGATCTTCAAACCGCTGTATGACAAGCACACGCCAGAGCGGGAAATCCAGACCCGCAATCCGACCACTCCCCGGTGTCAGCCGCGACTAAAAAGCTGATGGCGCAGCGCTGCGTCCTTCGTCACACGGGCTCGGTGCACAGGCAATCGAATCGTTAAAACTTAGGAACAACAACAATTGAATCTGTGGTCTAGCGCGCCGCGAAGACCGCAGGCTGCGGCGGCAGCGACAGCCTTCGCGCCGCGCCGCAAAAACATCTCATAGCGCATGAAGTCCGTGAGGCCCAAAGCGTGCACCGCGTTAGCCACTGCACCGTCAGTGGCAAACGACCATCGCCGACAGAGCTTCAAGGTGACTTGCTGGGCCAGACCAGCGAATCCTTCATTGATATCGGAAGGAAGACCTCCGCCGAGACAATGGCAGTAATTGCGGTGGTATGGGTAACGCGAGTGCGCAGGTGCCTTTCCCTAGGACCGATATTGACAAGGCCTACTTATCTTCTGTCATGCCAGTGTTGCTGCACATAACCAATAGGGATTTTGTCTATGGGGCAGTCCTGTGGAAGGGAAAACACTCTTTGTGGGGCCGATTTGGACCCGGCTACATAACGAAACCACAAACCCATCTCACTTGTTCAAGTAGTGCCAAGAATAGATCGAGAACTGGTGTGCGATCTGCTTACGACGCATTTTTATCGCATGCTCTAATATCCCCGAGCCACTCGTGCTTCGAAGAAATCATTCACCTGAGACGGCAAGCCTCACCGTGTCAGATGTTCTGTTCGAGGCATTGATCCCGCCAGGTAGCGCCGATGAGTTTTTTGATCTGTCAAAGGCATTTGACCATACTTGCCACCACTTGCTGTTTGAAGCAATGGGATTTGACGGGGTGTTGCACCTATGACTAATTGTCTGTGTCATCTGGAGACAGCTGCTGGCTGAACGTGGCTTAGCTCATCGAGCATCTAGTAAGCGCGCAGGTGTATAATCACGTGGCCGTTGGATTCTCAGCTTAACTAGCTGTGTTTTTCCAATTTCCTGCGTTTTGCATGCCACGAGGCAACGGTAAGTTCGTTTGCTGCGCGCTGGAACTGAAGCAGGTAAGCGTAGTTTTTTGCTCAGAGGCAAAAGAGCTTGAAACAATGTCCCTGGAGGCGCGCCACGCTCACGGCGCGTGTTCATATAAACGGGTGGTGTAACAGCACTCTCAACGAGAGTGCATTCACTGACCGTATTTGAGGAAAGGTGGACAAATTACTTAGTACGTATGGAGTATTACAATTTACTTATATTTCTCTGTGCCTTGTTTTACGCAAATTTAAGTGCATGTGCTTGGTCGACACGAATTTTCAGTGCTTCATTGAACGTGCGTGCAAACGGACTGCAATAGCCACGTCTACTATGGAAAGTAAGTTATTGTGAATGAATAAATCAGAGCATAACAAACTGACTATATCGACTCTTTGTGATGCACGAAACACATCAAATATTGCAGTAATCAAGAGAAGAGAGCGGAGCATGCCTTATGCTTCACAAAGCTCTCGGGTTTGCACGAAGTTGAAACCAAGCTGATGCCACGAAGCCCCTTCTCACACGCCCGGACACTAACACCGGTGCCCGACGGGCGTGAATTCCTGCTGTGAATCATCACAAAGGCTGGGCCCGTTGTATGCCCAAATGTCACCGCAATCCGTCCAACCGTTTCCACATGTGCGTCTGGCCAAAAATGGGGGTACACTCGGACTCTTTACAGCGGCATATCAAACAAGCGGTTTCTGCTCGCCGCGCTGCGTGAGAAGGGACACCGTTGGCGTCGGTATAGCACCCCTCCACTGACAAGCCATAAGCGTGCTTCAATAACACGAGTTCCAATCATCCCTCTTAAGATTCTTTGCACCACTGGATCAAGCGTGGTCTCGCACCTACGGTCCGTGTACCACTTTCGAGGCTAAATTTCCCCGCCAGGAAGCCGGATTCTTGTAAGCCGCCTTTTCCTGGTTATGCGTCTAAGCCTGGCCATGTCATTACCCAGTCGTGCGCAACATTGAATGGCGAAAAAACGCCGGTATTCACGCATTCTTTTCGCGCTTTCAGAGCATGAAGCGAGGCATGCCTAGTCTCCCGCACAACCGGAGATACTGGAGAACAGTCAGGCAAGTAGCATGTTTGCAGCTTTACCTGCTGCAAACGCCATCAGCCGCTGACCTCCGCAGCTGCACATATCATCAGCTGCGGATTAAGTAAGCCGACAACTGCGGGTACCATCAGCTGGCAGCTACAGATGCTTTCAACTGCAGATATCTCCAGCTGAAGATACTCCCAGCTGACAGCTACAGATGCTTACGGCTGCGGATATCCCAGCCAACAGCTACAGATGTCCCCAGCTGCAGATGTAGCCAGCTGCAAGTGTTCATAGCAAAGCGCGCCACAGTCCCAGTGACTTCTCGTAAGGCCGCGGTCAGTCTGTGATTTTATCTGCAATGTCAGCAACACGCCTTTGACGAACCGTCGTCCGTGGTATGACCTCCAACCGACCCCTGGGTTGGATATTGAAGGGAATGTGGACGATGCAGTCATTATCGCGCCGACACTTTCACCGCACCTCCTGAGTTCCCAGGAGAAGAGAGGCCTGCAAATGCATTCTTTGTGATCAGGTGCAAAGTGGTGTTGATTTTGTTTGCTGTTGCAAGAATGTCCAGCAAATGTCTCCACAGCGGTCCACGCCATAAAAACATCTTTCGGTCTCGGCTGGACCACAGACGACGTCTTTGGATGTCCCCAACGTAACTCAGGGTGACTGGAAATCGCAAATCGAACTGAAAATGGTATGCAGGCAAGGTATGTGCATGCAAAGGTCGCTGGGTTCCTTTACCAAAGCAAGTTAGCGCAGCCCAGCGCGTAAAGAAGCCAATGAAAATCGATGCTGACGCCAGAAGTACTAAATTGGAGAGGGTGAATCTAGAATTCTGTCCATGTCACATTCAATTGAGAAATATGCTGCACATAGGGTACAGAACTGGGGTATAACTAGTTTGGCAGAGCTCCGGTTTCTCCCACAATGTCAGTGGAATGTTCAAGCTTCGGAAAAGTCGTTATAAATCCCCTCATGCCAAAACATGTGGTTCCGTTATTGCTCCCTAACTCCCGGAGAAAGAGTCAGTAGCGCAGTGGAAACTCTTGTCCTGGATGACAAATGAACAGTGGCGGGGTGCCTGGCCCCTGCGCCACAGCATTGGTTAACGTATCTGACTAAACGCATCTGGCGTAACTATCCTGCTGCCGCCGACCGACCCAAGTATTCAACCAACGGGATAGCTGTAACGAACTGCCTGCAACGCGTGGTAGCTTTGCTAACGGAAATCGTCTATTAAATATGACCAATTCAAACAAATATTTTCAAGAACGCTTGATTTTAGGGTGCATAAACATGGAAATCCCATTCAAACATACCTTTATTGGCAAATTTCCTGAACCGGCCATTAGTGATGAAATTGTTTATTTATATCTCGGCTAAATTAAATGCCAAAACATGTTCACTTCTCATGCGTACAGTGACAAACCCCTGTGTCAGATGGGTGTGCATGCCGTTGATCGTCACAAAAAAAGGCTCGAGATGTGTGCAAAAAAGCTCGAGATGTGTGCAAATCTCACCGTGACCAGGGCACATGTCTGTGCTGTAGCCTGTGCATTTTACACACGTGTATTCAATTGTATTTCACTAAGATGCCAATTGAACGGCAAGCAGTGGTGTGCATCTTTTAATTGTAACTTATCGCTATATTCGGGCTGACCTAATTCGGTTTTTGTATGGGTTTTAGCGTTCATGAAGCAATGTAAATGCTAAGCCGAATCAGATAAGTTGTGGAACATCTCACCGGCACCGCAGTGTTTCGCCTACATAATTTTTTTCTGGGACAGACTGATTTTGACCACGAGTGTAAAACTGTTTATATTGTACCATATCCGGCCCCCGTGTTTACATGTTAACATCGTTCCCAAAATGCATTCACTTACGATTTCTCAACAGAAACCGTATTTACGTCCAGCAAAGTTCAGGTCGGGTATTTTGCATGACGAGCACTATTCAAAATCCCGATACCGAGGGTGGCTTTTACCACACCAAGCGAAGCCCCTTGGGTAAGCAGAGCGAGCTTGCCGACATACCGCATGTCGTCCTCAAACGTCCCATGATGTCATTACGACATCACCCTCGGATCATACCATGAAATAAGCAGCCTCATCCATTCACCGCATGACGTTATGCCGCTGTCATAGTCATCGGGTCATATGTGGGATTTCTGCCGGCTATCGGATTTCTTAAAGAGGGTAACCGGGTTTTGCCCATTAAAGCTGTGTTTCAATTTGAATTACGTGCGGCATGACGGTAAATGTCCAAGAATGCCAAAAATAGCTATCCTTGGCACAATGAAGAAATGCCTTTCACTCCCGATTTTTTTTATTTTCTCGGTTTTTCCGGTCCCGGATTAGCTCCCGGTTTTCAAGTGCTTTGGTGTCTGTCATGAAACCACTCGGTTGTTTCATGACAAATCTTATGGTCGCGTGTCCAGTCATCCACCCCCTGGTGCACTGAAGGTCGGTTACTTCCAGTGCCAAGAAATCATGACACGCCGTTACCGATTACTGTGTACTGACAGTAATGTCTCAAAGCCGAAATTGTTGGAGCAATTGCGGTCAGCTGAATCAGTTGCTTCAGCTCTTTGACCTGCTCTTTCACTCTGGGCTAAATCAGAAAGTTTTTTATTTTTTAAGCGCATGAGGTCGCCGATATTGCACTGGTTTAGCTTATAACTGTGAAACCAGAGGCATGGGGCTCGATTTCCCGCGGTACCCGTCCTTCCTGCCAGGGTGAGAGGCAGGTGACGTCACATAGCCTCAGCAGCTGTCGTAGACCCCCCTCTCCAATGCCTTTTTAAAGGGAATGTCTCGCATTTAAAGATATTGAACCAAGCATCGGATTTGATTAAATAAGCTCACTTATAAACATTGGTATACTAAAACTCGTAAAAGCTGTTTCTAGACAACACAATTTCTCTTTTAGTAAATATGCTTCTCAATACGTCACTACTTAATTATGTCATCGTACCTTGCACAACATTGTGCGCTAATTGACATCCGTTATGTCTGGAAATGGTGCTCACGGACGTCAGATATGATGACTCGACAATTACATTTTTAATGGCCTTGACCGTAGAATGGCTAATGAAATGCCGGGGTTTGAATGACGTTATTATGGCGTCATGGATGCTTGGCTGACATTGCAAAAGTCTCCCCGAAAAAAATCTGTACATCTTCGCGGGCGTACATCTTCGCGTGTTCCTCAGAAACTAGAGGGATGTAGGCCTTAAGACGGGCAGGGCTGTGAACTGCATCGAATGGTCTTGAAAATGACTATTTTGGCTAAAAACTCCATGCTATGTGGAAAGTTCCCTTAAAATGCGAGCGGGCATTTGGTAACCTCAGACGAGAACAGCAAAAACATGATGGGCAATAGCCGTGGCGGAACACTGGCTTTCTTACAGAGCTATGGAAGACCGTCGAGCCAACCTATGCTGATGTATTATATAGTTATTGATTGATGCGGCACGGAAGCAGAAGTGATATGAATGAGCTGTATGCAGCTTTTACAACCGGATACAAATTTAATGACCGCCGCATCGAAAGCTTGCATACTCGTTGAGCCGCTGGCACTGGACCCCTTACGGTGTCACACCACAACACATTGTCGCCGTCGGTGCCACCTCTGTACCGAGCAGTACGCCCAGGGCACACTTGGGTCGCCCTGCCTTGTGCTTGGAGAACACAAAAATGCTCCTTCACATTGAGGAAGGCACTTCACATGTCGTGGATACATCAGCAGATGTGTGATTTGTATTGCCTTGTTTTTGTTTGCTTAGCAATGGTAGCTTCTGTTGAACCAAACACTGGCGACCCTTTTCCCATTGAGGCTTGAAGGGAATGTTTCATGTTTAAAGATACTGAAGCAGGCATCGGATATGATAAATAAGCTTACTTATAACCACCGATGTAGTGTTGAAGTGAGAATGACTGCTCTAGACATAACAACATTCCTTTTTAATAAACACGTTCCTCCATACGGCACTGCTTGATTGCCTCATCGTACTTTGCATAACATCGATTAAGAACCAGTTAACGGCCGCTTCGTCTGGAAATCGTACTCACGAACGTCAAAAGTGACCGACGCGACAGTGTATTTGTCTCGGCCCTGGTCACTGCATAGCTGATGAAATGACAGGATTTCAATGACGTTATTATTACGCCATGGATGCCTGAGCGACCTTGAAATGGTCCGTACGGAACAGTCGGAACATCTTCGCGTGCGTCTATCTCAGAAACTAGAGGGGTTTAGGTCTTAAGCATGGCAGAGCTGTGAACTGCACAGAGTGATCTCCACGATGG
This sequence comes from Pollicipes pollicipes, assembly GCF_011947565.3. Classification (NCBI taxonomy): domain Eukaryota; kingdom Metazoa; phylum Arthropoda; class Thecostraca; order Pollicipedomorpha; family Pollicipedidae; genus Pollicipes; species Pollicipes pollicipes. The sequence goes on along the minus strand of NW_023596136.1, from coordinate 26,019,049 downwards.
CTATTTCGGTTCAAAACCCCATACAAATGTGGAGCACTGCCTTTAATTTGTACTTTGAAGGCGTATCTCGACGGCCGATGTGACGTCAGCAGATCCTATAATGTGACATCACCGGACCTATAACGTGACGTCAGCGAACCTATACCTCCGCCTTGTGTGGCCCTTCAAGGGCCGAACCGGTCCCGCCTCGCAGGCAGTGCGTCCCCCGCCTCGTTATGTCTTCGTCGGCGGGCCGGGATCCATCAGTCTGGCCGCGCCGGGTTGGCGGACCGTGTAACCGGCCCCGCCCCGTGGCCCACCGACGCTGCCCCCCCCCCCTCCCCCTCCTCCACGCACCCCCTGCTCGTCGGCGGCGGGCCGCACGTGCGCACGGGGAGGGGTCAGCGGTGTCGTTGGAAGAAGCGGCTAGAACGACGCGACGACGGCGCGCTCGGTGGGCCGCAAGCTGACAGTGGTAGTGGCAGCAGCAGGCCTGACAGTCAGTGCCGGCTGTCAGGCCCGTCAGTGAATACGCGGCCGAGAAAAATGTAGCGATCCACGTGCCGCGTTTATGCACGTGAGTCCATTTGTCGCTCATGCAGTGTCGGCAGGCTAGACGGTTTCATGTTTCATTGTGTGATCGGGAGATACATTTAGAACGACTGCGGCGGCCGCTGTAGGCTGTCTTTTACGGCGAAACAGGACTAACCTGTGTCGTTCCTCGTGATCTCTATTACCGGCTTATGGTTGTATGATGTGTGTTGGAAATCACACCAATTTTTCACCCTGTGCCATATCTAGCAGGGAGTTGAAGTAGAACATTGGGTTGTTACCACTACACGATGTGACAACTCCCGTAGCTCGCTGACGGTCAGTCGCAGACGTAAGGCATTGTAGGTAACCGCACATACAAACCAAACATGTTAAACCATAGCGTGTTTATCGAGGGTCTTTTGCTATACACGTTGCCAACTTGTTAGCCTTGCCTTGCGAAAGCCAGAAGTGGACTCTTCTTCTTGTCAGAAGCACGATGCGGCTTACTACTGCAGTTGATAAAACAATGTTTTCTCAGGTGTTTTCGCAGGTTCAGCTGACTGATCACACCATACACCACCTAAAAGCCAATGTACGCTGGTCCCGCCAGCTTGATACAGCTTGAGCCGTGCAGGTGTACTATGGTATAAGCTCATAGACAACCCTTTTGGAGGCCTCGATGTACCCGAGCGATGCCTGACGCTCTCGGCTTCCATGATCAAAACAAAATGAAGTGGTCATCTCAGGCTGCTGAAGTGGCCACTGAATACCCGCAGTGAAGAGAAGCTGCAAGGTGTAGAGATGGGTAAACGCTCACGTGTGGAGGTCGGTACGTGGAAGGAATGTCCGCCAGGTTTATCGGTGATACACCCATGGCTGCAGTCACGCTTTGGGAAACGATCAATCTTACAGCCATACGGACTACGTAATCAAAATGCGAATGAATGTCTGACACGTAGCTTCCCCCTGATTCCCACACCGTGACGCAAGAGGTTTCCACATGTGGCGGGAGGATTAAGACGCCGGTTATAGTGATTGACATATTAACAGCCCGTTCAATATATGCGCTTAACCATGAGCGTTTCTTAATCTCCAGTCATATACCTAGCTGCAAACTGAACTGCAAAAGCAATTTTGATAGACGTGATATTGATTGCCATCACTGACGAACTTTACAAAATGGAAGACGTCGTACGTGCACTTGTGCACAGATGCATTGGCGGCAAACGCAAAAAGGTCGGTTTGGCGAACTGTCGTAACGAACATCTTATAACGCAAAACGTTAAGATCGTGACCACTCCAGCGAATGTCGACGCGCGGGCTTCACCTGTCACGCTGCATTCTCCGCCCATGTGCAGAGCTGTCTATGTACAAACACGACCGTCACGTGTTCAGTGAGTGGCATGACCATGTCCAGATCATAACGATATCCACACCTTTTCGTGTCGTCTTCGAAGCAGCTATATGCTGGGCGTCACAAAATACGAGGTCATTCCTTTCAGATCGCTGCAAGTTGATTAAATTGCAGATGGGCCTTCATCATGATGATAATTAAAGGATGAAGTTGAACTGAAGTGCGAAAATGATCACCATTACAGTCTGCGGCCATGTGAGACATGATGTGAGATACTCTGCTATGCAACTGTTAAAACTTGTTTCCACACGTGAGAAGGTAAATTGGTCTAATCGACACCGAGGGGAAGTCCTACTTCATGAAAGTTTATAGGTTGGAGGTTTGGTGGCGCAAGGTTTGTGCGCTTTCACAAATCTTAATGCTTGGAAATTGGCTCGATGTATGTCCATTCCGGCCTGGGAAGTTTTGGAAATCTTAATACTTGGAAATTGGCGCGATACACGTCCACTCCGGCCCGGGAATTTTGTGGACGACATTGATAGGGCTTTGCTGGCCGTTGACTACCCAACGCCGCGCAATTAATTTCATGTTTTATCTGCTCTACTTGCGGAGATCTGCTGCCGATCCTTAGAATCGCCGCCAAGTTAACTGATCCATGCTCTGAGCTCGCGCGCTCGAGTCCGGATGCGCGCCACGCCCCCATCTGTGTGATTGTTGGGTTTTCCTTCGTTAGACGGTGCTGATTTCACGTCGCTGCGATGCTGGATTGTCGAGATCAAGGCCAGTTGTGATCCGTATTGTGCAGGTTTCCATAGATAACATGCTGTGAGAAACGTTTTTTGCTTATGGCAACCGAACGTCGATGACTAAATTTTGTTCGGATCTCGAAGTTGCATGAAGCTGGTTCCTAAATAAGCAAAAAGGCCTTGGGCTCCTTATTTTGATCTCGGAATTACGAGTGCAGGGTTCATATGCTGAGCTATTGACGATCAAAGTACCAGGAGGCCCTGCCAAGACGACCATGTCAACCGAGCATTGTTTGTATTGCCAATACTCGGCGTTTAAAGCTGGGCTCACACCCACGAGTAAACGAGGTTAATAAACAACACTTGCCTTTTAAACCGAGACACGTTAATCCAGAAAATGGTCCGAATCTGTGCGGACAGTGCTAGTTAAGGAATGTCAAAATAATATTCACTCGAGCTTCCACGTCACACCTTATACACAGTCCTGCGCTAAGAGCTGCACGAAACACGGACGGCTAAGACGAAAGGTTTCGAAGACCTGTTCTGAGCATCAGGCTAGGGATGAAATCTGGCAGCGGGCATTGGTGTTCATCACAACGTATAAAGAGCTATTTTTGAACTTGCGTTACCTGAGCAACGTTGATTAAACCAGATCCAAGATTATCTTTGTTTGAACAGATTCTGACGTTGACCGCGAATACGGAGCGATTCTGAGACCTTGACCTCCGCGGCACTTTTAGCTGTTGCTAAAACTTGCATTTTATAGTTGGTATTTGTTAAGCTTCGCTCCACTGCTGCGTGTCGATTTATCATTTGCTCTCTAGTGTTGTGTGCGCTTCCCGTGGGCGTGCGTCTCCACGGTGTTCACTGATCGATTGTGAATGCTAACCTTGCTTTGTTTCCTCTACATAGGATATCCCTGGGCAGGGGCTGCAAGAGATCTCACATGCTACGTTCCCCCGTGTGTATTTTCCTTTGAGCCTATGAACGCATGTTTGACAATTTACCTCAAGCTAGTCGCGTTGATACCCATAGCGCTGATCACGCTAGCATGAAATCTAAACTTGGACCACAAGTCCACGCTACGACATATGGCCCTGCCAGGCGTTCGATAATATGGTGGGCGACATTCGCCTGTTTTCACAGCTCGCCATCTATCAACGGGAGCTCCAAATGCACGTACTGTGTTTGCCCTATCCTTTCATAGCTTATTTGCGAGCGTTGTGTAGTGTTAAGCCCAGAACGTGCGGCACAAGCGGCAGATTCCGCTCGGTATTCTGCCTATCCATTCATGCGCAATAACCATCGCAATTAGAATATACACGTACCCCTCCCCGCATTAGTGATATGAGGACCTTCTCCTTCCTCGTAACCAGGGGGTGCCGGACTTTAACGTGTTATGATGGGGGCGGCCATGAATCCAAAGCAGGTTTGTGGTATAACTTCCAACAAGAACGATGTCGTGGAAGGGAATCGGCGCGTTTTGTACGTTGTGCTCCGGAGTAGAAGGACTGCGGCGATGTTGATTTATTTTTGCAGAGAAATCAAGCCATGAGTTCAACCCATGGGTTCAGATGGCGAAATGTACATCGCTGTATCGTAAATACACCTTTGCTCTCAGCTGCATTCAGTTGCAAAGGATGACTGAAGACAGTACGCAACGACACCATGTGAGCAAGGTAGGCAGAGGTAGTGCACAGCAGTTGCCTACCACCACCCCACTGCTTTGTTGTTTTGTTTTGTTTTTGTTTTGTTTTTGTTGCTCAGCCTTGCTCACGCATGTACATGAACACAGCTTGAAACGTGGAATATTGACAATGTGACCAATATTTGCTTGATAACGTCGTTTAAGTATTACCCCCAGACAAATTAAAAGCAGAAACTATAACAAAAAAATCGCTTAACTCTTAATGGGAAAAGCTTTTAGTCAAATGCAAATAGAAGCTTGTATTGAAATGTATCGGTATTTCCAGCGTCTTGTGACCCAGGAAAGGGCTTAAAGAGAAAACGGTCCCCTTGAAAACCTTAAGGTGCCATGCAAACGTTTATGATCAGTGATGGTTTTGCGATCTGTTTTCCCTTAGTGTACAGGGGAGGGGACAAAAGCACCAAAATATCTGTGTGATGATGTGTGCCGACATTATAAATTGAATCAGCATAGTCCACTCTGAACGGAAGCTTCCAGGCCGACACAGAAGAGAGTTCGGTACGAAAAGAAGGGGAGCACGGAGGGAGGACAGATAAACAGGCAGCCGGTGGACGGACAGACGTGCATCCAGAGTCGGACGTCCCGGGGCGAACAGAAGGGAAGCACGGAGGGAGGACAGATAAACAGCCAGCCGGTGGACGGACAGACGTACATCCAGAGTCGGACGTCCCGGCACGAACAGAAGGCAAGCGCGGAGGGAGGACAGATAAACAGCCAGCCGGTGGACGGACAGACGTACATCCAGAGTCGGACGTCCCGGTACGAACAGAAGGCAAGCGCAGAGGGAGGACAGATAAACAGCCAGCCGGTGGACAGACAGACGTACATCCAGAGTCGGGCATCGTCAAACGGCCTAAATGCATTAAATATCAATCCTTAAAGCATGCGGTACGCGCCTTCAATCCTTGCTATTTGAAAAAAAAGATAATATAAGATAATCTGATCAATAGAAGTAAAGTAAAAAATATGTCCTCATAAGAACTACAACAAGTAATTGCAAAAGTAAGCATCGCTGCCTTGATATGAATCCAACGACAGACAAGAGAACTCCAATGATCGCTCCAAGCATTTACGGCCGTCGATCTCGCGCATATGTAGGTCGAAAGGGGTGTCAAGCTTTCATTGCCAGTCAAATGGCCTGAAACGACACATAAATCTTGCCCACTATAAATACCGTGGCTGTAACCAGCACGTACAAGTTTCATGCATTACTGGCCTGACAGGGTGGATGAAATATTCAATTAAGCACGATCGTATCATATTTTATGGCCGTTCTAACGAAGCGCACCGCGAAGTTAACAAACTGTGACGGAAATGCTCGTGATTGAACCGCCATGTTGGTGCCACGGCGGGTAGCGTGGCCTCTGGACCTGTCATTCTGTACGTTGTTATGGACAACTCGTGGTCGTTCGACCCGTGGGCCGCCACGTTTTATTGCGCGGGCGTACTTTCATGGTGCCGACATGTCGTGAAGGCGAGTCCGGAGAACTGGGTCAAACAATGTTATAGTGCCTTTAGCATTAATTTATCATTAATTGGCGTCCATACCGATGTATTTGTATTTTAAGAGACGATAGCGTCACTGTTAAAAAGAGAGGCTGCAGGACCGTGGCCGGATGAGCTGACACATGTGTCATTTAATTGCGTTCCTTGGCAGCGATCAGTGCGCCGTGCTAAATCTCTCGGCAGAGATTAGTTAGCTAATATACCGAAATAGGGGTGTACTCTGAGCGAAGTCACTTCATGGTCCTACATCATGGTGTTGTAAAATGCTTTATCAATGTTCGGCATAATGACTGGGTCCAGTGAGCAACATGCAATTAGCCTATCTCACATGGTCACCTTGCTCGCTTCGCCTTGTAATGGCCAGGGTGCATCCATGCAGCGCGGTCAGCTCTGTTTATGCGTCTGTAAGGCCAGACACCCAGTCCAGTCCATCCCAATGCTTCAGTCGAACCCGTCTGTTCAGTCCATTCTTACCCATGAAGTCTATCTTTCAGTTCGCCCCAGATCTCCAGTCCATCCAATACGCTTCATCCATACCACGTCTTCAGTCCAACCCATCCCTCAGTCTATTTCAGTTGCTCTGTCCACGCCGATCTATCAGTCTGCCGCAGTCCACACCAGGATATCAGTCCATGCCGTCTCCTCAGTCCACCCCTTCTCACATCTCAGTCCATTCCAGCCTCTTCCAGTCCAGTCCTTCTCTCGGTCCAGCTCAGTCCCTCAGTCCACCCCGTTCCACCAATCACCCACTCCCCGCCCAGCCCAGCGCCTCGATCCACCCCGTCCTCTCAGTCCACTCCACCGGTCGACTCCACCGGTCCACTCCACCGCTGCACGTTCGGTGGACAGCATTGGCCGACTCGGGCCGTGCCGCCGGCCAGCCATGTTTGCGCTGCGCGTCTGAATGCCGCCGGTCTGAAAGGCTGAGGAATTCGCCGGCGCCATGCGATACTTTCCAGTCATTGTGTCATCTGTGGGGCTGGCGGCGGCCGGCGACAACAGAGAGCTGCGCTGCGGACGTCGACCCTCAGCCGACGGCGGCCGGCGTCGGTGCGCGAGGAGGCGGCCTTGCAGCGCTCTCCCGAGTCGGCAGATCGCTCGAAGGCCAGGGGAGGAGATCGGCTCGGGAGGGCTGTGAGTCAGGAGATCGGCTCGAGAGGGCTGCGAGTCAGAAGATCGGCTCGAGAGGGCTGCGAGTCAGGAGATCGGCTCGAGAGTTCTGCGAGTCAGAAGATCGCTCTGAGGACACGTCAGGAGACAAGCCTGAGGAGGGTCTACTGAGGAGGGAGATCACTCCCGCGGCTATGTCAGGAAGCCAGTCCGGGAGAGCCGACCAAGTCAAAAGATCGGCCCGACAAGACGTGAGAAGACCAGCCCGGAAGGTCTCTCAATTCAGAATGTTTTTCATAGACAATGTTGGATGACTGGTCCTGGAGGTTTTTAAGAGAATATACATTATCTGTGGTATGATTAGGTCGACGTCACCATTACTCGGACCTGTGGGCAGTGTGCCTAGATGACAAGCCGACTCCATAAGCGTTTCTTCTATCAAAAGACAACGCTGTGTGTACATCAGAAACCTGCCTCCAAGGCTACCTCTCTGCTGAACGTTTTAATCTTGCCTCCAAGACTACCTCTCTGTTGAACGTTTTCGCTCTTTGGTTAGACGAATATCGCGGCGTTGTGAGGTCAGTAGACAGGTTGTTGTTCGTGCTGTTGCAGGTCGATGCTGATCTTTTATGAAAAGCAGCGACTGCGACTTAAACAGTCATCTCGATGTCATATATTACGCCTTCCACTCTGAGGCGTCGTGATAGTCATTCCTGAAGAAGGCACAGACAAATAGCTTGATCACCGATACGCGCGTAATAGCCGGAAACTTCATGATGATAAACTGTATCGTGATCTACTGGATGTTAAAGGCCGGGATTAGAGATGGCCCCGATGCATATCGCGAATCTTCCTGGGCTCGTTCCAAAATGATAATCGTGACGAACTGATCAGTGATTCTATGAATGAAACTGAGCTATTTCCGGCAGCGATTCACACTTTAAGCAGGAGCTTCGCTGCGGATGGCGATGACGTTCCCCGCGGCTTTTCCAGCCGTGATCCCACCTCTGGGTGCGCCAACCACCTCCGGCCGGGCCGCTGGTGCTGGTGAGCCCGGACCGTGCGAGCGCAGGCGTGGGCAGCCTCACGACGTCATCCGAGGGGCGGCTGCATACCCACGGCTCCTCGCCACAAAAAACAGCAGCTGCTCGCGGAGAAACCGCCTGCTGGATCACGACATGCCTGTACACGAACCGGCGCGAAAGTCCTATCTGCTGAAGAGCATGCCTGCCGTGACTGGGCCGAGGTGAGCTGGTCGGCAGCGAGCTCCGGAAACGATGCCGAGCGGGATCCCGCTCCCATCTCGCTGCGGTCATCTCTGACCAGGTCGGAGCGGACTCCCGTTCCCATCTCGCTGCGGTCATCTCTGACCAGGTCGGAGCGGACTCCCGTTCCCATCTCGCTGCGGTCATCTCTGACCAGGTCGGAGCGGACTCCCGTTCCCATCTCGCTGCGGTCATCTCTGACCAGGTCGGAGCGGGCTCCCGCTCCTATCTCGCTGCGGTCATCTCTGACCAGGTCGGAGCGGGCTCCCGCTCCCATCTCGCCGCGGTCATCTCTGACCAGGTCGGAGTGGGCTCCCGTCCCCATCTCGCTGCGGTCATCTCTGACCAGGTCGGAGTGGGCTCCCGTCCCCATCTCGCTGTGGTCATCTCTGACCAGGTCGGAGCGCCGCGCCCGGCCGTGTCTCCTCATCATGTGGTGATCTCCCACGCGTGGAGCGGCCAGTACGTCAGGTGTTTTGAAGACTTTCGAGCTTGTCACGCGATGAGGTCGGCTGCATCGCGTCGGCGATGAGAACCCGAATCTCAGCGGGGCCACCTCTCGCGCCGCAAGACAAACAAGCAGATCGTCGAGGTCGTGCAGTGGCCATCGAGGCACTGTGGACCCAATAGCCTTCTGTCGATGCAGTCTCCGAGCTCTCCCTGGAGTGTTTGCTCGATAACGACCGCGCTGTGTGAATGGTCTGCAACGCCACGAGTTCGCTCCAGCTGAATGGGGTCGTCCGTGCCGGGGAGCCGGTGTGCCGGCTTACCGGCGTGGCCACCATTCACGCTGCACGGTCGTGATCTGCCGGGAGTCGCTTACCGCCCACGCCGGGCGCTGCGCCGACGCCGGCGGTGGCGAGAGGTGGCGGGCACGCAGACCGACCCCCAAGGCCCGGCTGTCGCGCGGACTGCTCCAGCGGCCGCTAGCGGCTGGCAGGACCGCAAGCTGGTCCGTCTCTGACATCTCTGACAAATGCGACCTCGTGCAGGCGTGCTAAGTGATGTGATTATGAATGCGCGCCGTGCAGGGCGGCTTAGTGCTCGGGGTAGATGGCTCGTCAATGCCGACCCTTCGACTGGTGATACCTGGCGCCGCACGACTGTCACACCTGATGGATTAACGCATCTCGAAAATTGCGTAGCAGATAACCATTGTCTGTAAGCACATACCTGCCACTGAAAGTCGCTGCCACCGCAGCTGAGTATTCGCATTCGGAATATTCGAATATTCGACCGACCTGACGTACGAACGCACGAAGGAACGTACTTGGCACACTACTGGTGTGCCAGGCGCACCATAGGACCACGTGCGGATGCACGTATGTTTCCCCTGTAGGACACATGGCCGAAGCAAGGCTGTGCAGAAGCACTGCTGTGTTAAGATCCAAGATTGCCTGCATCGCAGGATATTCCGTGGAATTCCAGAAGAAATGCCGCAACTTTAAACTCACGTGCTTGACGAATATTCTTCTCTAGTTTTAGTCCTCTAAATTAGTTTATTACCACGTGGGCCGAATGTTCAAGCATTTCCTGTACCTACCTTTATCGTTGGCTTTTCTCTTCCATCCGATACCCTCCTGATCAGAATCACGATTGAAAATATACGTGCAATATGCCCACCCTCAGTGCGCTCAACTCAGCTCACTCACCACTCGCAATGTACATAAAAATTAGAATATTCCGATAAACTTACCCGGACATACAAATATCGAAAGTGGTCAGACGCGACGTTTAGCTGCATCCGTTAACCGCTATCTTTCTCTACATACGGTATGTGCCGCCCGTGGTCAATGGGTTGAATCAGTAACCAAACACCGGCTGTTTTAATGAATGGCGCAGGCGCATCACTCCTTAGTCACCAAACGCACGGAACAGACTCGTGTGCACCGCTGTGTTCGACGTCAGCCGATCGCGTGGCCCCCGAACTTTTGCGGCGCGCGGCGGCGGCTTTCCATGGTCGCTCTTCCATTTTCCCCCACCTCCGCTGGCCAACGGTGCAGCGTCGCAGCCTTTTTCAGCCTGGTTTGAAGCGCGCACGTCGCACGAGCAGCCGGGTCGCCTCAATGCGTCATCACCGACCGGTATACACAAAGCCGAGGTAGCCGCATCCGTAGGTGTATGCAGGGTGGGGAGGGGGTGACCCCACTCCCGTAGATCGCTCTCATTACCGGCTAATGGGGCCCCGCTATAAAAGAAGTGGTTGGCCGTCGCCGGCCGGCGCGTCGCCCGACTTATTCAGGGCGCGGCCCGGCGGCAGTAATGGCGCGTCTCTCAGCGGCGGCGACGGTGGCGGCGGTCGCGGCGCGGCACGGCCGACAGCCCGCGCCGCGCGCAGCTCGGCTAATCGCCGCACCGCCCATTTACATGCGGCCGGCTGAGATGGCGGCCGGAGATAGCTGCGCTGAACGCGACGCGGTGGCGGCGTGGCGGTGGCGCTTTATGTGCGGGCGGAGGCGGACCGCGTCATCGCTACCGGAAAACGACCGCGAATGGGGGCGGGGAGTGGGATGGGAAATGATGGGAGGGGACGGCGGGTGATAGCCGACGGCCGTGCACGATGGTCTATTAGAACCATTGATGTACTACCACGGCGGTGAATGGGGTTGATGATGGCCGATAGCTTAGATGGAACTTCCCATATATCTTACGAACTGCCCGAACGGCTTTAGAGATTCGCGGTGTAACATAGCATTACAACCAAGATTACGGCTATCGGTGTGTGTCAAATGGAGCCGTTTTTGCGGGCTGACCGCTGCCGTGCGCTCTTCTCAAGGTGGACCTCCCTCTCGTATCGTGCTTCACTCGACGCACGGTCGAGCTACGGTGCAGTCTCTCGCTGCGGCTTCTTCCGCGAGCTCCCCCTCGCCGCGGCTTCTTCCGCGGACTCCCCCTTGCCGCCGGTGGGTTCGCTCGCTCAGCCCAGCAGGCAGCGCTCCTTTAATCACGGCCAACGGGTCCGAGTGGCGCGATTGCCGGCCATGGCACGGCGGGCTCCACCCTGGGGCTGCCGGCCAGCGCGCCGGCCATGCGCCGGCGCCGCGGGCGAGGTCGAAAGCCGACTCCGTTACATCCTGCGCCTCTGGACGACCGCTGGCCTGGTCTGGATTCCAGCCGCCGCGCCGCTGCAACGCGAAAACGTCGGCGTGAGAAGCACGCCGCTGGCGCCAATGCTGTTGAGCAGAGGCGACACCAGCATCCCGAAACCGTCAGTACATATTTAGCTTGTTTAGTGGCATGATAAACACACTAATGACTGCTAAAATGGGCAAAAACATCGGTGAAAGTAAAAAAGAAAAAAAGATTCAAACCCCGGAATGTGTGCCGGGACCGGTTTCATCCGGACGCCTTCGATCGCCCCTGGCGGTGAGTCTGGCCCCGCCCCTGGGGGGAGCCTGGTTCCGCCCCTGCAACCGAGATCCGGGCTGACCTGACCCTGCCGGCCTAATCGCCGCCACTTGCTGCACCGGCCGCCGTCAGTTGGCCGCACGGCCGCCGGAAATCGCTTTTGCCGCGCCGGCCGCCGCCTCCGGCCTCGCCGCCGCACCCCGACCGGCTCGTTCTGGCCTGCCGCTGAATGGACAACGCCCGCGGCAAGCCCCCAGGCGGTGTGCGTGCAGAACGGCCCCGGCTGACGCCGCCGAACCGCCCGCGGCCATTGGCTTTATCGGCAGTTTAGGGCTGATTGCCGCCGGGGTGGTTTTTTGCAGGCTGCGAGTACAAATAAGGCCGGCGGCGAGTTGTATCGCCTGGCATCGGTTCTGCTCGCTTGGACAAGGCTTTTTCCGGCGACGTGCGTTGAAAATAGATTACCGCATCACCGGTCGAAGGGAGGACTTTGTCACCGGGTAACAAGTCAACAATGCATATGGGATGGAGTAAATTACTGCTCTTTGTGTGTAGTACTTGGCTGATTGGAATTTTCGAAAGATCTTGCCAGGAAGTGAAATGAAGATACCCTTGGGTGTGTGGAAGTGCTTGAAATAAATCGAAAAGCAGGAAACAAATGACGGTTATTCATTTCATGATGCGGTCACCTACCCTCATTATTTTAGAAGTTATTGTGCTGTTCCTAATTGGCGTTACAGAATAGTGGCTTAGTGAAAAATGTATGCGCCAAATATGAACGCAAGTAAGCTTCTTATGAGACGAGCTACCGACTGATCCGTTTACTCACACGGCGAATGAACACCAGAGGCGGAACTTTAGACTTTGGAATGGACTTTGGACAAAAACTTCCAAGAATGGCACTTCTGGTATTACGGTCGTGCTCCCCGGGTATCCTTAGATTTCCAGAGCTGATTTGACCTATCTGGGTCTCAAATTGAGCATTTAAGTGTGAGCACACTTTTACCATATTAAAGATTCTATTGATTGATGGTACGCTCCGGAAATAAAACAAAGAAACATAAAGGCAGTTTAAAAGGAATCAAGCAACCATACACAGAGTCATGCGACACTCATATGTCGTTTTTGTGGCAGTGCGACGTGTATGAATGTGAGAAATTCAACTTCTGGTCAATGGTTCTTATTTTACTCTTACCCGGCTATTCAACACAAATTCATGAAAAACTTGAGAACACCAGTAACGGACTCGGATGTGACAAGAATGGGGCTGAGAGCTCAAGATGGTTGTGTAATGCAATGAAAGCGAATGTTATGCAATATCTCGCTAACATTATATTCTTACATCCTTGCATTAAGGTCCACAGCACACTTCTTTGACTGTTTCGAAAGCAACTGGAAAAAAGTACTACATGGGGCGTGCAATATGGCACCTGCATGAGCACAAGGTTGATAAAGTGATTATACATGCAAATGAAAGCATTTCTGCGCCTGAACCCATACACAAAATTAGTTCGAAAAAGAGGTCTAAACGATGATGGCAGCGAATGGCCATCATGCATTGGGAGCTGAGAAGGCGAACCAAAAAAACTTTGTTGAGGAATCGCCCATGAGTGGTTACGGGGCTTTGGAATCGCATGTCCAGCGCACTTTCTAAACACCAAGGCCCTTTTTTCGGATTGTCAAGGTCCTGACTGTGGGGAGGATGCGGTCAAAATTCCCGCGCTTACGTGTAAATGTAGGCTTGAGGACACTGATAACATAACAACGAAGCTACTCAGACCCTACATTTGTACCCGCGGATTGCGTGTGGACTGTTGATGCCCAGAGTTTTATGTGCTTTTGCTAGACGCGAAAAAGTACAAAAACCCAGCCCGCTCCCGGCGTCAGCTCTAGTCCAGATGCATGGGCACCTGCTCAGAATCAAGGATATTTTGGTGCTGCCGTCACTAAGGCCGACTTCAAACGTACTCCATAATGCGCCTGTGTGCTTATCAGGAAGGGTCCGAATGAGCGCTCGTTACGAAATGTCTCGTGACGATCATATTGTGGTGGTGGCTGAGTGCCGGCAGTGTCGGCGCTGTGGCCGCCCCGTATCACCAGCGCTGATTCGGAACTAGCCTGCCGGTACCGTTTCACCAAAATCTGACATCTCCAAGCGTCCCCTGACACGGCCTGCCCGCATCTTCGCCGGCAGCGGGCTGGCCGGCGGTGCGCCGTCCGTCCGGCCGGCCCGAGTGACCGCGTCCACCGACGCCCGTCGAGCGGCGGCGCGGCCTTGGCCTGTTCGTCGAATCGCCTCCTGGCGTGACGGTGATCAGGTCACTTAGTCGGGGGTGTCGGCCGCATTAGGTGAGCCGTCGGCTGGTCAGACTGCGGGGGACGGGTGCATGTCTGGGTCGGCGCCTTGTCCGCCCCTGCCTCCTGCCGGCCGGCAAACACGGCGCCCAGTGGTGGTAATATACTGTAATAGGGCGCGGCACGCCACAAACGGATCGACACACAAGCGTGGGGCAACGTGTGGTGAGCCCTCTCTCTCTTCTCCTAGAGAGAGAGACGCAGATAAGAAGCGAGAGAGAGAGATCTCTCTCTTCTCTCCCTTCTCTCTTTCTCTCTCTCGCTCTCTCGCCTCTCTCTCCTCTCCTCTATTCTTCCCCTCTCTCCCTCCCTCCTCTCCCTCTCTCTCCCTCTCTCTCCCTCCTCCCTCTCTCTCTCTCTCTCTCTCCTCTCCCTCTCTCTCTCTCGTCACATTTAAGAAATACATAATAGCGGCCTTCTGATAAACGGAGGAATTTTCCTTCCCAGTAAAAGACCTCTTTATCGCAACACAGAGCCTCCTGTACCAGAAATGAACCTCCTAATGCATAGACGAATCCCCTAATCCAGGTCAGAATCCTTCCGATCCACCAAAGACCCTTCAAATCTAGCAAAGAGCTTCGTTATCCCAAAACAGGTCATCCTAATCTGGACCTGCGGAGATCCGGCGCGTGGCATGGGCCCCCTGTTCCAGAAGAGGATACTCATGATTTATAGAGGGTGCCTTGCAATCCATAATAAGGTCTTCCTAATTCATAACGGGGGCCTCCCGCGCCAGCAAATGGTCCTCCTGGTCTGGACCATGGGCTATTAGATGCTCAGTGTATGGGTTACTAAGAGTAGTTACAAAGTTTAAGTTTGGGCAAGGGCGTCTCACAAAATTTTGAGGGGCAAGAGCATACCCTTGCCCCCACCTGCCCGCTGGCAGGGGAGCAACTGCTGCTTCTGCCCCCTCTCCCGTTCTGCCCGGCCTCCTCTGCCTTGGTGATGTCATTGCTATAGCACCTCTCACCAGCACGCATAGCTTAAGAGATCCTGAGAAGAACTCTTGAGAGCACCTAAGTCGGGCAAAGGAGCTTTCGGAGGTCGAGCGACGACGGGTTTATGTGGGAAACTTAGCTGCGATGCAGGAAAAAAAAACTCGGATCGCAGCCGCCACAGGTCTCGATGGCTCGACGTCGCAGAGGCGAGAGACCTGCACCTTGCATGGCCTTGCGAAAGAACAATCGCATTGGCGAAATGGTGAGATGATGTGTGCAACCGGTCTCGTACGCCCGAGCACAAAACACGGATCCACCGGTGTTGGGACGTTTTTTTCAGGATCAACGTCGGATCCCGGTAGCCGGAGCAAATGAAGCTGTGAAGATCACTGCACGGTGCGGGTGAATGTGCCGCTTTAAAGCACCGCAAGATCGAAACACTCAAATCACTAAAAGATTGCAGTAGTAATCGACCGGGAGTGGCCAGTGGAGTGGCCGATACCGGTCACGACTACCGCACCTAGTGGCTTGAGCTGACATTGACTGGTCATGCACACTGCACAAGGGTGGACGGGATATCAATGTGACCGGTGCCCATCCTCAAACACTGGTATTCTTGGAATACCTTGATCACAGCCAACGAAAACGTCAGTAATTTGTGTCGCTTCGATTTCGCCAAGGGAAGAATGTGCCTGATTAATCCCAAAAGAAGACAATTTTTCAAGCAGCGCGGGTGGTTCGTGAATTAGCTCGCATGGATTGTTTCAAGGAACCCCTTTGTCCTCAGCCGCGCGGGGGACGGACATTCAGATTCATTGATAATGTCCAAGAGTAGGGATTTCCAAAAGCGCCTGGCTCCATTCGCCTAGGTCTTGATACTATCTTCATGACGATAACACCAATGTCATGTATCACTGCGATCGTCCTTGATCGCACAAGGCGATGTGGCGATACGCCACACTGGCAATATGAAATGCATGTAGCAACTATACGTTCTCCCTTGGAAAACGAATTTGGCACCTCGGAAGCTCGAAGAAAACCGGTCCATTGGCATGCCATAGTGACATGAAAGCACCATGTCGACGCAAAAATGACCTGGACTAATGGGAATAACGTCAGGCATAATGTTGCATGTGAATAGATTGATTTAAGGACATGGTATAAGAAGCGCTAATGAAATTGTATGTGAAAAATCAGCGCAGCTATTCGTTCATCACTACCTAACCCATGTTTGCATGCTCGCTTGCTAATCGCTTTATTCGAGGTATTCCACAGGTGTAGCCAAAAGGGAAAGCCTCCCCCACCGCTTCTTTAAACTCGCCTTTTTATTTTCCATCATAGCTCCTGACAGAAAGCTTAAAAATGGCGTGTTGTGCTCTCACTGAGCTACCGCCCCGCCCCAGCCCCTTAACCAATGCTGGCCGCGTCTTTGTCAGTTTCCATATCCTTCTCACGAGGCGCGCTCCCATTTTTTTTTTTATAATCAGACATTCCTCGAATTGATGACATTTAATGTATTGTTTATGAAAGACTTGATAAGATGCGAGGCTGAATTATGTCACTTTGCGCCAGTATTGGTTCCAGATTAGAGGGCGGGTCAGTGCCCGGACCATTGTCATCTATTCTGATTCTGATTCCTCACTTCCGTCACATATTTTTGGAGATTAACACTTAAGCTTAAGCTCTTTTCCCAGCCATTCACAAAGTGATCCGATCCAGAGGCAGATACGGAGTTGGACTCGCTGACGATTCAGCATATGGTTTCACATTGCGGGAATCACGCCACAGTCGTCATGACAGGCCAGAGTACAAACCAATGAAGACCTCTATGCTAAAGAGACATGAGCCTCTCGGCGGGGACATGGCTGCACTCAGGCACGATCCCTGTCTGTCAGCCGCCGGACTCATTGTCGCTGGCACAGCACGTCCGGGCCGGACTACGCTGCAGACTCGCTGCCGTAAGCCTCACGTCGTGGAATGCGGATATAGCACTCACTCAGCAGCAGCGACCTCAAGCCGCTCGCCGGAGCAGCGTCAGGTGAAGCCACTCAGCCGAACGTGGCAGGCTGAAGCAGCTGGTGAAGCCAGGCCCGCTTCGCTGAAGCAGCTGGTGAAGCCAGGCACGCTTCGCTGAAGCAGCTGGTGAAGCCAGGCACGCTTCGCTGAAGCAGCTGGTGAAGCCAGGCCCGCTTCGCTGAAGCAGCTAGAGAAGCCAGGGCCGCTTCGATCCCCGACCGGCCCAGCGGACCTGGGACGTTCGAGCTGCCCACCGTCCGCGCTCGAGCAGCTTCTGGTTGGCCGAGTCATGTGGCCGGTGCAGGGCGCCTAAAAACGCGAGCGTGTTCCCGGCATGAGCGGGTCCTGAGTGGTCATTTTTGGCCGTTCAACAAGGATAAACACCGACGATTTGATTCCTGCTGCGATTAGATGTTGCACCAGCCAGGGGTGCATTTGGGTTGTAATGAGTAGTGCCTCTATTTACGGCGGCCGCAGAGGGCACTGTGTGCCTGCCTACTGGGTACCATGAAGAGGCGCCTCACTTTTGAGCGTACGCCTCACCATCACCCCGGCGAAGGCGTAATGACTGCGGGATTAATTCGATTCCCTGTTTTGCAACGGGCACCTGTGTGCACAAGCTCTTCGCCCACGAGACGCCCAAGCCTGGAGATCGTTCAGGCCACGTCCACGCTTCATGATGATACTCTTACAACCACGTATGCTGTTGATGCCGCCAGGAGTTGCTCTGCTGCGGCGGGAGGAGGGAGGTCTGCTGGTGCGGGAGCAGGCTTTAGAAGCAGAGGTGGGGGAGGGGAGGGGAGGGGAGGGGTAAGCTGCGTTAACCCAGGCTGCCGCGTGTCTGCGGATGAAGGCAGGGCTGTCTGCGCGGAAGACGGCGCACATCCACGGATCTGCGGCACCCGGTCCCGTTCCTCCCAGCCTTCTGAGAACGGCGCAGGGGGGGGGGGGGGGGTCGTGGTAGTGCCGGTTACGAGATCGTGCCGTGCTAAGAGATGAGTCACTTTGCCGCGCTCCTGCAGCCGGGGCTTTCTGAGGTCGGCATTTTCTCCGAGACGGCGGCGGTGTGGGAGCTGGCCTGGCGATGACTCAGGCGCGGAGCCACGCTGTGACTCCGGCAGTGACTCCGGCAGTGGCTGGCGGTGACGTGGCTAGCAACCCCGGTTCCGCATTGGACGTGGGCGCTATCGGTAACTCGGTCTGTCATGTGGTCTGTCAGTCGGTCTATGAGTCGGTCTGTGAGTGGGTCTGTGAGCAGGTTTGTGAGTCGGTCTGTGGGTCGGTCTGTGAGTTTGTCGATGAGTC
Source organism: Pollicipes pollicipes (assembly GCF_011947565.3). Classification (NCBI taxonomy): domain Eukaryota; kingdom Metazoa; phylum Arthropoda; class Thecostraca; order Pollicipedomorpha; family Pollicipedidae; genus Pollicipes; species Pollicipes pollicipes. Next base: position 26,000,885 of record NW_023596136.1, on the reverse strand, counting down.
GGTCTGTGAGTCGGTCTGTGAGTCGGTCTGTGAGTCTGCCTATAAGTCGGTCTGTGAGTCGGTCTGTGAGTTAGTCTGTGAGTCGGTCGAAGAGTTAGTCTGTGAGTCGGTCTGTGAGTCTGTCTGTGAGTGGGTCTGTGAGTCGGTCAATGAGTGGGTCTGTGAGTGGGTCTGTGAGTCGGTATGTAAGTCGGTCGATGAGTAGGTCTGTGAGTCTGTCTGTGAGTCTGTCTGTGAGTCGGTCGATGAGTCGGCCTGTGAGTCGGTCTGTGAGTCGGTCGATGAGTCGGCCTGTGAGTCGGTATGTGAGTTGGTTTGTGAGCCAGTCGATGAGTGGGTCTGTGAGTCGGTCTGTGAGTTGGTCTGTACGTCGGTCTGTGAGCCGGTCTGTGGGTCGGTCTGTGAGTCGGTCGATGAGCCGGTCGGTAACCCGGTCGGTGAGTTGGTTGTTGGGCTGGTTGCTGAGTCGATTAGTGAGTCGTCTGGTGCCGAGGGTGAAGTCTCGGCCATTGACACGCGCCCTCTGACTGCTGCTAACCCCGAGCAAGAGGCGCGAGGCCGACGGCGAGGGCCAGCACCAAGACGAGGGGTACGGGGCCGGGAAGAGGTGCCGGTCAGTGCGCACGCGGCGCCGAACAAAAGCGCCGGAAGCGCGCCGATCTCACGCGGCTGGCTGGCGCGAGGCGGCGTTTTTGTCGGCTGCCGACCCGCGCCGGCCGGGGTCAACACACAGCCGAGCCAGGGGACTCCTGGCACACACATGCGCGCCCGCCCCGTCCCCCGGCGGAGCCCTCAGACGCCCGGTAGCGGCTCAGTGCAAATACAGCCTGCTCGGCGGACACGCGGCCGATGCCGGTAGGCGGATCAAGAACGCTGAACAGTCAACACAAGAATCTTGGCGCTCGGCCGGAGTTGTCGAGTCGCAACGGACCCGTGGGATGCGCTCGGCAAACTCCAGCATCCACACGGATGCTGCGGTGCTGGGGCGTGATAGAGCCAGGGTCTCGCCGCTCCGGCTCGCCTCCACGCTTCGTGTTCAGCATCATTATGGCCGCACAAACACGCATCGAGTGCTTGCACACTAATTCGCTGTCCACGGCTTTTATTGGTGTACGGCGGCGCGGGTTTAGAGTAGGATTCCCACCACCGCGAGATGCTCTCTGAATACAAAGAGGGGAAATTAGCAGCCATGTGAGCTGAGAGCCGGCCGTTCAGCTCCCGCCAGAGCTCTGGCCAATGGCTGCTTGGGTAATTCAGCTCGTCTGGGTAGTTGGCTGAACCGATTCGCAGTTCATTAGCGCAAAGCAGGAGTTGCAGCAGGCCTCGGCTAATTTACGGTGAAGCCACTGGGCTCGTTAAAGCAAATCTTGCATCATACTCAGGCGCTATAAGTTGCTGCATGTAATCGAAGTACATTGGCAGTCGTGTGAGTAAGCCTTTGGCCATGAAAACGGGCGCTCCACGATATTCTGATGCCGTGTGAACTCACACCACGTGTAAGGTGACACTTCGTTGTCCGTCCAGCTTCCTCTCTTGCGATCTTCCGCACAAATATGATGTCTTCTCAGAGGCAGTCAGTTGCCATGAACGCTTGCCACTTTCAGCAGAGCATCACGCAATCATGAAATTTGTGTGTGAGACGCGGACGGTTGCGGGAATACAATGACTGTGCTCGCGTGCAGCCTGTGCATATTTCGTTCGCGGGGCTCACATTGACACTCAGAATTTAACTGGTTCCTAGCAATAGGAATATAGTGAAATAATTGATGGAAGCTTGCGGTATGGCATGAATCAGATTTAAAACAACCTGTTGAATGGAGCGCAAATACATTACATAAATTACGAGGAATATCAGATGGATCAACGTTATTTATGTGGAACTGGCCTCGCCACTACATCGTGCTGACTAAACCGATAAGTATATTTAGCATCTCGTTAGTTCAGCCTTTTCTCAAGCTAGATGCTCGCAACGGTTCAACGTTTCATACAGCCTTTTCATATGTTACTAGTAGCCGCAAAATGCTGGCCCGTTTTCGCGACTTGCTGGCAAGCGCTCAGAACTGAGAAATTTTGTTGTATTAATGAAACAGGGAGCCACATATTCGTAAGTTGAGTAGGGTGACTGGGGGCCAGTAATACTCAGTTAAACTCACATGAAAACTGGATTTGTTGACCGGAATGACCTGCTTCAGGTTTAGCAAGGAATCTAATAGTTGAGATTCATGTTAAGCGTTAAAATCACACAATGCTGACGTCGAATGGCGCTGATTTAGTTTCTAAGGCTCAACAAATTCAAATTTGATAGCATTTTAAAAATTTTACTGAAAATTTTAGGAAGTTATAGGAAACCAAAGAGACAAAGTGCTGAAATCCTCCGTTGTCCATCCACAGCGGAGGGGAAAACGGTGTTAAGTGTCTCCTTTGGTCTGGCACTGCTGGAGGAATGTCATGCCACACCTGCGCTCATCCAAGCAGTGAATACGTCACAGCAGCAAGATAAGCCTTCACCTTCTGGCCTCTCGCCATTATGAGTTCAAAGCTCTTATGCCGTGTTATCTGCCTTCATTATGCCAGACGCTGCTGCTATTTGTATTGCTATCAATATAGCCCGTGTTTGTTCCATAGCGTCGCCTACCCGGTATACTGAAGGACGATAGCTCAGCGGACGATCTCTGAACTCATGACGTGGAGACTTCAGCGGACTTGGGTTCCAGAAGGGTGGAGTGGGAAATGTACCGCCACTCTGTCTGCAGAAGTGTTCATCTTCTCAGGTGTGGGAAACTACTCCAACGGGCTGTCAGCGCGGCTTAGCTCACAATGTGACTTGCTGGTATGCCATTGTGTACTGCAAATGTATCTCAGATGAGCAGCGCTAATGAATAACAAATCCTTCGCCTGCATCACCACCGGTGCGGTCACCATGACCCTGGCCGAATGCAGCAAGCTGTTCTGCAGACTTTCCCTTCCCACAGCCTGCTGAACGTTTCCATCTTTAGTCCAGGGGCTGTTTACACCGGTGCAAAAAACCCGTAACATAGCCTGCTTGGAGCACCTTGTCAGCCGACTGTCCCGAAGACAAAGAATCGCGCAACCACGCCATGCTGTGCAATGCAGTGAGAGTGAAATGTGCACACGCCGCGGACAGAGACCGCACGAGGTCTTGAGCATGGTCAGTGGATCACGCGAGGGAGGCGGGCTGGGCCGGGGCCCCGCAGTCTCCCAGAACAACTGCGTATGGAAGCTGACGTGAAGGGGGAGTCGGTGGTGACTCGATCTGGACGGACGGGGCGTGGGATGGCGTCGAGCTCGATCTGGACGGACGGGGCGTGGGATGGCGTCGAGCTCGATCTGGACGGACGGGGCGTGGGATGGCGTCGAGCTCGATCTGGACGGACGGGGCGTGGGATGGCGTCGAGCTCGATCTGGACGGACGGGGCGTGGGATGGCGTCGAGCTCGATCTGGACGGACGGGGCGTGGGATGGCGTCGAGCTCGATCTGGACGGACGGGGCGTGGGATGGGGTCGAGCTCGATCTGGACGGACGGGGCGTGGGATGGCGTCGGGCTCGATCTGGACGAACGGGCGTGGGATGGCGTCGGGCTCAGCGGCGTTCCCATGCGCTGATCTCCTGGTGTGTCCACACCGACCGCCACCGGACCGGGACGGGGAGCGCCGCCCCTCAGCGGCGGACGGGGGGCCAGCATTGCGACAGCCCACACCCAGCTTCTCACAGGACGTCTCGCGCATCGGCGGCGGCGCTCGCCGTCAGAAGCAGCCGCCTCGCCTCGGCCCTTATCCCGTCAGGAGCCGCGTATCGGTCCATCTAGTGCTGCGATCTGCGGCTCTATCTGCCGCCCGAGCATCGCTCCGGCCCGGCAGGCTTCCGCAGCGGCCGCTATCGATGGGAACCGGCCCGTACCGGCGTGCTAAGCCGACGAGAGTTTGGTGGTGACGGGTGGGTACAGGCTGCGCGCCAGATCCCATCGGTGCCGTAATGAAGATGGCCCGTCCTGGACCGGCCCGCCGGGCGGCCGGCGGAGCGGGGCGGAACGGCGCGCGGCGGCGACCGTTACCAGCTGCTGCTGCTGCTGTTGCTGCCGCTGCTGCCGCTGCTGCTGCTGCTGCCGCTGCTGCCGCGACTGCGGCTGCTGCTGCTGCTGCTGCTGCTGCCGCTGCTGCTGCCGTGCGTGCGGCTGCTGCTGTTGCTGCTGCTCCTGTTCAATTTCCGGCGGGCTCAGCGAACATCTTTCCGCTCCTGAACTTTAAGCAGCACTCTGTTTGCCTCCGACATAACCGTGTTCTGTAACTGTGTCGATATACCAGGTGCAGTTGGTTCCGTTGAACTTGAGCTAGCGTTGTGGCTGCTGTCGGCGCAAAGTTTCCTTTGCAGATTTAGTCCGAACACTTTGATTGGACGGATTTCTGAGATGAACGCCCATACCAAATAGGGCTTGTTGTGTGAGCCAAGACCCGCAATCCAATCTTGAAATTCCAGGTCAACGGAAAACTTTGCGGCAAAAGCTGGAGGTGCTGTAACGTTCAGCACGATTCGTCCTGCCCTCTGACGTCACCTGACGTGAAGTGCGACCGCTGCCACTGGCTACAGGGGTAAATGCCATCTGAGTGAGGAGTAAATGGCGAGCGCTCAAAGCGACTCGAACACACTCCAGTGCGGGCGAGTAAATCTGAAGGTAGGTGCTCTACCCAGCTGAGCTGTTGGGGTGGATCTATGCCCAAATGGCCAATATGGTCAAATGTGGCCGAGGGCTCGGGCAGTGGGCCATTTCGTGACCAATCGGTGATTGCAAGTGAAGATGGTTCTGCAAAAATACCGTTTTGCCGGTCTAAATTGTCAAGGCTGGTTTTTCAACGCGGGCAGGTTATTTTCCATCTGTGCTTGTACTTCTGTCGCTTTTCTGACGTCCCTTTTGCTGCACACGCTGTTGCCGTCCACAGACTGTGCCAGAGCGCGTGCCACCCCAGCCAGCGGCAGCGGGCCCCAACAATCCGAGGCCGGGGACTTGTCAGCTCCGGAGACGGCCGGACCGATGACACCACCCGAGCCACAGCCTCACGACCGCGCGTGATAGACCATGCAGGTCTGCAGTGCACGGGAGTCCCCGCACGAGGCCGGCTGCCCAGCACGCTGACGTGACAGCGGGCGTCACCGCGGCCTCCGCCGCTGGCAGAGGAGGCTGAGAGTCGGTTTGGACGGTGCTCTCCTTCCACGCTTCTGTGCATTGGCTGTAGAAGCGGCTATCTGCTGGATCGCAATCAGCAATGCCTTTCTGATGATAACTTGACAAAGTAAAGTGAACGCACGCAGAATTTAGTTGCAAAATGAGCGTTGAGTTTGGCACACACTGACATGGAAGCAAGCATGTTATACTTGCCGCTTTTTATCTCCTATGATTTGATGAGCAAAAATGTTTGCCGAGTCATCATTGAGATCCATGAAGGATATAGGCATCACCTATCCAGCTCCAGGGCTGCTCCGTCCAGACTCCAGGCAGAGCGGCAAGACCTTCACCCAGGGCAGCGTTTAGCTCTTAGGATGTTGCAAATCCAAACCGTGGACATCCGGTTGCCTGCGTCGCCGTTGCCGGCAGCTGAGCGCCGCATCCGCAGGGCCGACCATCTGGGGAGGGGGGAGGCCGACCATCCGCGGGGGCGGACCATCTGGAGGCTTGAGGTCAAACGCACGGCGGCGCGGGGCGCACGTGCGCGGTCCGCAGGCCCCCGCGCCTCTGGTCTGGCCGTAATCTGGTCCATTTCACGGGGGGAGGGCGGGGGCCGGCCGGCCTGGGTGGGGCCCCGGCGGGAGGCGGGGGCGCGCGCGCGCCGGGCGTGCGGCGGGGGGCCCGGGCGGGGGGCCCGGGAGGGGCCGCCCGGCCGGCAGCGCCAGATGAGAGCAGGTAATTGACTCCGAGTCGGCCGGAGAGGGAGGCGGCCGGCGAAAACAACAAACCCGGCAGGCGTCCTCTGATTTCACGGCACGTCCGGGCGAGCTCACCGCCCCGATGAAGACGGGGTGGAGGCGGTGGCGTCGCAAACTGCGCCGCGCTGCCAGCGCCGAGGCGCTGCGCTAAGTCGCCGGGACTTGAGATTTGTCGACACTTGGATGAAAGAACATGGATCACCGGGGCAAGCGATCTCGAAGCATTCATAATGCAAGCATCCCATTAGATATGCGTGTATGGAATTCAATGACCGTGAAAACAGACACTGAGAATCCACTGAGCCGTGGTCTGGCTATGGGACGAGCTAAGCCAATAGAGCCGCGGTCGACTCGAGAGTCAAGCACGACTCCGCAGCGACACGCGCCGAGCTGCCCGCTCCCAGGTGAGTCTCGTCAGTCAGCGACACGTGCGCCTCGTCAGCGGAGAGCCGGGGGTGCGCGGGGTACACACTGACCGAAATATTCGCAGCCGGACCAAGGCCGGACGGTCCGGCTATTTCGGCGGCGCCGGCCAGCGCCCGCTGATGGATGGTGGCCTGACCGGCAGGAAATTGTCGCCGAGTTCGTCTGGCGGCGCGCCGCCACGTGTGCGCCGCGCGCAGAACAAACAGGGGGTGGGCCGGCGGCTCGGCTGTCCGTCCCCAGCGGGGGAGGGGGGGGGGGGGGGCGGCGGCTGAAGGCTGCCATCAGGGCTGCCAGCTCTGGGGTACCGTGCTCATGCCCGTGGAAGCCGTAGTTAGCCTAGTTAGCCCAATAAATGCGATTTTGGGGAGTGTAAATAACATGCATTGCAACGGGTAAAGCGTATTCTCGTTTTCCGTCTTCCCACTTGGTGTGAATGTGCAGCTAATGGAAATATGTTTAAAACTTTGATCAAATTTTATGCTGCTATAGTCAGACACAGCTGTCAAAAGCATATTTATGCAGTTGATTTATTGACAGGTGAAATTATCTCCATAGATAATGACTGGACCGCCACTAAAAATGTCATGGCCTATTATTCTTGTGTCCGGATCGATGATTTCAGTGATTTCCAGCGGAGAGATTAGTATCGTACGATGGAAGTCACATTTTGAGCATAACTTTGGTGATACTGAGAGCCATCAATCAAGTTTCATTAGTTGGAGAGCTAATTCCCCGTTGGAAAGGTAGCAGGAGGAGGAGATTGTGTATGGCAAAAAATACGAATAAAAGTGAACGGTATATCCTCATTAGAAACACAGGAGCATTCCTGCGCACTGTCCTAGTTTGATTCCCTTCACACGACACTTCCATTGAGCTGTTTCTCCAAAGTGCTCCACCCGCTCCAGATGTTTGTCGTTGTATGCTGTCCAGTTCAAAACAGGTTTCGCACACAAGGTGTTTTAGCGAACATTGGCTAAACTGCATTCGGTTGTTCATATCTCACTTCAGGCTGCCTACAAACCTTTCAAAAGACAACGCCTCGTACCAAACTTCCGCGTCCAGTTTCATTAGATCTCGGCCAGCACACGCTGGTCGCATGTCATGTGGCTGGTCCCCAAAGTAAACAGTGATGATTCTGGATCAGTAGTGTAAACCATGCCGTTTAGCGCCCGTGTACTTATATGCATGCCATGTATAACCCATGAACTCATCCACAAACCCTATGTGTACGTCTTAGGAGATGAGTTGCTTCTGAGGAAGAATGAATGTTATTAGGCTTGGGACGAGGCTCTCTAAATGCGTTCATTCTTATCTTAGTGCTGCATTTCTCATAGCATTTGCCCTGGTGAAAGAAAGCTGCCAGGCTATTCCTGTTATTCTTGATAAGCACTAACACTGATGCTGCATTGAAAATGTTGTTTGGCCAGCGTGCTTCAATCTTTATGCTTATTTGATTTAATTCTTGCCAGTACCGCACACCAGCCGGGTAAAATCAGGAGGAAACTCAAAGCAGAAGATGTCCATTTTTTAACGACGAGCGCAAAATGTGGGAAAAACTACCAATCTGCGTCCCCATCACCTGCGCTGCAGGCCTAAAAATGGATAAGCAGGATGGCTCGGACTTTTATCCTGGCTGCATGCTTGCAGGATTGCACACGACTGCACCGCTGGACCTCGGCGACCCGACAGCCTGCTCACCGCGGCAGCGAAGCCCCGATCGCCGGCGAGGCTGATTTTTCCCCCGAAGCGCGGCGTTCTCGGCGCCCGCCACCGGCGGTGCGTGGGGTTCGGCGTAAAAAATGGCCGGCGTCACAATGAGTTAGCGACGAAAATTTGAATACTTCATCAGGAAGCATTGGTTACGGCGAACTACCGTGCCCGGCGTCGGCGGCATTCAGGCCTTGCGTGTAGGCTTGCCGCTCAAGCCGCTGTGGGGGGTTGGCTGTTTAGCAATCGCCGCCCCTGCTGTTCGCGTCATTTTTCATGCCAAGCCATTAAAATGCAGCAAGCTGGATTAACTGATATCCATTCACTAATGACACAAAGCCACAGAGAATGCCTACCGTGGAGCGGGATTTCCGCCGATGGCACGCGGCGCGATCGGTCAGCTGCTGCTGCTCTTGTGCAAGTCTGGCTGCTAATTACCGATTAATTGCGACATGCCAGCGATCGGCGACTGTGCCACAACATCGGAGATCGTGTTTCTTTGCGGCATCTTTACATGGCACGCCGAGGACAAAGGCATTTGTCCTTGTGCAATAATCCATGAAAATTCAGTGGGTGTAATCGTTCATGCCGACTGCCGAACACGTGTACGTACATGAACACGCTATGAGCTTAAATTTTGCATTTTTAGGCAACCCAGCTTCATCATTCCGTCTTAAGGTGACCGCGTGTGACGTCACGGTTCAATACCGGTGAGCGGGCAATGCCATTTTATGTGGCCTGTCGTTACATGGTGCTGAAGTGACCACTAAACTCTGACGTCACAAGCACTGCTACGGTTCCCATCATGGCTTCAAAGGCTAGGAACTTGACACTTTTAGACAAATATTGATCCAGGCTGGGATTTAAGAAATGCAAGATGTGAAATTTCCGCGATAAATGACATGTTTTGGTGCTATTTTATAATGTGATTTTTCCAACAACGTACGCCATTCCATTTTAGCAAATCAATCAGTGACATCTGAGCTAAACAAAAGGCTCTTTCTTACAGTTATATCATTTCCGAGTTACATCAAACACAAACAGATTGAGACTTTCATGTTTCGTTGTTTGGGTCATTATTGTCTTAACTCGTACATTTTTAACCCCGAAAACGTACACTTAGTTATGCCACGAAAAACACAGACACAACGTGACCACATATTCGACCCACCAACAACACGCCGGGGTGGGGGGAGGGGCAGTGAGCTATTGGCAAGCATTGCCACCGGAAGCCCCCCAATGCCATCCCTGCTACCTGACGGACGTCGGACACCTCGAGCCGGCGGCGCAGTGAACAGGAGCAGTTTCGCACGGGTTCATTTGACTTATAAAGCCTTCGTTCACTTTTAGCGAACGTCTTCGACCACAGCAAGGATCACAGCACCCCAAAAGCGCAGGCATGTGACACCATTAATCAGATCTCGATGCACCCTTCCCTGTTCGTTCCCACAAGGATTTGGGTCATGGAATTCCGCGCTAAGGAGTGTTCAAATGCATGCCATTACAGGACAGTAATCAACATTATTTCAGAAAGTCCCGGCAAAGATATAAGGAAAATGTCAACATTGTTAGTATCAAAAAGCCATCTGCTCGCAAGACCGAAAAGCATAATTGAATTATTGATTTGCCAGCATCGCACACCTACACATAATCGTCAGGTTCAACGTGCCTCTCGTGAACAGAAATAAAAAGAAATGGATACTGAAGGATGTTTTCAGCACACCCCTACGACACCCGAAAGCCCTCTTGATTGATTCCGATGACATCGACAATTCAAGATCGCGTCGTTTCTTCAACACCGCTGGTTTCATCCCAGCATTGGGTGCTGTCTCACCGCTTTCTCTTCCAGGCCGCCACCTTTGCCATCCCTGCGTCTGCCAAGGCTACTACCGTCGCCGTCGCTGCTACCGCCACCGCCTCTGCTGCTCCACCGCCCCTGCTGCGCCACCGCCGTCGCCACCGCCTTCGCAGGTGAAATTATTTCGCCGCCTGCCAGTCGCCACGCAAACGCTGCGAAGGCGTCGCGCTTCATGGCAGACCTAATTCACCATCTACTCCGAGGTCATCAACCGAGTTGCGCGCATGGTACTGCGGCGGTTTGTGATCAGCCGTCGGTTGGGTTAGGAGAATTGCAAGTTTGTCTTCTTCATCCGCTGTTGTTTCTTTATTAATATTAGCTTTAGTTTATGAGAAGCCTGAGACTATGCGAGGGTGCCACTACAGTAAACTGAACTGAGCTGAACTGGCGCTGCATCTATCGCCTCCGCTACTATCTGCGCCGCTGCTGCCGCTGCCGCCGCCACCACCGTCAGCACCTCCACCTCAACCGCCGCCGCCGCCGTCGGCGCCGCCACCTCCGCTACCGCCGCCGCCGGCGCCCTGCCGCTCCGCCGGGCCGGCCTGCTGTTCCCACGGCAGCGGCGGGTAAGGCGGGCCGGCTGATGACCGCTGCTAGCAGTAATCATCCTGATTTATCCCCGGCTTCTGGAGATCAATAAACAGGTCATCACCACTGCTGACCGGGCGCGGCCGCAGCAGCGCACTCAGGCGGTGGCAGAGGCGCAGTTAGGAGAGCTCAGATGGGGAGACAGGCTTGCAGGAGCGGACACGCGCGCCCCGTAGGAGGAGCTGGCGTAGGATCGAACCGGGCAAGCACATGCACGGGGAAGAGGTTGGTTCAGGCAAGTGCTGTGGACGGACTGTAAATCTTCTCCGCTTGAGATGAGCGTTCTCGGAAATTATGGAGCGGAAAACGGTTGGCGGACAGAAACCGGTCAAACAGCTCGCTAGCTCAAAGCACTACATGTGTAAGACGGCGAAACTACGCAGCATTCATGCAAGGTCAATGTAATGTGATGGAGTGAAAGGCCCCAGTGCAGGTCTGATGCAACTCGGGCAAATAATTGACATTATTGCTTGCTTGTGTAACCGGTGTTAAGATACTTTACAAAAACAACCACAAAAGCGTGATGGACATAACCCGGCCTGTTCTGTCACGGAACTCGGATACTATGCCATTGAGCGGCAGACCCGTTCCGTGAGCTTTCTAGCGACCCAAGACCCCGGTCACCACAGACCCCGGCCGACGCGGAAAGCCAGCTCGAAACGAGGCCGCGGGCGACTATCACCGGCCGCCGCCGTCACGACAGCCCCGCTGGCGTCCCCCCCCCCCCCCCGCTCCTCCCACCGGGCGAGTCAGAGGGCTGGTCTGGCGTCACGGGGGAGAGGACTGGCCGGCGTGCCGGCACGGCGCGGACGCACGCCTCCGGTCACCCCAGCGCTAATCCCGGCCTGAGCAAGGAGCGAGGAATTCCGGCAGTCCGGCCGCGGCCGGATTTCGCCAGTGCAGCGGCTGTCAAAAATGCGCAGCTCCCACTGACGAGCGGTCTGTGGCTGCGGCCGGCGCAGCCGGTGATGACCACCGGCGACCGCGATGAACGGTGAAGGTGGAGGAGACCTCGAGCGGAACGAACCCCCTCCCCGCCCCCGCCCCCCTGGCGGATGGCATTCCCCTGAACGCCCCTAGTGGCGTCGCCTTCGAGCGAGCCTGGTCTCGGGTCAGCGATCATGTGTCGAGAAGCGATGTTTGACCTGGCGCAAACGGCCCCAGGCGGTGTGCGCTGACTAGAAGGGAGGGGGTTGGGGAGTTGGGGAGAGGCTGGAGCGTCCTCCACGGCTACTGTGAAACAAACCTTAAGGACGCATGCAAGTAGTTGTTCTCGGGGGAACGTGCTCAGCCCCCCCCCCCCCCCAATCAAAATCGTATGCGCGAATGCATTTCGACACTAAAAAGCTCGCGGTAAACACGTAGAGTAAGCAGATGGAGAACAGACGATGCAGTCTTGCGCCGCGCAATAAATTTTGCTCGACTACGTGCTACGCCCACGCCGCGCCACACAGTGTTATTCAGAGTTGTGCCCCCTTTCGCTAAATGCTCCGTTCACCCCAAGCAGGTATCTTCATTTTCTTATTGATTTTCTCGGGTCGAACTGGCAGATCCTCACACCAGTGCACTAGTTAGAAAACTTTGCCATGTCTTGTTTATATGTCTATGAACAAATTACATATTTGTCATAATGTTGGTTGAGGTAAAGAAGCGGCAAGCTCACCGCAGCAGACTAGCTGTTGTATGACATTGCATTGTATTATAGAGATAACGCTTATCCGAATTTTTGGCTTTTTTAGCTTTGATATCATAAAGAGGTCCAGAGAAAACAAATCAGCATTCAAACACTCACGCAAACACAGGTGCGCCCAGCACGGCGGAATAAGTAGATCCATCTGACATTGACACGTAAGAATCACACCTGGACAGGCTGTAGTTCGATGCCTGAGTTGCCACCTGCCCGGCTGTCTAGATTCAAGGTAGGCTAAGATTCACATCCTGTTGCGTGTCGCGTGCTCTCTCCTGGCTCTGTGTTGTCAGCTGTTCGGCTGTGGCTCTGGAGTTCTGGCTATGGCTCTGGGCTCTCCGGCTGTCAGAATTCGTCTCAGCGGGGAAGCGTACGGTGCGTTGTAAGGACACGGACAGACAGACGCTTGAAAGGGAGGGGAGGTGATATCATGGTGACGCTGCATTACTGCAGGAAAAGCCCGCTCCATCTAACAGCTTACGCGCAAATGCAGCCAATTCATGCGGAAAAATGTTCGGAGCGTTAGGCTTCTTGCTGCTGAGACCTGCAACAGCCGGCGACCACCGGTTACAAAGATATTAGCTTCTAGAGGGCGTGACAGCCGGGCCGTCCCAGACCAGCCAAACACTTGTGCCGGGCCACAGACTGAGCCGGGCCGGGTCACAAACTGAGCCGGGCCGGGTCACAGACTGAGCCGGGCCGAATCACAAACTGAGCCGCGCCGAGTCACAAACTGAGCCGGGCCGGGTCACAGACTGAGCCGCGCCGAGTCACAAACTGAGCCGCGCCGAGTCACAAACTGAGCCACGACGGGTCACAGACTGAGCCGGGCCGAGTCACAAACTGAGCTGAGCCGAGTCACAAACTGAGCCGGGCCGGGTCACAGAATGAGCCGCGCCGAGTCACAAACTGAGCCGTGCCGAGTTACAAACTGAGCCGGGCCGGGTCACAGACCGAGCCGGGCCGGGTCACAAACTGAGCCGTGCTGGGTCACAGACTGAGCCGGGCCGAGTCACAAACTGAGCCGGGCCGAGTCACAAACTGAGCCGGGCCGAGTTACAAACTGAGCCGGGCCGGGTCACAGACTGAGCCGGGCCGAGTTACAAACTGAGCCGCGCCGGGTCACAAACTGAGCCGCGCCGGGTCACAAACTGAGCCGGGCCGGGTCACAGACCGAGCCGGGCCGAGTTATACACTGAGCCGGACCGGGTCTCAGATCGAGCCGGGCCGAGTCACAAACTGAGCCGTGCCGGGTCACAAACTGAGCCGTGCCGAGTTACAAACTGAGCCGGGCCGAGTCACAAACTGAGCCGGAGCGGGTCACAAACTGAGCCGGACCGCGTCACAAACTGAGCCGCGCCGAGTTACAAACTGAGCCGGGCCGGTTCACAAACTGAGCCGGGCCGAGTCACGGGCCGAGTCACGGGCCGAGCCGGGCCGCCAGACGGTCGGATCGGACCATTCCAGTCGCAAATGTACTCAGTTCAAGTAAAATTGTGAGTCTGCGACTTCGTTCTAATGCATGAATTTACCCTCTATTTCAGCCAAACGTCGAAGTGCACAAGGGCACGACAATGTGCTCAAGTTGTTCCGGCGTAGTTTGGGATCAGGACGTATTTCAGAGGAACAAGTGAAGCCCCTCAATGACATCACGCTGCTCTGCCGGTTAATGCAGTACAGCTGTTCACCTACAAAGCCGCAACAGCTTGTCACGACTTGCCCAGGCGAGCTAGACGCTGCTTACACATCCAATCTGTGTCAACTTCAGGCGTTTGCACAATGCTTGTCACGTGAGATACGAGGAAACACCACAATCTGCCAGCAGCGTCCAGATTAGTGGACCGGACAGCTAGCGGACCGGCTTACAGCTGGTGAAGGACGTGGGAAAACAGTTCGGAGCGGCGTTTTGTGCATCTCATGCCACAGAGAGCGCAATGCTTCATGTTGTTCTTTGTGTGAGTGTGCTGATGGGCTAGGTTGCGGTTTGCGCGAAGAGAGGCCGATGCATGACCGAGGATATGCGTAACGCGTAGCTTTGCCGACCGTTCATAGGTACACGCAGAGGTAGCTAGCTATCCACGCCTAATGTGTGACGACAGCGGACAGGTTCACGACCTCCCGCCCGACCAATGAAACATCACGTAGCATCAATGTAACATCACGAACTATAATGGAAACCGATGGGCAGTGACAGCTCTGTTGGTGATTTGATGCGTGAAGCAATGTAGAAAATGTCTCACTGCAATACGTGTGGCGCGTAGTGATCACCTCAGTTCCGCGATTGAAGGCTGGCAGATATCGGCATGATTAGTAGGGGATCACTTTATAACCACTGCCCCTCATATCATATTGGTAAAACCAAACGTTATAACAGAAATCTGCATGGGGCGCATTCACATCTACCCCAGGCTTTTTACATCAAATTGTACCGTTTCACGCCATGTACCAAGTGCAAAAGAAACTAATATTCCCAGCAGCAGAATTCGAACTCGCTGTTTTCCGGTCGCGCTCGATGACTCCACAGCTGCGGTCCTCGTAGGGCCGAGACACAAGGTTTGTCGAATCAGACCGGGTGGCCCAGATCCTGCTCGATGTAACGAAGCCTCCGTGCCGCTGCCCGCCTCGCTTCGGCCGTTGGGCCGAAGGGCCGGAGGATCGGGAGCTGAGACTTTACGTGACGTCAGGCAGATTCTCCGCCGGATGCGCAGAATCCGGCGGGCGTGTCTGAGCGGTGCTGACAACTGCGGCACGGAACTGAAGAAAAAACTTGTTTGAGAAGGGCGACAATGCCCTGTGCACAACATGGTGTCAGCGCATGAGGGTAAGTGATAACTTCTCTTTATTTAATGTATGATTAATTATGATTGTACTGTCACTCTCCGAAGTGACGATGCCTGGGCACGTTACATAAGAAACGCTGCCGCAGATTATATATCAAGGCCCTAGAGTTATATATATATATATATATATATATATATATATATATATATATATATATATATATATATATATATGTTGATGGACAGACGCGAGGAATCTGTGCCGTTTCGATATAAGCAGGAAGGGATTTACGCTTGTTTCTGATTTTATTAGTTCTGTCCTGAAAAGTGCCTGTCTCACCGCGAGGCACTGGTAAAACCAGGATACCGAACGATCATTGATAGGTACGTAATTGTCAATCCAAAGAAGTCGGTGCAGCGCCGATGATAAAGCCGGCGCACGACTGTACGTCCCAACGGTCATAACGCGAGGGGCCTTCCCACAGCCGCGGCACGGAACATATCTCCGTCCATTGTGCTGGAACTTTTACGCCGTTTGCAGGCAGGCATCACTGGCCTCCGGTGATCTCCGCAGATACAAAACCCGATGACACGGTCCCGGGATCCTCATTCCTGAACTAGCTAAAAAACCTCAACGGCCTGCACTCGCCCCCCCCCCCAACCCTCTCTCCCTCTCTATCCCCCTCTATCTCTCCCCTCCCCCCTCTCACCCTCTCTCTCTCTCTCTCTCTCTCCTTCTGCAAGCCGCACAGCGAGCAGCAGGCATCTGCGCAGCGGCAGGCAAGCTTCACCACCACGTCAGCGCTGCCGCCGTCCGTGCCAGCCTCGCCGTCCAGTTTTTCAGCCCCACAGCTCGTCACGCCGCGCCACGTTCGTCGCGATCGTGTCCCGCCGCGTGTCCTGATCGGAACCGCGCCGTTTCCGCGCGACGAGGCTGCACGTCCAGCCGCCAGGGGCGCCGGCGGCGGCGACTGCAGCGCGCGTGTCGGCCGGCAACCGTCTGCAGCCGACGCCGGCGGCGGCGCGGGTCAGAGGTCACCGCCGCCGGCAAGGTGAGAGAACAGGGCCGGCCCGGACAGCGTGCAGGAGAGAGCGAGCGGAGGGCCGCCGCCGGCTGACGGAAGCTGGATGGAGTCACGACACGACAGAGCGCCGGGGAGCTGGAGATCCGCACGGAGCCGGTCTCATTCGCGGACAAGCGGCTGTTAACTGCCGTCGAAGGCTCGGGAGGAAAGACTAAGATCGTATCCGAAACAAATTTATTTGCCATTATTATCAGCTGACACCTTGTTCCTCTAATCTCATCTCACCGAGCCGCACAATAATTACGTTCTTGATCGTATCACCATACGCACAGTCGACACACCGCATTCCCCAGATTGTCTAGAAGCTCCGACATCATTCTAAACAGCACAGATCAACACCAAGCGCACCGGACCGGACCGGGCGCCGCGCCCGCCGTCGGCCATCTTTGGTTCGGCCGTATCACAACCCTGCGCGCGTCCCCGCCAGCGCGAGTCCGTCCCGGCGGCCGCCAGCTCCGCCCCAGCTCGGCACAGTCTACTCCCGCCGCCGCCGGCAGCTACACTTCAGCCCGGAATGAGAGAGCAGCACCGCGCCCAGCAGAATGTCACAGTGGACCCACAGTCAGAGGGAGGGGGGGGGGGGGGGGGCAGGAGGGAGAGACAGCCGACCGGCGCAGCGGGCGGGGCGGCCAGTGCCCGGCCTTTGGCACGGTTCAGCCGGCGGCGGTCTCTGCCGACGGGAGGACGCTCCACAGATCAGGCCGCAGCTCCCCGAGGAGCGCCGGCGGCCGCGGCTCGACGGCTAATACGTAACAACACGACGAGGGAGACGTGGAGGTTCCCTCACGGACAACGTCACACAGCTTAGCAGCGGGGATGGGCGGCAGCCGTCTGGCACAGGTTCAGCCCGCGGGGAACAGCGCTGCTATGGCCCTGCGTCGGAGCAGCCACCGCGGCTCGCGATTCCCACACAGCACAGCTCCGTCCGCCGAGGACCGATACCCCGGCCCGGTCGCCCGAACACGTCACTCCCAGCAGGCGCCGGCCTCAGGTGAAGTTGCTGAAGTCCATGCTGAGCTTGATGGTGGCGGCGGGAGCCTGCGGCGCGGCCGGCTTGGCCTGCGCCTGCCGCGCCTGCGATGCTTTGAGACGCTGGCTGGCCGCCACCGCCTGCTCCAGCCGCTGGCGCAGTGGCGCCGAGCCCGACAGCAGCGTCTTGAACTCCTGCCGACAGCGACGGCGCCCGGTCAGAATCGACTGGGGACGCACGCGACGTACACCGACCCCAATACCGCAGCCACGACGGCCCCCCTGTCGGCCCCGGTCCCGTCACCGCTCACGAAGAGGCCGTGAAAGTCACACGGCGGCCTGGGCCGGCTCTGGTCGGGCCGTGACCACCGGCCGAGAGAGGCGTGCGGCACGCGGTCGTCCGACGCCGGTTTTCCTCGGCACGATACGACGTCGGACCCCGATGGGGCGACGCCGACGCCAGCACGAGCGGCGGAAGGAGTGGCGCAAGGCCTCTGCCGATCGGCCAACTTCGGCCGTGATTCTGTCGCACGGGCGCAGCGCTGAGAGGCGGGGAAACATGGCGTCCCACAGGCGCCTCCATCGCCACCTATGTCCACTCGCGGCGACGCTAGCGCCATCTACAGGAGAGCAGCAAGCCCACCTGCGGGTACTGCGGCCCGATGGTGTTGAGCTTGTTCAGGCAGTGCTCGTGCCGGGTCTGGGACAGCGACGGGGCCGCCGGCAGTGATTCAGAGTCCAGCAAGAAGCGGATCAGCACGGGCACGTACAGGCCCAGCACCTGCACTCCTGTAGACCGCAGACAAAAGAAAAGCGTCATCGGCCTGAAGGCGGCTCCGCGACAGGTCTACCAGGCGCTTGATTACACGTCTGTCTTCCAGCCAGGCACAGCATTCGAAAAAAAAAACAAGACGCCTGTGAAAAAGATGCGATAAACTATATCATAGACGGTTCAAACAAGATAGCGTACGTCTGCTCTCTTCCAACGGGCTACTGTCATTGCGACACAGTATTACAGAGGTCGGCTAGCCACTCTATAGAACCCGAACGTCGCAGCCAGCTTCGCACATGTGACCCGGACCACCTTTCCACTCACCCTCAATTTCGGGTCCTGCGCAGCGTCGGCAGGACAGAGCATACATTAGACACAGTCGACAGAGGCTTCCCGGAAGCACAAGACTCGCTACGCAATAACGGAAACTGACCAGAACACAGCCATTCTACCCGCTTCACGCACGAGCACAAACAGTTCTCTCCGACCGGAAACATCACGCGACGCCGCCGCCGCCGCCGCCGCCGCCGCCGCCGCCGCCGCCGCCGCAGCAGCAGCATGGAGCGCACACCGCCGCGGCCGGGCGCGGCGGGCGCGGCCGTCCACTCACGGTTCGCCGGGTCGCAGACGGTGACGAGCGTCTCCAGACAGCCGAGCTGCTCCAGCTGCAGCTGTAGCTCCAGCTCCGAGGGCGGCGCGGCGCCGGCCGACACGTGCAGCTGCTGCAGCAGCCGCGGTGCCAGCGCCTGGATGTAGGGCGTCGAGACGGCCCGGTCGGCGTGCGCGAAGATGGAGCGCACCGTGCGCACGCAGTGGAACCGCACCTGGAGCGGCGGAGGGCGCCGCTGAGACGGGCGCCGACACGGCCCACACCGCTCCGTGGCGGGGCTGGGCACAGTTGCGCGGTAGGACCGCGGCAAAGGACGGATACCGGCCATCGTCCATCATGCACCACGTGCACGGCGTGAGGACATGTGCTGCTGATGGACCCACAGCTGGGTTGTGAGCGGAAAAGCGCGCTCGTTGAAATAGGCATCACACAGCAGGACAAAAAGGGCAGGTCAAGTCGCACGCGCACGCACCGTCAGACCTACAGGCCCAGCCGTCATCGGATCTTCCAACACCGACAACTGCACTTCAGTGACGCCGGATGGACAAGTGCAGAGCAGAGTGGTTACATTTCATCTCAATATGCCCGACAGGCATGCCAACCGCAAATGACAACTACCGACCTTGGATACTTCAAAGTGGCAGATTAAAACGGGTAATCACATCACAGCGGTTTCCTTTTAAACAGCATTGGACGGTTCAGGCAGAGGCCAGCCCGAGGACCGCCTCGAACTCAAACTGAAACTTCCAGTCCCTTTCCAAAGTCAATCTCTCCGCAATGCTTTACATCGGCCAGCTGCCGGGGCGTTCCCCCGACCAGCCGTGGCCAGCACCAGGCGCGTCCGGCGCCCGCGGCCGTACCTGTATGCTGTCGGCCTGCAGGCAGGTGGTGTACTCGTTGACGCACGGGTACTGCAGCGCCGGGATGCGTACCACTGACGGCGGCGCGTGCAGCACGAACACGCCCATCGCCAGCAGCATCGTCACCTCGTCCAGCCGCATCGCCTCTGAGCCTGGACAGGCCGAGGGAGAGACGGCGGCGGGGTCAGTGCCACCTCCTCACACCGCTGGCAAGGCCCCACCACCCGCGCCGCCACCCGGGAGGGAGAGACGGCAGCGGGGTCAGCGCCACCTCCTCACACCGCTGGCAAGGCCCCACCACCCGCGCCGCCACCCGGGAGGGAGAGACGGCAGCGGGGTCAGTGCCACCTCCTCACACCGCTGGCGAGGCCCCACCACCCGCGCCGCCACCCGGGAGGGAGAGACGGCAGCGGGGTCAGTGCCACCTCCTCACACCGCTGGCAAGGCCCCACCACCCGCGCCGCCACCCGGGAGGGAGAGACGGCAGCGGGGTCAGTGCCACCTCTCACACCGCTGGCGAGGCCCCACCACCCGCGCCGCCACCCGGGAGGAGAGACGGCAGCGGGGTCAGCGCACTCCTCACACCGCTGGCAAGGCCCCACCACCCGCGCCGCCACCCGGGAGGGAGAGACGGCAGCGGGGTCAGTGCCGCCTCCTCACACCGCTGGCAAGGCCCCACCACCCGCGCCGCCACCCGGGAGGGAGAGACGGCAGCGGGGTCAGTGCCACCTCCTCACACCGCTGGCAAGGCCCCACCACCCGGGAGGGAGAGACGGCAGCGGGGTCAGTGCCACCTCCTCACACCGCTGGCGAGGCCCCGCCACCCGCGCCGCCACCCGGGAGGGAGAGACGGCAGCGGGGTCAGCGCCACCTCCTCACACCGCTGGCGAGGCCCCACCACCCGCGCCAAGCGCACCACCATGGCTGGCATCAACGACAACGTATGCTTCAACAAAGGACTTGGTGCACTTCGACGCAGAGTACCCCACTGTTGAGAGGCCAGAAGCGCACATCCAGAACTGTGGTATCTAATGTCTGATGGCCATTACAACCGCATAGCAAACCACGTGACGTTGCGACACAATGCACATAAAAAAATACGCTGTACGCAGGGAAGAATGCTACGCTCGTGATGGCTGAGGTTTGAAACACAGAACAAAAGTCGCACCCATGCGCAGCACTGTGCGTCACTAATTGGTTGTCCTTGTTTGAGCAGCCTCTCTGGTCTTTCTTCCCTTAACATCGCCATCGTGAACCACGCACCAATCAACATCGTGTGCACGCAGAATAGACAGCCCCCCACTCCAGACCCGACGGGCCGGGCGCCAACTCACAGGTGCGCGTCATGTCGATGACCTTGGCCAGGGCGCTCTCCAGCAGCTGGCACCACTCCTTGGCCACCCGCTCGTCCCGGCCGTACCTGCCGTGCGTCAGAGGTGCACGCGCCGGTCACCAGCCGTTCGCAGGCGACGTTCCGCCGCCCGGCCCGCGCACGCACACATCACAGACAGAACAGTCGCCGTCCATACAGCGCAGGGCCGGAGCTGCGGGCAGCAGCGGCCGACAAGGAGCGCTACACAGGGGAGGCGGGTCTCGCGGCAATCAGCGACCTCTCGGCCGATGCGTGCCCGTCTACCTCCCAGCTCCGTCAACACACGACCCCCGCAGCTGGCTGAGCCGCACCCCAGCCGTTGAACGGCGTGGACCGATTTCGGCTAACGGCGCTCAGTCATCACCCAGCCACCCCTGCCCGTACCAACACTCCCCTTCACAGCCTCCCCCTTCCCGTCCTCCTCCCATTATCCTCACCTATCCGACACGAGCAGACGGAGCGCGTGCAGCGCGGCGGCCACGGCCGGCCGACCAGCCAGCACGGTGGCGTCGCTGACCGGCTTGGTGGCCAGCTGGCGCAGCACGCTGGTGGTGAGCAGCAGCACGGTGGGCAGCACGGCCAGCGCGCCGCGCGGCGAGCACAGCGCCGGCGCCGCCTCCAGCACGGCCAGACACTCGGAGAGCAGCCGGTGAGACTCCTCCGGCAGGCCGGCCACCGGCGCACGGCCGGCGCGCGACGACGAGCTGGCAGGCACGGCGGGCGGGGATGGTCAGCGGCGATCAGCAGCGATCAGCGACGGTCAGCAGCGATCAGCGGCTCGCTCGGCCGTAGAGAGAGCTGGATTCCATTGACACATGGTCCACTGCCACCTCTGTTTCACATCGCAGAAAACTTGGAATGTGAGCAGAAATATGTCTCAAAAGTAGTAGAATTAACTTTACAAGTATATTAAAATTCAACGACAGTTTGCTACCCCACAAATTAATGTCGAACGACCGGTGTTGAATCCTGACATATGAGAACCCAAAACAGCACAAATATCCGTGCTCACCTCGTTGCCGCGGTCTCACCTGGCCTGAGTGGCTGGGTTCAGCGAGGGCACCAGCTTGGTGAGCAGGCAGAGGCAGACCTCCAGCAGGGCGAACACCACTGAGTGGCCGGCCACGATGTCGCCGGCCGCGCCGCCCTCGCCCAGCAAATCCAGCTCCTTGTGCTCCTGCGGCTCCTGATTGGCCGGCATCAGATCTGCGGGACGGGGTCACAGCTCTGATTGGCCGACTTCAGGTTTGGGGGCGGGATCACGGCTCTGATTGGCCAAGATCATGTCGGGGGAGGGGTCGCTGCAGCCGCTGCACGCCAGGGCTGAAGAGGCACTAGATGACGATCGGCAAGGAAGAAAGCAAGTAGAAAGCACCGTCGGCGGACGGGACTGGATGCAAGCCCTGGTCAAGAAGTGTGACCAAGGCAAACACATTACACTTAACGACGGGAAACACGCCCATGAGCGATCTCGACAAACGCCATCGTCATCATATCTCAAACCGCAGCCGTCACCCTACGCCGAGAGTCTCCCACGTCCCAGGCCTCACCCTCACCCTTGAGGCGGCGTCGCTTGGCGGCGTCCAGGCTCTCCTGGGCGGCGGTGACCACGCGCCGCACCACCCGCATCACCAGCAGGTGGACGAGCGCGCTCTCGCGGGTCAGCAGCAGCCGGTGCTGCACGTTCAGCAGCTCGACGGTCAGCGCCGGGCTGGCGCTGAGCAGCCGGCGCGGCCAGGGCGAGCTGACCAGGCGGCAGAGGGCGCGCAGGCAGGTCACCACCACCGGCACGGGCTCCGAGCTGCGCGGGTTACACAGCGCCTCCATGCAGATGCCTGCGGGCGCCGGCCAGGTCAACTGAGGCCCGATCAGGTCGGATCAGGTCAGGCCAGGTCAGGTCAAGCCATCAGTTCGCCCCGCCAAGATAATCCCATACTGCTGACTATGAGGCTGCTCGCCCAGCGCCATGCACCTGGCCTTGGCGGCAGACGACGCAAAACACTCAAACCCGAGAGACGGTCCGAGCAGCCGTGGCCCCGGCGTTAAAGAGGCGTCGACACAGGCAGCACACCACACAGCCGTGTGCCCAAGTCACGCGAGAGCGACCGCTCCCGAGCCGACCACCGCGCACGCACCGAACAGCAGGTGGAACCGGTCGGTGTTGATGTCGTCCGGGCTTCGGCCCGAGGCGGCGTTGGTCGGCCCGATGCCCAGGTTGGTGCTGCCCTGCACGTCGATGCCCACCTGGCGGCAGGTAAACACACTTATATTGTACAAACCTGCCACCAGATGGCAGCCGCACGCCGCACGCAGCCGCCAACAGGTGCGGCATGGATTGGGGCCCTGGGTATATACCAGGTGGGCAGGAAGTGACCGTGCCAGGCGACGCTCGTACAGTGATGATGAAGGTAGTGACTGAAGCTCGGAGCACTGCACCCAGCTGGTATTAAAAGCCCTGAACAGTGTCCAATGTTCACATATGACCTAATAAATGCGCGATGAAGTAGCGCTACCGCCCGCGACAAAGCATTTCTAGGACAATGTCAAACCACGCCGCGGAACTGAAATTACTAATCGAAGCCTGTGCGTGCTGCTGCCACTACCACCGCCTCCAATGACAGAGCCTAGCGCCTGCGCGAGACACGCAACTGGACCGCGGCCGCCGCCGCTGGCCGCACCTTCTCTGTGTGGACGTTCTCGAAGCCACCGGCATGCAGCCAGATGGCGGCGGCGTGCAGCACGGCCGGCCACGAGGTGCGGTAGTAGGGCCGCGCCGCCTCCACCGTGTCGTTGGTGTAGAACGCGCCGCCGTCGTGAGGCAGCTGAGAGCCGAACTCTGCGACACACGGGATAGGCGCAGGTGAGACGCGCGAGACGGGCGTGGGCCACCAGCGAAGCGACGGGCAGCGCCGGAGCACGCGACGCACCAGGTCGACACAGGGCCCACTGAATACCGACTAGACGGGCGATGCTCCCGACATACGCGACATGCGGGCAGCTGAGTTTGGAGCTTGCACCGACCGCTGGACCGGACGTTATGGGCCGTCACACTTTGAATCAAGTACCACAAAGCCGGCTGGTACGTCTGCTCTGCCGGCGGAGCACTCACCGGGCGGCAGCGACAGCAGCGCCTGGTCCTTGAGCGCCGCCAGCCAGTGTTTGGCCAGGTTGGCCAGCTCGGGCTGCACCAGCGTGAGCAGGTGCTCGGAGCAGCCGTCGGCAGGCTCGGACGGCTCGTCGTCGGGCGCCGGGCTCGGCGGCCGTGAGCCGCTCTCGCTCATCGCCACGATGTACACCTGTCGCGGGGCGAGGTCAGCTGAGGGAGCGGTCGGCGGCGATACCCTGGCAGCGACAGCTGTACGCGCCGACCGGACGCCACAGACAACTAGCAGCCGAGAGCCAGAGAGCAGTCGCATTCACGAATTGCAATGGCTGTCGATGAGGAAGTGTTGCTTTGTGTGCGAGTTGGAGGTCGAAACCTCGCGTGCTCCACCCAAATCTGAGTACTTGGCGAACTAGCCGGAGAAAAGAACAGCCGATATCCCAGTCGGCGACTTTACCGCCAGATGGTTTGACACTCTCGACACCACAGCGGACCGAGACACGCCCCGCCACCCCCTGCCTCCGCCCGGGGACACTAACAGATCGAGTCCCATCAACACCAGCCACACATTCTACCTGCACTCTCTCCCCTGACATCAGCGCGCCCGCCTACAGCGGCCGCCTCACCTCCGCCCAGGCCTTCAAGATGGCCAGCTTCTCGAGCGTCATGGCGCTCTCGTTGTAGACGTGCGTGCCGCGCCACTTGAGCTTGGCCAGCGAGGAGACGAGCAGCTGGTGCACGCGCCGCAGGTCGGCCAGGTCACGGGCCACCCCTGAGAGACGGGGGTCGGGGTCAGCGAAGACGACAGACGTTCACGGGCACACCCAGGGCTCCAGCACGCAGCCATATACACAAGGTACGCTTTACACATCACCCATGGAACTTAGCTCGGCAATATGCGGACAGAAAATACCGCAGTTACGTGGATTTTACAAACATCCCCGCTGCTGATTTCAGGGTTTCGGCTTACGGCCCTCAGTCGTTCAAATCGGGATGAATGCTGCGTACGAGGTGGGCTTAAAAGAGGGTGATGTAAGCAAACAAATGTGCACAACAAGTGGTGCGTGCAGGCACTCACGCGACATCTACCTCCACCTGGACCGATCCGCACCGAGCACACGTGACAACACAGGCCGACACGTGACCCCCCACCACGCACCTGAGCCGATCCAGGCGGAGCACACGTGACAGGCCCGGGCGGTCACGTGACAGGGCGTGTCGGCGGCGAAGGCGGGCCGCAGCGCCGCCGACACCTGCGCCTGGTACTGCGGCACACGCGGACGCAGAGGTCAGCTCAGGTCAGGTCAGCACGCCGGGGTCCAGCTGGCAGAGCGCAGCTGTGAAGCTGACGGCGAACGGAGCGCTCCCACTCAGACACCACTCCTGTCCGTGTCCGAGCGCAACAGGGCGGGTGGGCGGGGCAACCACCAGACCAAAGCAGTAGCTCCGCTCAGTTCAGGCACGGGTGTCGAACAAGTTCCAACCAACCCGCTGCCCCGTCACATTACTCGCGTGACCCAGACACCGCTCTCACAGCGCCAGTCAGTGGAGCCTCATCACATATTCCGAACACAACACAGGCAGGGCCACGTGGCGCTGCTAAACGAACGATCCACCACTCCGCAGTGTCGGCGACACAGGCGGCACAGCAAGGGCAGGGCGACAGCTGTCCTCATCGTCATCATTGTAACTTTGCGATGCGCCCAGCTGCTGAGGCTGTATGGCGTCGCCTGCCTCTCGCCCTGGCAGGGAGGGCGGGCACCGCGGGGAATCGAACACCGTACCTAATAAATACTAATGTCAATGCCGAAATGATAGGGTATGGTTTCCCAGACGCGACAGCCGTTCCGAAGTCCGGTAAAAATAAAACCGCATGGCACACTGGGCACATAAGAAACACTATACATAAAAGCTTAAACACGTGGGGAACAAAAACAAGACCGGCACTCCCGTCCTGTTTTCAGCGGGCGGCCGCTCGGCGGGGGGTCTGACTCACCATCTCGAGCAGCAGATGTCCGGGGAATTCCGGGTCGGGCGCGGCCGAGAACAGGTCGATCAGCTGGTGCAGGGTGTCCAGCCCGGCCAGTCGCAGCGGGTCAGAGTCGCTCGTGGCCGCCATGAACGCCACGCGCACCAGGTCGGACAGGTGCAGGATGAACCAGTCGCCTGCCCGGCGGGGTAGGGGAGAGAGGTCAGACGAGTCGCGCTCTGGTCACAACAGGTATTCTCACCCGACCTTGCTGGATTAATTTACTACGCGCGGAATGTCAAAAACTGGATGCAACAAGGTTACCAGGTCGGTGCAGCTGATTCTGGGGAAGGAAAAAGAAAAGGAAAAGTGATCGGGGGAGAATACGACGCGATTTTTGGCGGGACTTCTACAGACGCATCGAACAGGGAGGCTTAACTTAATCCAAGCGGATGATTGGCCGACCGAGGCGGCTACGTCATTTCCCTAGAAATGCTAGGGACTATAAACAACATTCTGAGTTTAGATACGGACTTAAGTGTAGCAGTATTCTCCCACATGCACATAGTATCGCGTGTTCTTAAGACCGATCAGCAGCCGCCGACTCACTCTGAGGATTGGCGGCGCGCGCTTCTTTGGCCAGGGCCAGATCAAAGTGGGTGCGGTTCCCCTCGCAGGTAAGCAGCATCTTGCGCACCATCTCGGCCGCGAACACCCTGCCGACGACCGGGGGCCACGTCAGACGCTGCGGCACGCGCAGTTCGCCACGGCCCAACGCAATGGACAAGTCAGTCAATACAGAACTCAGCAGCAGCCAGTGCATACAAACTTAAATGTTATAACCAAGAGGATCGGTGAAAGGTAGTGACAAAAACAAAGCCAATGCACGCCGAGGCCGCTTTGCTGTGATTTTTATGTTTTCCCCTCACTGTAAAGATCCTCGGACATGACAGCCAAACTACACGAGACACACCCATCTCCAAAACCACCCGGCTGACGTCCGCCGTTCTCTCTCCCCGAGTCTGGGCGCCTGTCTGACAGCCACCGGCGCTGCAGCGGGCCGCCGTGCCGAACGTCGTACCGTGTGGGCCAGCGGGGCGGGATGGCCGGGTGCGAGTCGGGCTCCTCGCCCGTCCGGAACTGCTCCATGTCGTCGTCGCCCTCCTCCTCGCCGGCCGCCACGTCGCTGTCCGTTGACGTGTCTGTCGGCCGCACACGTGGGCCGGCGTTACCGGCGCGCACGAGCACGAAGGAACGCCGGCAGACTACAGTGAAGCGGACCACCGCACCCAGTCTCGTCCGTTCATATCCATTTTCCCCCATTTCCCCGCGTAGAAAACACCGCACATTTCCTCTGGTCACAACTGCGTGAACGCCGGCTGATCAGCTTCGACTTCGGGGGCATCCCACACCTCCATCCGCCATCCTCTCCACGCCGGCCCAGCCGCTGAGAGTCGCCCGTGTCTCACAATCTGGGCCAGTCCCGCCTTCACGCGACCTCCCCCCGCTGACAGCGTGCACAGACCGGCCCCGTTCCGTTCCGCACACCACCCCACACCCGAGGACTGGCCACCAGCAGATCCCCCTGCAGCCTAGCCACACTGGTCCCGGTACACCGGTCGGTGCTCAGCCCGCCACCGACCACCACTGACCGACAGACGTGGTGAGGACGTCCTTGCAGAGCCGCAGCCAGAGCGCCAGGTTGTCGTCGACCAGCGCCAGCATCATCGAGTTGAGCGTGTCGTGGATGTCGCTGATGAGCCGCTCGTCCGTCTCCGTGTCCAGCAGGCTGAACAGCACGCCCGGCAGGCCCGTGTCTGTCATCGGCACCGCTGGCGGGCGGGGAGGGGGCGTCAGGGGGCGGCACAGAACTCCGTACGCGGTGGCACGGTCCAGCGACACTGGCGGGCGGGGAGGGGGTGTCAGGGGACGGCACAGAACTCCGTACTCGGTGGCACGGTCCAGAGACACTGGCGGACGGGTCATCAGTGCACAGGTCAGAGGCCAACGGTCTGGCCAGCGGTGCGTCACTGAAAAATCCCCCGCACGCTCGCCCAATGAATCACCAATAAAAACTACAAACCATGCGAACGCTAGTGACAAGAAAAGACAGAACAAAAGTTGGCGGCGCGAACATGACCCCTAATGTCCATCGCTACCCCCTACACTCGTGGATGCCACCGGGTGGCCTTCTCTCTCCGTGACAGCGGGCGCACGCCGCCACGGGGCGCCGGCAGCCTCGGCCGCCAGCAGAGCCCCACCTGGCGTCTCCTGTAGTGCGCCGGCGGCCGCGCCGGCCGCCAGCGAGGCCGCGTGCTGGCACACCTGGTGCGCCTCGCGCTGCGCCAGCTGACGCAGACAGCTGACGGCCGCCCGGCGCAGGCTCAGCTGACCGCCGCACAGCGACATCTGGCGGCGGCCACACGCGGTCAGGCAAGAGCTGTAGCTGTTGACTGCTGATATTTCTTTCTTCTAAAACCATTAATCAAGGTGAACCATGTATGGCATGGAGAATGAACGCGATTATGCTTGTCACCCATGTGTGCAGTGCCGGATCATAACAAACAACTTTGATCCCACTAACATAGAGACATTACGTGCCATGATGCAACAACGCCCCGTGATTCATCCCACGACAGCTGCCCCCAATGGTAACATCCGCGTCGCCAAGCGCCCGCGACAAGAGCGAGCGCTGCGCCTGAGGCGTCACCGCCGCCGCCGTCCTACTCACGCAGAGCGTGGGCACCAGCGTGGAGAGGTTGACGTGCCGCGGCGCGAACATGTGCAGCTGCTGCAGGCAGGCCATGGCCTCGGCCCGCACCATGGCGTCGCTGTGGTCCAGCATCACGGCCGAGGCGCACAGCAGCGATGAGCGCGCCGCGATGATCGAGTTGCTGTTGCCTGCGGGCGGGCGCGCTGGCGTCACGCGGCTGCTCTACAGACGTCCAGCACCGGCTGAGATGCGAAATGCTGGTGATGATTTGGGTCTCAGGGCGCGTGGCGTCCTCGGCGGAAGCGTGGCGATGGACGGCTTTTGGTGCCACAGCGTGGAGCGATATACAGCACGAACAAATCGTACACGGCAGGAGCTGTGAGTACGTCCACCATAGGTGCGATGCCCGGGTGTTGTCTCGGCTAGGGTCACCGACACTCCCTTGTCTAAGCTAGCCAGCCCGACCCTCCCTCCTTCCCGCCGTCATCACCACCCAATCATCTGTGCCCAATAGCCACCCGCTGACACCCGTTGTCAATCATTTACATTATGACCTGCTCTTACCTCTCTGGCCAACGCCTTACTATCGTCGCTCACACTCAGAGCCGATCTCAGTCCATTCGTCACCCCTTGGAACCAATAACTCCCTCATGACCACCTTTCCCAACCTCTCCCCATGAGACCTTCCTCTCAATACTGTCCCTGTCCCTCCCCCTTCCCCCCTCCCCCCGCTCCCGGCCGAGTACTGACCCTGCAGCTCGGGGCCGACGGTGGTGATGAGCGCCGACAGACACATGCCGACGCATTGGTGCACGTCGGCGTGCGCGGCCGGCACCTCCAACAGCAGGCGCAGCGCCAGCGCCAGCGTCGGCTCCACGTACGCGCGGAACATGGGCCCGCCCGACTCGGCGATCAGCGCCAGCGCGTGCAGCGCCCACACCTGCCGACGCAGGCGGCCGTCAGACTGGCGGCTGCCGACGGACGCCACGCCCCGGTGACGCCGACTGAGGTCAGGTGAAGGTCAGGTCAGGTCAGGACTGAGGTCGGCTGACATGTCCCGTGACATGGCATGGGCCAGCGACACAGCGGCCGAGCTGGCCACACCCTTCCCCACGACCACCGGGGCAGGATTGAGACATCAGGCAACAGGCAGACGGTGTCAACGACTGCACCTCGCACGCACAGATACCAAGTCGCAAGTGCGCTGGACACAGCGCCAAAGCAGCAGCTTTGGGGTGTAAAATGCACACTTTATACTAAAAACACCACTCGGATACATGCCGAACGTTCGACGAAAGGATGCATCTTCACACGGAAGTTAATTTTATGGCAAGAACGAGCCAAATTGGTGACCAACTTTGAGCGGCCACCACAGGGCAACCGGCGATGATTCAAGCAACCTTGCATTATAGTGCATGATGCGCGTCGTCTGACAACTGACCTGGACCACCGGCGAGGCCATGTCCTGCCCCAGCGCCAGCAGGATGCTGACGCTGGTGTTGAGGTGCTGGCTGCTGCCCATGCTGCCCACATACCGATGCAGACAGCCCAGCGCCAGCGAGTGACCTGCGCCACACCCAGGACGGGTGTGAAGGGGGCATGTTGCCGTTGCAAGAGCGATGTGGCAGCGTGTTGCAAACGCCGAACTGGCACCGTGGTCCATTTCAGCATGCTTCTGGTTCACCGGTCACCGACATCGTAGAGTACATCCGAATAGCACGTCAACGTCATTAGTGCCAAGCTCTCGACGTCCGTAGTCATACACGGCCGGGTGATGGGGGTCGACCCAAGCCACGCGGCCGCCTCATCTCAGCTCTCGCTGAGCCCATCAGCCGTCCCACGAGTTTACATTCATCAATCACGGGCGTATGCGGATCACATGTCGCGGCACGAAGCGCCAGTCAAACGTTTCCCTTCTCGGCCCGGCCTGTTACAGCCTTCACGAGTCAAAATGCTGGCTTTTACCAGCACGGCCGTCTTCCACCAGCCGGCCCGACCCCGGCCCATGACGTCACCCGCTCACCTGTGCGGCTGATGACGTCACGGGCCGACTTGAGCCGGTCGAAGCTCTTCTGCGCCATCTCGGCGATATAGCGCGGGTCGCCGACCACCTGCGCCATCCGGCCCAGCGCCTCGCCGGCCGCGCACCGAAGCGTCGGGTTCGAGTTGGTCAGCGCGCTCTGTCGGCAGAGAGGCGAACTGACGACGGCAGGCCTGCGCGCGGCTGGCGGTGACGGCCGCGGACGCCAGCGCCTGGGCACGTCGTGGCCACTGTCCAGATGCGCTGGCGCTTTTGATTCTCACGATGTAAAAAACGCGGTAAGGAAATAGACGTTTGTAAATCGTCAAAGTGAATCATGAATGCACACCGTTTTGCACGAATTTCCAGACAAACGGCGCACACAGAACACAACCAGATCAAGCCTGACATACACCCACGACATCCCACGTGCCGAGCTAGCCGGTCTACGGCGTCCCTCCCAAGCGCTGGCCCGTCCTCCAGTACCAGGATGAGGTTGGTGGCCGAGTTCTTGACGTTGTCGTCTCCGAAGGTGGCCTTGGCCTCGGCCAGGCCGCGCAGGCCGCTCAGCACCGCCGAGAAGATGTTGGTCTGGATCGCCTCCTGCCGGATCCCCTTGGCCTAAGGGCAGAACCCATCCGAGTGAGCACCCGGAAGAGCCGACCGCGGCGAGCGCTAACCGACCGCGAAACCCTCCGAGCCAACACACGAAACTGTCACACACAACACCGCAGGACACAGCTCCGACGCAAAACGGCTACATCGCGCGACGTCCCACGTCAAGTGTCGCACGTCGCACGTCGCACGCCAAGTGAGTGCCGTCCCAATCGAGCTCGGCACGCCAAGCCCCCTCATGAGCAGCGCGACACCGCGTCTGACTGCCGGTAACACGGTGGGCAGATGGCGCCGGACGCCTCTAACACGCTCTCACCTGTTTGATGCACTCAGCGAAGTGATCCAGCATCTGCAGCCGGTGCTTGTTGGCCACTCGTGGGAACACCAGGCCGAAAAGGATCACCGACTGGTCGATCACAGCGACGCCAAGCGGCAGCGGGCCCGGCACAGAGCGCGACTGCCAAACACGACCGGCAGATGTCACCGGTGGCGGAGGGTTAGCTACAGACCAAGCTGACATGAACGGAACATGATCGAAAGCATATTGCGTTGGTCCCAGTTCAGCCTCCAAACTAATGTAGTAGCTCCCAAAACTGCCGGTCGAGGAATGCTCTGAAGAAAGCAAATGCATGCATAGGAATCTGATCGATGTGACCCAGGGCTAAAACAGCCAACATAGGTACGTATGTGTAGCATGAACGGTCTCAAAATGTCTCCATGCACTCCAAATCAGCCCAACTACGTTAATTCAAATCCGCCCAACTACACTCATTATCACTTTGTATCTGATTTAAAGCGGGCATCGACTTCCAGCGCAGCGACACGCAGGGCTCCGCACTCTAACCCCCAAACCCAAAGGTCCAAACGTCAGGAGGCGTCGTGACCGAGGCCGCCGAGGCTGTGCGGCCGGCCGGCGGCGCCGCGGCGTCGGCCTCACCTGGTCGCGGGCCCGGTACAGACAGGTGGGGTCGTGCTCCAGCGCCCCCGAGCCGGACGCGCTGTTCGTCTGCAGCTGGGGACGGCGGTGACGGGCGTCAGCGGGGGCGTCACCAGCAGGTCAGACCGGCCGGACGTGGCGTCATGCTCAGCGGCACAGGCGCTCAACCGCGGCAAATGAGCTGATCAGGGCGGCCGCGTGGGACAGGCGTTCTGCATTTGAAAAAATAATGCAGACATAAGAAACCAATGCTGATATTACATCCCGCGCTACGAGGGCTTTCTGTCGGCAGCGTGAGACGCGAGCGCGTCGGCAAACGCGGTAACCCCACACAGGTTCCATCCTACGCCAAGCCGAACTGACCTGGTCCTCGACGCTCCTCTGGTCGGTGTCCTCCAGCCACGAGCCGAGAATGACCGACTCGTCGGCGTGGCACAACAGGCGCAGCAGCGAGGTGGTCGTGTTGGCCGGGTTGTCGGTGAGCGTGAACTCGCTCACCAGCAGGCGCAGCAGCTGCGTGTGCGTTCCTGGGGACAGCGAGCACGCTCGGTCTGGTCTGGACCGGGTCTGGTCTGGTCTGGTCTGGTCTGGTCTGGTCTGGTCTGGTCTGGTCTGGTCTGGCATGGTATGGTCGGGTCAGAGTCTGGGCTCCGGCAGAAAAACACCCACATCTCGGACACAGACAATGTCACGTAGGCATCGAGGTTCATCACATCAAGCCTGTTATCTCAAACAATTCATGAATCACGGGTTCTAAACGCAGACAAGCTATCCTGGAAGCACCGCCAGGTAATGGGGGAGCGAAAGAAAACGCGAGCATGCTGGCAAACTTGATATGACACCAGTATTTCAGTTGTCAGCTAGCTACCTTATTTACGCCCATTCCCAGCTTAAGTGGAACGAAGTGCCTTTGAGCAGCACGATCGGCGCAGCTCCTCTCCCTCCTCTCCGAGGTCCACCTACCCTCGAGAGCGGAGGCCGGCAGCAGCGAGAGCGTCTCGTACAGACGCAGGCGGACCATGGCCATGGCCGCCTTCAGGTGCTGCCCGTACGACTTGATGACCGTGGACAGGCTGAAACAGGGAGAACGGTGGTCAGCGGACATCAGGAGGTATGAATGCTGCCGCCTGCCCAGGGTGAGAGAGCATGCATGAACCGACTGTGCCCGCTGTCGATCCCGGCCGAGTGAACACCGGATTTTCACTAGTTAACCTACTAGTCTGGAAGAAAAGCGGAGGAGCAGAATAGCTTGAGGGACGTTGACTCCCGCTTGATAACTACGGCAGCTTAGCTTAGCTTAGCTTAGTTTAGCGTGACAACATTGCTATCCCGTTAAATGATGCTGCTGCCTGGTCTGTCCCACATCTACCGAACACAGTGGCCCCGTTCGAAGTCCGCCGCCGCCGACCTGGTGAGCATGGTGATGGCCGCCTCCAGCGGCACCAGCAGCCTACGGATCTGGTCCTCGGTCACCAGCTCCGGACAGTGCTGCAGTAAGCTGTGCATGGCCGCCAAGGCGCCAGCGCGGCCCTCCAGCGTCACCTGTCGGCCGGCACGGGAACTATCGGTGTCGGGGGCGCGCAGAGATGGCAGCACAGCCCACCCACCTTGCCCGCTGATCGTCAGGGGTCACCATCGGTGTCGGTGCTGCGCGAGTGGCATCACAAAATGACCTTCACGTCACCTAACAAGGTCCAGAGAGACCACACCTGCTGAGTCGGGCGTATCATTACCGGTACCCAGCTAGTGCCGCCCCCGACGGCTCCCCGCTGTGAGCACCCACCTGCCAGGTGAAGGCGTCGCCGCGCGCCTTCTCTGAGTCGAGCTCCTTGGCGCTGCGCGGGAAGGCGTTCCTCCAGAGCAGCAGCATCCGGGGTAGCAGGCCTGGGGCGAGCACGGACGGCACCGTCACCGTCACTCGGCCCGGCACAGCTGGGACGTGACATCACGCCGCGGCAGCTCCGCACGACAGTCGTGACAGCAGAACACCCAAGGCACGCGTTCGCAGCACCGCCCGACTAACACTATTCAGACACAGTCCACTTCAACACCGTTACAATACAGCTCACCTTACCGCCGCCACAGCGCACTCGCCCTCACGCCGTCACAACACAGCCACCGCCACAGCAAGACTCCCCACAACACGGTCACAACACGCCCCTATCCGAACGACGCCGGCGGCCGGGCGAGCTGTCTGGGAGCGCCGGCCGCCCAGCGGGACGGCGCGGTCCGCAAGCCGCCCTGCCGGCCCCGCCGGGCGGCCCATCGACTGGGAATAGACGGTCGGTACCCGGGCGGACGGCGGAGCAGCGCCGACGGCTGAGTGTGATGGGATAGCGTCCGAATGGCCGCAGCCGGTCTGTGGCGGGTATTTTTGTTCCGAAAAGTGCCGGAGGTTGGTATCGCTGCTGAAAGCTTATGCCCGGTTAGCGCTGTCGCGGGAGATTACATCTGCGGTGATGGCGCCAGCGTTTTTGTGCTGTACGTGTCTTAAGTGGAGCGCCGGCAATAACGCCCCGACTGCCAGCACGTGTCACCGCAGTGTTTCCGCGCCGTGGGCCGGAGGCGCCCACAACCAGCCGGCGTGAAATCCCGCGAGTCGACGCCGACCTCGTGGCCAGGCGCCACGCTGCCGGCGCCGCGACCCCGCCCCGCACACGTGCTTATGTCCGGGCGGACCCGAGCGATAGCAACCACCACACCCTCCGAGCTGGTCGCTTCCTGACGACCCGCTCCAGTCTGACCCAGGGCGGCCGCGCACTGCGGCAGACAGCACAGGCAGCGGCTCCGCGCGCACCGGGCGTACATCTCGTGCGATTCTGCACTCTGCCTGTCTGCCATCACGGTGGCCCGAGCCCGGACGATCACACGGTCCCGGCTGAGCTGCCCAGCGTCAGGCGCCGGTCCTGTTTCTAGCCCGGTGACCCGGCCTTGATGGCCTGACCTCAGTGGCCTGCGCGGGTGACCTGACCTCAGTGGCCTGCCCCGGTGACCTGAACTTAGTGAACTTCCCCGGTGATCTGGCCCGGTGACCTGACCTTGGTGACCTGGCCACAGTGACTTGGCCTCAGTAACCTGCCCCGATGACCTGCCCCGGTGACCTGCTTCGGTGACCCGCCCTGCTGCCCGCCCGGTGACTTTCCCCGGTGACCCGGCCTCGGTGACCTGACCTAGGTGACTTGATCTAGGTGACCTGAAAAAGACCTGACCTCGGTGACCTGCTCCGCTAACCTGCCTCGATGACCCGCCTCGGTGACCTGGCCTCGGTGGCCTGGCATCGGTGACCTGCCTCGGTGACCTGGCCCCGGTGACCTGCCCCCGGCCACTGACCTCGGACGACGGGGTGTCCCAGCGTGCTGACAGCGCCGATCAGCAGCCAGCCGGCCTGTGTGCGCGGCAGCGAGAGCCGAGAGTTCTGCGAGGCGCTCCGTAACAGGTCCTCCGCCACGTTGAAGATCACCTGCACGGCACGGCGCCAGTCACGTTATCAACGCACCGATGCTGGTCGATTGCGGCCACCTCCTGACCGGACAACGCTAGGTCAAGGACACGTGCAGGTGATCGAATGTCAGCTGATGGTGACCTGCGGAGGGCGGATGTCAATGTCATTCACACATGATGTCAGCTGGATGGCCGACATCATCGGCGGAACTGGCAATAACACTGACGGGAAATAGGCCGGAGCCAGACAATACGGCAGACCGACAGGAAGCTCGAGCAACGAACGCCCAGGCGCCGCTCACGGGTCAACGGGGGCAAGTAGTCAAATCTCATCACGTAAGATCTTTGGACGCGCAGATACAGACCAGGCCACCGACGCCTCCCCAAATAAGATGGCGGGCGTGTTGGCAGACGCCATTTTCGCGGCGGAGCTCAAACGCCCTCCACGGGGATCACAGGAGCCCGGCGGCAGCCAGAGCCAGGGCTCCGTCGACCGGACAGCATCCGACCAGGGCTCTGTCGACCGGACGGCGTCCGACCGGGGTCTGTCGACACGACAGCGCCCGAGCCGAGCTGGGGCCGCCCGCGGGGCCGGCGGCTACCTTGCCCTTGCAGTGCGGCACGCCGAGAGGTGACAGGTGGACGGCACCCAGGAGCGCCCCCAGCGCCGCCGTGTAGCCCGAGATGGCCTCCGGCGAGTTGCGCAGGCTGTCCAGACGCTCCGTGCACCTGCAGAAGGGCGGGGTCAACAGGTCAGCCGGCGTCACTGATCTGCTCAGTACGGCTCTTCCCGGACGGAATAAAGCCACGACTGAAAAGTCAATTCGGGCGGGGACTGGGTTGGGTCAGCAAAACCACAGGCGACAGGGAGCACGATTGGTTTTGATATAAAAATGTACCGACAAGTAGATTAGAACGGTTCAACAGGCTCCTGATACTTGAGAAGACGTAAATGTGCCCATTTGTACCACATCTGACATTGTGTTTCAAACAGAGCTGACACATCGCATGCTGCGGAAGGTTGAATATTATCATATTTGAAATTTGTGGAAAACGCCAACGAAAAGGTATATATTCATTGAAATATACCCGTTGGACGATCCCTGCAAAACAAAACAAAACTCAGCAGAGATTAGCTACGGCCGCTGACCTGTCGACCGCCTGAGTTCAACAGAGGTCAGCTACGGCCGCTGGCCTGTCGACCGCCTGAGTTAAACAGAGGTCAGCTACGGCCGCTGACCTGTCGACCGCCTGAGTTAAACAGAGGTTAGCTACGGCCGCTGGCCTGTCGACCGCCTGAGTTAAACAGAGGTCAGCTACGGCCGCTGGCCTGTCAACCGCCTGAGTTAAACAGAGGTCAGCTACGGCCGCTGGCCCGTCGACCGCCTGAGTTCAACAGAGGTCAGCTACGGCCGCTGGCCCGTCGACCGCCTGAGTTCAACAGAGGTCAGCTACGGCCGCTGGCCTGTCGACCGCCTGAGTTAAATAGAGGTCAGCTACGGCCGCTGGCCCGTCGACCGCCTGAGTTCAACAGAGGCCACTGACCTGTCGATGAGTGGCGTCAGCTGGGAGGGGACGGCGATGCAGATGCAGCGCAGGCACCAGGCAGCGGCGAACCGGGCCGCCTGGCTGGGGTGGATCAGCACCGAGACCACGGCGTCCAGCAGGTCTGCCGGCGGCCAGGGCACCGCGGTCACCGGCCGCACAGGTCACCGGTCAGAGGTCGCACGTGATCCAAGCCAGCACCGGCGGCCGGGCCCGCTGAGGCTCGGCCGCGAGACAGGCGAAGCAGCGACAGCACAATGTTCAGTCGAGGTCGCTGACTCGAACGGGCCCTGTCACTCCGCCATGCACCCAGGCGTCGATGTTTCGACTCCCACTTTAACGGCACGGTCACGTTGACGTGGCTTCTGTTCGACACCGTGGCGCTGCCCACCGCGCGCGCGACATACTAATATCAAGACTGCGACAGAGCAGATCTATTTCAAGAGCGTCACGCACCGAAGCCGGCAGCCGTGCTCCGGTTACCCACTGACGTCACCGCCGCCGCTCGTATTACGTACTGACGGCGTTGTCGCTGATGAGGTTGCTGGCGGCCGTGCCCAGTCCCTGCACCAGGCTGCCCAGCTGCTGCAGCGCGCACACGATCGCCTGATGGCTGTTGTGCTCGGGCGACTCCCGAGCCGCCTCGGCCGTCGCGTCTGCGGCGGAGGCGCCGTCCGTCAGCCGCCAGCGACGCGCGGCACACCGGCCCCACACGGCTCGCGGGACGTGACAAGGGTGCAGACGCGTGGCTTCGATGTCACGAGTCAGGGCGCCGGGGATCATTTCAGGCCTGCTCACCGCAGAGTCAATATCGACACGCGGCCGCAACAGAGAGGAACACATTTTCTACCCTAAAGAATGTCGTTCGACACCGCATTCTGTGTCTAGCTATTTCACGCAAGCCATCATCCCGTCACCCGTCGTCACGTGTTGGACAACGAGCACGTACATCAAAGCCAGACCTGCGCCCTCCAGCCCCAGACTCCACCTCCTGACTCAGCGCCGCCGCCTGCCGCCTCAACGACCCGGGGCACCTCTCAGCGCCGGCTTCCTGCCAGGGGCGCAGCTCGGAGGCCGGTGCCACCTGGCCGACTCACCTATGTTGACCTGCTTGTTAACCACTGACACCAGCTCTTTGCAGGCGGCGAACTGCGTCTTCTCGCCGAGCATGCGGCCCAGCGTCGAGTGCAGGATGTACAGCACACACTTGCGTACGTACACCGAGTCCACGTGCGTCACCGCCGCCTGGCGGCACAGAGCGGCGGCTTATCCCCGCGCTGAGCAGCCGCTGGTCGCGCCGGCGTACAGGTGTGATCAGCTGCCACGTGAACACGCCGACTGGGAGCAGACACTGGTCACCATCAGAGAGAGTGGTCATAAAACTCGGCCGCGCGGGGAGCAGCTGCAATGGGCGACCGGCGATGAAATAAATCCCAATCCATCCCAACTCGCCACGGAAGGCTGCAGCGAACACAACGGTCACGACTGGAGAGGGGGCGGTCGGAACCACGCACTCAATTACGCTGAGTTGGAAACACCAGACCAGGGCTGCCAAGTTCGAAGCACGCAAGCCGCCTGTTGCGGGTTTACGAGCCAGCCGCAAAGGGCTGCACTCCGCAGGC
The DNA here is from genome assembly GCF_011947565.3 of Pollicipes pollicipes. Classification (NCBI taxonomy): domain Eukaryota; kingdom Metazoa; phylum Arthropoda; class Thecostraca; order Pollicipedomorpha; family Pollicipedidae; genus Pollicipes; species Pollicipes pollicipes. The sequence goes on along the minus strand of NW_023596136.1, from coordinate 25,962,268 downwards.
CGGGGAGGGAGGGAGGGGGACCCCACAGTCAGGTGACTCCAACGCTCACGTCCAGACGGGCATCACCGACAGTACCTCAGCGGCGGCCACACCGCGCCGCCGGCGCCGGCCGCGGCCCGTCACGTACCCGCGGACTGGCGGCCAGCTCCAGGATGTGGCCGATCAGCGTCGGCAGGTGGCGCTCCAGCCACAGACCGCCCAGCGTGTCCACGAACACCACGTACGACTGCGCGGCAGAGCGAGCCGTCGCGGTGTCACGTGGCGTCCAGCCGGTCACCGGCGGCACCGCGCCGTCACGGCGTACGCGTCGGAGACAACGCACGGGGCGGAACGGCGCGGCGCGAGCATCGCATCCATTGGTAGTGCGCGGCTGACACGGATCACGTGTTCCACCGCCACGGCGCAAGGGCAGACCACAACTGAACGCCTTAACAAGAACCGCCCGATAAGTCGTGCACAAGTATGATGAGGCTGCTACAAAGGCGTCACAGGGCCTCCCGCTCAGTCCTCAATGGTGACGCTCCTTGTAAGAGCGCCCCTAACTCGCTCCATGTTGGTGACGCCCTTCGTGAGGTGTTTAATGCATACATAGCCTACTTTCATCCCCCAGAGTCCACAGACCACCAGAGACCACGACTCGTGTGTCCCCTTCCTGCCAGCGACGCCACGGTCCACCATGGATGCGCCCATGCGTGTCCCCTCCTCCCGGCCCCTCCCGCCTGTCAGGTGTTCCTCTGCCCGAGCCTCCCCGCTAACTCACGTGCGTGATGCCGACGCGGACCTCGCGGCTGACGGCCGGCGCCCCCTTGATCATGTCGCCGGTGCCCTTGAGGAAGCCGCTGCCGCCGCGCAGGAAGCCCGTCATCAGGATGGCGAGCGCCTCGTCCAGCGAGGTCAGCCGGGCCGACGGCCGGCCAGAGCCTGCGGGCCACGCGTGGGTCAGGCCGGGCACGCGGGTAAGGCAGAGCACGTGGGCCAGCCAGGCACGTGGGTCAGGCCGGGCACGCGGGTCAGGCAAGAGACATATGTTGGAACAAGCCACGTGTGTTGATGCGGGCCGGCGTCGAGCATGCCGATGATAACCCGCCCAGCATAACCAGCTACGAAGATCACCCACTGAAAGGCGCGGCATGGACGTAACGACTGTCTGCTCAGCGTTCCCAGTCACAAAAGACTGCATTGGCCAGCAGAATGGCCTTACTCAGCGATGATGAGCAGCATCGGTCTCGCCACAGCCTCCGTGCCGCTTATACCCAAACAACACCGCACCAATCGTCCTATAAGCGTAACAATCACGCGCGTGGCGTGCGCACGACCGCGCTCGGTACGAAGTGAGCCTCGGCCGCGGACGTTCGCCTGCCGACGCCAGTCACGCCCCCGTCAGACGGAGCCGCTTCCGGACCCGCGCGCGACCCCGACCTCTCCGCAGCGGCGCCGCACCACACCCGGCGGCAGAACTCCTGCCCAGTAAGCAGGCAAGTCCCGCCATTCCGCGGCGCCGCCGCCCAGCCGGCCCCGACGGGAGCCATCTCACCGCGACAATCACATCGCCGCGAATGGACACATCGGGCCGGAGCGCATTTTCAAACAGCGCCGCCGCCGAGGCCGGCCGGCCATCTGGGAGCCGACGTCCGGCCGGCGGGCGGCCCGGCTCGCCCGGGCACGGGTCACGGGGGTCACAGCGCCGACGGCCGCCGAGCGGCGGGGCGGCCAGCGGCGGCGGGACGGGCGCTGCACCGGCTCCGCCGCCCCGCCGCCCAGAGTGGCGTGATGGGCTTCAGGCACGCTGACAGCCGCGGCGCCTGCTATGAGAGAGGCCGTTCAGGCGTTTATCGCCGCAGGTAACGCCGGAAGTCATCAGCGTCGCCGCCGACGGCGGAAACCGGCATGAGCGTAGGAACGGCGGGTCCGCGGGTGTCATGGCGCCATCACTTTCCGAGGATGCTGAACATTACCTCATTGGCGACGCATGGAAAGAATCGACTGCAAAATTGTTTTTGGCAAACCCGCTTTCCGAGACGTTGCTCTGTCTATGGAAACCACGGCCAGTGAAATGTCTGCGGGAGGAATCGAACTCAATGCCCCTCAATTCCAGGAGAAGCGCTCTAAACAACTCACCCATCTACGTCACAGAACCTCGCGAGCAGAAGGGAGCGAACCATATCAAGCTGGGTCGATAAAAACCAGCGCCGCTTTAAAGCGCCGCCCATCACCAGGAACAGAGCACGGCCACCGAAGCCGAGACGACCCCGAGTTCGCCGCCGGTGCCGCATCCCATCAGACGGGACACTGCTGCCTGCGCGCGGCCTAACCGCCCATCGAGGGCTGGTGGCGGCCAACGGCCCCATCCGTGTCGTCGGCGCCGGCCCGGGCAGCTGCGCCACCTCTCGCCGCGCCCGGCGCCGCCTGGCTCCGACACTAATGTTGCATGTATATACGAGCCGGCCGTGAAAACCTGTCGGGGTTCTCCGCAGCGGCCCCCGCTCGAGGAGAGATACGGCGACACGGACCCGTCGCGGCGGAACGGAAGGTCGAGGGGAGCAGGGGGCGGGGGGCGGGGGGCGGGGCGCGGGGGGCGGGGCGCGGGCGGGGCGCGGGCGGGGCGCGGGCCGGGGCGGGCCGGGCCGGGCCAGCGGGCGGGACGTATTCCCAGCTGGCGTTAGTTCCGTATCAAGAGCTCAGAAACTAATCAGGGAGCGAGCCATACCCTGACAAACTGGAGAGAGAGAGAGAGCAGCTGAAGGGTCGAAGCACTTCGGCGTGGGCATGCTGCAACATGAACACATACGATGCGAGAGAAAGGTAGTCTTCAGCCCATCCTACCGACCGGCCAAGGCATGCCAGTGGAAGGATGAACGACTGACAACGTCCCAACCTATTCCTAGGCCAGATCACGGGAACTCCCCGCCCCCGACCTGATGCGAACAGCTGCACCCAAAGTCTAGCCCGCTTCTAGCGCACCGAGCGCGGGCGCGCGGAAGCACCGAGCCAATCGATACAAACCGGAGTGCCGGCCATCACCGGACGTCGCTCTCTGCCTGGCGCCTGACGCCTGACGCGCGGCGGCGTCTCGCCCAGCCGCGGCTGAAACTTTCAGCGGCACCTGCATCTTTCACTGACGACCACACGGCAGACGGCTGGCGTTAATAAATGAACGCCAATTTCGGCCGCAGCAGAGACGGTTAAGAGCCGGCCGCTAGCTCTGTTTGTGCGCCGCCGACAGGCAGCGGGCGTCGCAGGCGGAGATGGCACCAGCGCGCTGCCACAAAGGCCGCGGCGGCGGCCGCATCGCGTCATCGACGGCTTCCCCCGCCGGCGCACGGCGACGGACGGCGGAGCCATGAGCCGCGCCCCGTCCGTTCTGTCGCCTTGTCGCTGCTCGCTGCACGTCGTCAGCCATCGGCTGACAGAAGGTACGGCCCGATGGCGCCCAACAGGCCGTGTGTAACAGCTTGCGTCGCCGCCAATGAGCCATGACGCGAATTGCAGACAATTAATCCAAAGTCGCAGCATAAGAGCGCCGCTGACGATTGTCGTTCCGTTGCCCGCCGAGGCGCGGGGATGACACCCGCCCGCACATGTACTTGACTATTTCGCAACCACCGCTTCCGCCTTCGCCCGCGGACGTCGACACCACGTCTCTCCGCGTGGCACGACGGCAAGGACGCAGCCCGTCCCCGGCCCGAGTACCTTTGACGTCCTTGGCGGGGTGCGGCGGCGGCGGTGTCAGCTGCGTCTGCGCCACCAGCGTGCCCAGCAGCCGGGCCACGGCGCAGCGCACCTCGTAGCTGGAGCCGTCGAACGCCCGGAAGCAGAGCGTGGCCACGCTCTCCAGCTCGGCCGTGTACAGGAACGGTGCGTGCGCGATCATCTCCTGCAGACACTGCGGAGGCGGCGGCGGCGAGGGACGAGCGTGAGACGCGGCGGGTACATCCCGGCAGACGGCGCAGGGACACGCGCCGCGAGAGCGCGTGTCCCTCCGCCGTCCCGTAAGCGAGAACAGACGGCGCGGATCGCGTCCACAGGGCACCAGGCGGACGGACTGACGCTGGATGGCAAGGAAATGCTAGCGACGTGACGAACGGAACACCTCAGCGAAAGGACGGACAGACACGGGCGCACAGGCCAGCGCAGACCACTCGACGGCCGGACGGATGGCTCCCCCCCTCCCCCCCTCCCCCTCCCGGCCCTGCAGCAACTGTGCGATTGACCCTTCAGCACCTCCTCAGCATGGGCATCCGATCATGGCGCTATGAGGACAAGATCGAAAAGCAACGCAGACAACGCAGACGCGGACGTTTACTGTCGAGCGCCATTCAATGCCCACGCTTGACGGAAGGTTTGCATGACATTTTTGGGCACCATCAGGCTGAATGCGCACGTCCGCTGATCACAACTCCATGATATACGTAAACACGAAGGTATGACTTCACCCACGACTTCAGCAACGCGTTTACCAGCAAGCTACTGCTTATACAAGGAAAAACGGCGGAATTTACCACTCACATCGGGACTACGAAGTAGATGGACTCGTGACAAATGGCACAGATGCTGTCAAGCCACAAAGGCCTGGTGAGCGCCAATACCCACAAGGCCGTGACATTTGGCCGCGAACAGCCGGCAGCCAGTCACGTTCATAATGATGCATGAGCTCAGTGCTTATTTCGAGGTCGTGGATATACCAAGTGTGACTAGCAGAGCAGCTTACGGATTCCCCCGCAATGAACTACTTATTTCATTGACGTAAAAAATAAGTCGTTTAAAGCTCATTTCCGCAGGCTTGATCACATGCGTTGAGCACGTCAGTGCATCACGCGAAACATCAAGCTCCGGTGACCTGCTTTCGCACACAACGGTGGTGGCACGGGATCAGCCCAGTCCACATCTAGCCAGATCAGACACACACACCCCGAGCATACAAACACCACTCCGACAGCGGGGGCGGGGGTGTAGCCTCCTCAGTAGCCGTGCGCAAGAGACAGATCCCGCCCTATCCCGACCACAGTGTCACGCCCCGACACGGCCTCTCCGATCGAGAGCCATGGTCCGGCAGGCCGCCGCTCGACTCCTCCCCGCCGGTGACTGGCCGGTGTGTGACGGCCCGCTTCCGCCCGCGTGTGAAGACAGCGACAACACTACCGTTGACGCGCGGCGATACGACCGAAAACACTCTAAACGTTGTCATAGCATCACATGGCGCACCAGCCCGCCGTCCTCGCGCGGCGGCGGCGGCGGCGGCGGCCCCGTCCCGTTCCGTCCCGTCCCGTCCCGTCCCACTCACGGCGGCGGCGGCGGCGGCCCCGTCCCGTCCCGTCCCGTCCCGTCCCACTCACGGCGGCGGCGGCGCAGCGGACGGCCATCACCCGGTCGGTCATGCAGTGGCGCGCCACCTTGTAGATGTCCTTGTGCACGCTGGCGGCGGCCGAGTCCATGCCGGCGCACAGCCTCTCCAGCGTCCGCATCACCTCACAGCGCATCAGCGACTCGGCGCTCCTGCCGGCCGGACGGCGACATGTGAGCGGGGGCTGCCGCCGGGTTGGGGAGCGCTCCTGCCGGCCAGTGAACGGGGTCCGCCACTGGAGGTGGGGGGGGGGGGGGGGAGGGGTTGCTCCTGCCGGCTGGACAGCGACGTGTGAACGGGGGCTGCTGCCGGGGCGGGGGGGGGGGGCAGGGGGCAGCTGTCCGCCAGGGACGGGCCGCGGAAGCGGTGTCGTAAACCGTCAGAAAAGTGGTCAGATAACGCACGGTGATGAGTGAATTCATGCGGACCACGAGAGCAGGGATCTAGGATGGCGGTAATACGGGAGGTAGACAGACATGTGCACGGGGGGCACCCGGAACACACGCCACCGTCATTGACAGGTAAGTTCTCATCCAGTACTGCCGCTTAATGACGAACATCGCCCAACACGACATGCCCAAGCAGGACGGTTCCTGACGGCGACAGCCCTCGCACACTGCAAAATCAGCCGGACAAAACTTCGTCCGATCGCGTCCCCGACCGCCGGCCGCAGCCTAACGACGAGTCCGCCGGGACCGTCCGGCGTCCGCCGCGCGCCGACGCCGCCTCCACTTAACCGGCGCGAGCTCCAACTCCGGCGCGTAATCCGGGCGCGGGCCAGTTTCGAGCGGAGGGGGCGCGACACGCGACCGGCGGACCGCGGCGGATTCGAGGAATCGATCAGCGCTGACGGAGTTGGTCAGAGCAACACCGGGACACGACCGCGCTGGATACGACGGACGGCGGATGGGGAGGGGGAGGGGAGGGGAAGGGTGGGGGAGGGATCGACGTGTAGGCTGCTGTGCCGCGTTGATGTCATACAACAACCTACGGCGTGGCATTACTGCCATCGTATGCCGTTCATTGCGGCCCAGTCCAGCTACGTTCGCGGCCAAAGCCTGCCGGGTCAGGTCGGGATGGGCCGTAAGACGAGCCGCAGCGAAGTAGAAAGGCGGGACGGAGTGGAGCTGAATTGAGTGAAAAGCAGAGGTCATCCGTGGTAGGTCGGCAGTCGAGTCATTTCTGCGAGGGGTCCAGTGGAGTGGAGACGATGATGGAGTCGCGTCCATTCCAGAGCAGAGTTGAGTCAGGGCAAGACAAACTCGTTCGATTTTCGGCATCGCCACTCACCAAGCCCCATACAAAACACCGTTAGCCTCCCCTCGCCCGCTGTCTCGGGATCAGGGCCCACCACTGCTCTTTGGCAGGCAGTCACTGGCAGGCCACGCTCCTGCCACCGTCCGCAGTGCCCGTGTCCAATCCCTTACCGGCTGGCCCCGCCCGGCCAGCGTCGGGGCGGCGCCGCGGACCAGCATCCCCAGCCCGCTGCCGCAGCTTCAATGGGGACACCGTCTAGACGAATGGTGCCTCGGAGTCGTTTGTATGACGCTATGCAGGCCATTACCGCGCACCGTGTCCCGGAGAGCCAAGGTCCTCCATTCATGTCAGTGTAAGTAACGGCCAGACGACGAATTGCGGCTCTTACAGCATCATGCGATGAATTGGGCGGTTGCAGAGCATATCTTGAAGCATATCCGGAGGTAGCTGAGAATGACCCTACCAGCAATTAAGCCTGCATCTGTCGTTCCACACGAAACACAAGTAAAGCAATGCGCAATGAGCATGCTAATAAACACCTTCTCGACACGTCGACACGAAACTACAGCCATTGGCATAGCAAGTACACAGTCTGCCCTCCTTATCGTCCAGACCAGACACATCTTCTTTTCCTGGTTGCGGATGGACTGGGTCTGAACGCTTGCCATTCCCAGCCGAAATATTCGATGGACGTCCGCTCGTCTGCCATGTTACAGCGCCACAGGCTCCATGACGACGGGGCGAACAGCTCGTTATAAACGCCACTAACCCGAGCGCTCGTCAAGACCTCCCACATCGCAATCAATAGCAGACGGATGCGCCACTAATTGACTCGAGCCGCCCATAAATTCCCGCCGCTGATTAGTTGATTGGACCACGACAAGAGGTCAGATCAACAAAGGCTTTGTGCGCTGTGGCTTTGTGCGCCTTTGTGTTGCGCTGCTGACGACACAGATCCATCGCGGAGTAGCAGACAATCGCCCACCGCAGACACGTACAAAGCAAGCACAGAGAGCATCCATCCCGGCCCCGCCGAACGGATCCTCCACAAAGCCGCGGCCGCTCTCTCTCTCCCCGCCGCGCCGTTTCTCTCTTTCCCTGGTCTTCAATTCCCGCCGGCGGCCGGTTCCATCGATACCCGTCCCGCTGACACATTGCGCCGCGTCCGGGCCGGGGCGGGCGGCGCCGCGCACGGCGCGGCGGCCAGCACCGCCGGTGGAGGAGGCCGGCCGCTCCCTCCCGCCCCCGCACGGGCGGGCAGCTGTCCGCTGCTCCTGGGCCGGCGGCCGCAGGTGCGAAGGGCTGGAGGCCGGCCGCTCCCTCCCGCCCCCGCACTGGCGGGGAGCTGTCCACTTCTCCTGGGCCGGCGGCTCCAGGTGTGCAGGGCTGGAGGCCGGTCGGCACTGGGCGTCAGACATTCCTCAGACAGCACAGGCGTACGTATTCTTCCATGGTGTCGACTATTTGTGTGGAGAAGTGTACCCTGATTGTGTCTGTTACCACCGGACCAAAGAGAGCATCTGGTTCTGACAGTGCATAATTTCTCTCAATCAGCTTGGAAAGTACTTCTCTAAAACTGAGTGCGGCAGTCGCACGCTGTGCCACCAAAGACACATCTTTTCCGTCGCCATTTCTCCAGTTTGCTCCGAGCTGAGGGCAGGCCGTGCTCCAGGCAGCCCAGTATGAGCAGTCCGGGGACTACCGAGCGGCGCTGGGACGGAGCCGATGGCGGTGGGCGGCCGTTCCGCCGCCGCCGGCCGTCACCCATGACGGATGACGACGGTAAAAACCCCCTGGGCACGGCACGGAGCGGGGTCGATACAGCCCGACACCTGGAGGAGCCGCGCCACCTCGCCACGCGCGCCACGGCGGGCGGGAGCGGTGCCGGGGACGGGCAGCGCGGGCCGGGGGACCGGAGCGGGCGGACCGGCCGAGCACCCGGAGCCGGGGCCGGCCGCGCGTGCGGTGGCAGGCCTGGACACCGGACAGCAGACCAGCCGCGAGATGACAGACGGCCGAACCCGAGCAGCCTCGTGAGACAACAGAACACAAGGCCGGGAAGTCCCGCAAGGCCGCAGGCCATGACACTGAAACACTGCACATGAGACGGCAGACGAGACCCGGTCCACGGAATGGCGAAATAGGGGACGGAGTGGTCCCAGCGGCGAACGTGGGCGACCTGAACCAGCGCAGCCGACCTGACCAGCGGACCTGACCAGCGCAGGCAACTTGACCAGTGCAGCCGACCTGATCAGCGCAGCCGGCGTGCGGCACTCTGCTAGCTGCCGATCCATCATGATCAGTGATCCACTCAGCTCTCTCGCAACAAACCACACCGACGTCGCGTGCGTTGGAAAACGTGGGCTCAACAATTTTGTGGAGCGCGGCCCGAGAAATAGTAACGTTCTTCCTATGGGCTGGTGTTTCTCCGTCGGCAATAGCATTTCTTGCATTTCGAGCACGCACTGCTTGAATCCATTGGATGCTGACTTGGTCAATACCCATGCTAGTCTCAAGTGGCCTATTCCTTACATCTCGACGGATGGTGGGAGTGGTCCAGCAAACGCGCCCGAATACGGCTCCAAACGCCAGAGCCTTCATCGACGCTACGACCGCTGAGATCCCCGCACAGGCGGGAAAACCACACTAACTTCTCCAAACAGGCCGCAAAGCTGTCGCACACCTGCCCCGAACACGAGCCCGCCAGCCGGCCCCAGGGCGGCCGGAGGTGTCTGCGCGGCGGCTGCTGCAGCCTCAGGCGGCGCCCGGCCCCGGGCCCACGCCCGCGGCAGCTCCATCCGGCCTGATCCCCGAGTGCCGGCTGCTCGAGACGTAACGCCGACCCCGCTGCGGACAATGGCTCACTTCCACCGACCTTATCGGGCTCATAACGGGCTGCGGGTCGGCTCTCCGCGCGGAGGCGGCCGGGGCTGGCGCGGCGCGCGCGCCCAGGACAGCCGCTTACGTAAGCGCCGCCGCCAGCCGCGCAGCCGGTGGGGTCGTGCCGTCGTGACAGTAATTACTGCAGATGTATGCACCGCAACCCGACCGCCCTGCTCCAAGGCCCCGTGATAGCTAGCACATTGGTAAGAGCTCCTGCGGGCAGGGAGCGTATAATTACCAAGGGCTGCTCGGAGATGCATCCTAACGCCTGGCGGCCGATATATTTCACCGGCACAAATGCGGGGATCGCTCCCATGGATAGATGATCATGACGCCACATGATAGCACAACGCGGCTACACCCTACCACCCACGCGGCTACAATGGAAGGCTGGGTTCGATGGCGAACCGCAGCCAATTCCAGCACAATCACACCATGGAAAAACCTGTCATGATCACTAATAAGTCCTGAGCTCGATCGCCACTACGCCACCGAAGATCACGCGCACGTCCACGTACACGTTCACACATTCACACGCACACGCATCCGTTCGGTTCTCAGACACCTTTTCTCCGCTCCCCTCTCGACTGCCCCACCCCGGACCCCGCCAGCGTCCATTAACCTGGGCCGTCTCATAATGGTCGGGTCGCCCCCGCCGGCAGGCTTATGCAATTGGCGCTGCCCTGACGACGGTGGAAGACGAGTGGACGGCACGCAGTAATGCGGCAGGCCAGAGCGACGCGGCCGGCTGGTTTGAGACGCCTCCCATAACGCTCACCTGCGATTCCACGCGGTGAGATCGAGCCATGATAACGTCCCAACGGCACTAGACTGAGCGCGGATGGCGGTGAGTAAAGCCGACTACCACTGAGCCGTCTAGTCTGAATGGCTAAACGATGCCCTTGCCCCGCAGCCGACTGGCCCAAACCGGACACCCATGTCGGGTTGACGCATCCGACCCGTGTACCTCTGAGAGCAACTGCAGACGCCAGCACCCGCCCGGCCCGTCGTCATCGGCCGGCCGGGCGTCGCCCGTCTCCCACTCGGCGTCCGCGGCGACCCGGAGTGGCCATTGTCCGGCGCCGGTCGGAGTGCCGTTCGGCGGGCGGCGGGAGCCGGGCAGCTGTCGGCCGCCGCCGCCGCCGCCGCCACAGAGCCGGGTCATTAGCGCGTCAGGGGCGGCCGTCTCGGCGGCGGGCCGGCCTCTCACGGCCGCCGGTGGGAGCCGTCCAGGTGGCCTGCGAGCGGCGCCCGCCGCCGTCTCCCGACGACGCTCCGCTCTCGCCCACCACCGACTGCTCCAGCCGCGCCCGGAACGGCCCGAGACGACCCGACCCGACCCGACCCGATCCGATCCGATCCGATCCGATCCGATCCGATCCGATCCGACCCGACCCGACCCGACCCGACCCGACCGACCCGACCCGACCCGACCCGACTCGACTCGACTCAACCCGACGGGCGTGCGGGGAGAGGCCTCACAGGGGCGCCCACGCCAGGGCCCGCTGGGGTGTGCAGAAGCCGCAGACGGGCAACTGCCAGATGGCAGGGGTCAAAGCGGCTGTCTCTGGACTGAGAGGTTCGCGTCCAATCCTCAGATTCAATGTAAATTTCCGACAAACCAGCGCAGCGCGTCATTTCGGAAGCACACCGCCCTGCGGCACGGTTTGATGCATGTCCGGAGAACATGCTCTGAGGGACAGATATCCTGTGCATGTGCATGTGTGAGGAAGGGGGTCATGCTGCAGTGCTGGGACACACAGCCGCCGTGTCGGCCCATGAGAAACGGCGCAGACGTGAGAACATCATCCAGCAACACTTCCCCGCCATTTGTCGCAGCACAACGGCGCCGGCCCGGACCAGACGACACGACGTTGCAATCCGGAAATCCCCGGACACCCGACCCGCAGAGGGGCTTATTCGCCGCCGCCGCGCGACAGGCGATTGGCCGGCTTGTCCGCTGCGGCGACACCTCGCTACTGCACAAAATTGGGGCGCCGCCGGCTGTCAGCGCGCCGCTCTCGGAGTGGCCGCCGCATGGAGCGCGTCACCGCGCGGCCGTGGTCAGGATGAGCCGACGGTGTGTGAATTTCGTAGGCATGGAAGGCGTCGCCCCCGGATCCGAGCTGAATTTGAGTCCGCCACACCATAACGTTGGAGGCGATCTATAGCACCAGCCTGATGTTGATGGGGAAATCAGCTGGACTGGATGCATGGCCGGAGCCACAGAGCCCTTGCGTCAGAACGCGAAGCTCACAGAACCGGCAGAATTTAACTAACGCCATCTCTCTAATGATATGCAACAAATAATCAAAGGAAACAAGAGCTCACGGCTGAATGGCACCAATCATGTGTAAATAGATGTCCAGCGCCACACATTCCCAAAGAGGGTGGACAGCAAGCAACAAGGCATTCGCGTTCACCCAATGACGACATCGCCACCAGCGATGTCCGCCGACCTCGTGGGAGCTCGTCCGCAGGACCCGGCCCCAGCCGGTCTCACCTCATGGACTTGGTGAGGATCTGCACCGTCTCTTCATACGAGCGTCCCATCATCCGGCCCAGTTTGGAGTACATGGCGCCGATGCAGCTCACCGCAGCGCTGAAACCACAGCCAGCTACAACACAGGCACGCGTACCGGCAACACGGCAAACAAACCGACACCGGCCGCGGAACATCAGCGGCGTTTGTCCTCAGGCGTGATTTTTCTGAGCATTCAAAAGCAAAACACGGCGGCAATCTGGCGCAGGTACAGCTTTAATAATCTGAACAGACGAACCCCTAAATTGGCGACTAATCACGAAACTCACGAGGGTGCGTCGTTCAGCCCACGCCCGAATCACCGACTGCTGCCGTCAGCAGACAACTTGTCATTTACGAGCGCCGTCAGCCAAGTTCGCAAGCGGGAAAGTCATCCCAACAGACTGCGCGCGTTCATGGGTATTGCGTCATATATCCCGCAGCAAACAGCTCCAGCGCCCTGCATCGCAGCCAGGCGGTGACCGGGGCGATACGATATCCATAACCGCTTCGCAAATAACCGTCCGCCCTATCAGGGCATGACTAGCGCGACAGCTGCCGGGCCGGGCAGGCCGCCCATCCCCGCGTCGGTCTATCACAGCTGGAGTCGGGGTGCCAGCCCCGCAGCCGGCGCCGCCGTCCCCGGAGACCGCCGCCGGCCACGCTCACAGTTTCGTCGCCAGGTAGCTGGGCGAGTCGTCCTTGTTGCGCAGGATGTCGTTGCACTTGTTGACGGTGTCGAAGAGCAGGAAGGTGTCGCCGATGCTGAAGAGCGTGGCCAGGCAGCGGGCCAGGAGTTTGCGCGTGGGCGGGCCGGGCGCCTCGCTCAGCTGCTGCGTCAGCTGCTCCACCAGCTTCTTGTGGCACTCTTTGATGTCCGTCTGCGGGGGCCAGAGACAGGTCAGACGCGGAGATCGCAGACCAACCGGGGGCTGGCGATCACAAGCAAGATCACACGGCTTCGTACGGATGTGGAACGTAAACGAGTCAAAAGTTGGGGCAACACGCTCCAGGTGTTAATGGGCCAGAGCGATGAGTAACGGATCAGCCACAGCATACGTACGCACAGGTGGAAAACGCCACGGCCTTATGATGCACCGGCACGTGCGTCTCCACGATCTTTGAACTAAAAGCACTCCGCACGGCACGTTGGCCCGGGAGCACAGTTTTCATGCAGGGTCAAATTACAACCGGCTCAAAAAAACATAACCAAATAACACAGTAACGTAGCATTTCATCGCAAGGCAACGGACGTCTCCGGACCGCCGATGGCTTTCAGCGGGCGCGCCACTTGGCGCGGACATTTTCATGGCGCCCTAGCGGAGTCCATTTGGTCGCGGTAACCGAGCCAGCGGGCGGCGGCGGCGGCGGCCGTCCCGGCGCGGCGGGGTCCGCCGCGACCCGACCGCCACCTAGTGGCGATCAATGTTCCCCGGCCGGCGGAGCTCCCCACAGGGGCACGGGAGGACCGGAGCTGTGACCGGAGACGTGCCGCTGGCCGCTGGAGGCACGACGGTGAGCGCGGGACCGGGCCGGCGCGGCGGCGATATCGGGCAGAAACGCTGCAGGACCTGGGTACCCCAGCCAGGATCTGACTCACTGCAGAGGGGCTTGCCGCAGCTAGAGGTACTACAGACGCCGGCACCAACTGCACCACACATGGAAGCGGGGGCAGGCCGCCTCTTCAGACAACGGCCAAGTTTACCCGGGCCGTCAGCAGACGCGCGTGGCCTGGCTCGGAGGGGATGGGGTGGATGGCGGAGAAAACACGCATTAATCCATGCTTACCATGCAACCACTATGAGACTACTGCTAAATTTGCGCACAGGTTCGGAGGGACAAACGCCAAGTTATGTCAGTTGGAGGGAGCCCTCCCCCCTCCCCCCCCCCCCACCTCCGTTCCACCGCCATTGTTCGTCACACTCGCAAGGTAAGGCAGTGCTTGGACGGGAGTCCTCTCAGGTCTCTGTAGAGTTTAAGGGACCCCCCCCCCCCGAGCGACCTCGCCGGCATTCACGTGCAGCCGGGTGGATGAATGAGATGGTGAGAAAACCACCCGGCCCACGTTGGTGCCGGCCAGCCTCTGAACGTGCGCGCCGCTCAATTAGCGAGCGCGCCCGACTGCAGACGTTAACCGCCCACAGCAGGCCGAAGTCTCGGCTCGGCCTGCCGCAACGCTGAGGCTCGCGATCGGCACTGGGCGCACCGCACATTCCCGCTCAGGCGCAAGACTGGTGCCTGGTAAAACGTCTCCTGTGGCATGGAACGAGCGGGATAGTAACGGGCGTGATTGTTATGATGATGGTTTAAGGTTGAGGGTGTGCCGGCGGCTGAGCTCATTTGGCGCCCATAACGAACTTAAAAGCCACTGTGGAGCACATATCGCCGAAAATCCTGCAGCCAATTGAAAATAATTAAAAAAATCCATAGACGATATCAAATCCCGAGCCAATGGTACCGCGAAAGAGCATGCATCTAATCAAATGCGGGCGTTTCATGTGAGTCGAGCAGGCAGTAGTTCACTGACGAAGTACTCCCCCGCATATTAACGAACGGAATTAATTGGAAACTGTCTGAACGCGAGACTGGCCAGACCCGGCTCGACTAAACTGGATCAAGTTAGACTGTCGGCACCTGAGGTACAAATACTGTGAAATGCGCAAGCGTCCTGGTGCACATTGATCCAAGTGGACCGGACCACGGGTCTTCCAGTCCGCGCTAAGCAGAGTGATCTGGGTCACAGTCACCAGGAGCTTGAGAGAGAAGATAGAAGAGAGAGAGGAGAGGAGAGAGAGAGAGGAGAGAGAGGAGAGAAGAGGATAGAGAGAGAGAGAGAGAGAAGAGAAGAGCGAAAGAGGAGAGAGAGAGAGACAGAGAGACGAACAAGAGAGACCGCGAAAAGAAAAGACCTAGACGAGGCGCGACGAGAGACATAGAGACAAGAACAAAGACAGAGAGACGGGACAGGAGACAGAGAGACAGAGAGACAAAACAGAGAGAAGAGAGACGGCGACACGATACAGGAACAAGAGACTAGAGCAATAGACACGAATACAGAGAACAGGGAGACAAGACAGGGGAAGGAGACAGGAACAGAGAGACAAGCAAGGAGACAGAGACTAAGACCGAGAGACAAGAAGACGAGAGACAGAGAGACAAGAGACATAGAGACAGGAGACAGAGCGAGAGACAGAACAGAGGCGCGGGCAGAGAGACAGAGAACAGAGACAGAAGACAGAGAGCAGAGGACAAGAGCACGCAAGACGACACAGAGAGCAGGAGACGAGAGACAGAGAGAAGGACAGAGAGACAGAAGAAGAAACAGAGGCAGAGAGACAGAGAGACGAGAGACAGAGACAGAAGACAGAGAGACAGAGAGACAGAGAGACAGAGAGACAGAGAGACAGAGATCAGAGAGACAAGAGACAGAGAGACAAGAACAGAGACAGAGAGCAGAGAGACAGAGAAAGAGAGCAGAGAGAGAGAGACAGAGAGACAGAGAACGAAGAGAGAGACGAGAGACAGAGAGACAGAGAACAGAGAAGAGAGACAGAGACAGAGAGACGAGAACGAGAGACATAGAGACAGAATACAGATGACAGAGACAGGAGACAGAGAGACAATAGACGCTATACAGAGAGACAGAGAGAAGAGAGACATAGAGAAGAGAGACAGAGATAGATAACAGAGAGAGAGACATAAATACAGAGACATGAGATAGATAGAGGGAGAGATAGATAAGAGAGATAGAGGAGGAGAGATAGCTAAGAGAAGAGAGAGAAGAAGAGAAGAGAGGAGAGAGGAAGAGAGAGAGAAGAGAGAGAGAAGAGAGAGAGAGAGAGAGAAGAGAAGAAGAGAGAGCGAAGAGGAGAGAAGAGAGAGAGGAGAGAGAGAAGATGAGAGAGATAGGAGAGAGAGAGAGAGAAGAATAGAGAGAGAGAGAAGAGAGAGAGAGAGAGAGAGAGAGAGAGAGAGGAGAGAGAGAGAGAGAGCGAGAAGAGAGAAGGAAGAGAGAGAGAGAAGTAGAGATCTCGAGCGGACCGAGCGCGCGAGGAGAGTAGAGCTCGAGACGAGAGCGCGTGCGCATGTATGCTCTATATCTCTTCTCTTATCTATCTATATAATATATTCTATTATACATTATCTATGGCCATCCGGACCGCCCAGTGTTGGATCGTTCAAGCTAAATAGATATCCGGTCAGTGGAAGTCAAGACAAGCTCGCCTGCGAACTGGCTCGTAACAATTACACGTTAAACCGCGCCCACCCCGGCCCACAGCGCAACGTTGTACCAGATACTTCCCAACACGACCCGGTAATTGTCATCAGCGGAACACAACGCCATGGGAGTGAACACAGCAAATTCATCATCACCAACTCCACAGAGATTACATTGTCCAATCGCCTTATCAAACGGCTCCGCCGAGACCGTTCCGCGGAGACCCGCAGTCACCACGCCTCCAGACCAGCCGAGCCGGATGCAACCGAAGCCAACAGGCTCCACGACCGGACATACTCCGCACTCTGCACACAATCCAATATCACCTACCTGGACAAGAAGCGGGGCGTGCCTCTATCATTCATATCATATCACTCATCACGCACATCATTCATTCCATTCATATCATTCCACCTCCCCACAGGCGGCGTCGCTCAGCGCCAGCTCGAGGCGGCCGCCAGAGCCGCCGCCGGCCAATAGCCCCGCGGCGCCCCGCTGCAGCCGCACGCCCGCGCGGAGCTCCGCTGACCCTACTGACCTTCTGGGCGGCCACCAGCACCTTGTCGAGGAAGCGGAGCCATTCGAACACGAACACGGATCGCTTGCCCTCGGGGATCTGTTTCAGCGCCGCCTCGTTGAGCAGCAGGCTGTGCGACAGCTCCATCATCTTGACTGTCTTGGCGGCCTCCGCCTGTCGACACGCGGGACAAGGACGGGTCAGAGCCGGAGCGAAACACGGCCGGGCGGCACTGGGAGTGCGACACGACGGCGCAGGAGGGGCAACACACCGGCGGGATGACGCCCGAGTATAACAGAGGCGAGGAGCAGCACGCCGGCGAGATGACGCCCGAGTGTAACGGAGGCGAGTGGCAGCACGCCGGCGGGACGACGCCCGAGTATAACAGAGCCAAGGAGCAGCACGCCGGCGAGATGACGCCCGAGTGTAACAGAGGCGAGTGGCAGCACGCCGGCGGAATGACGCCCGAGTATAACAGAGGCGAGGGGCGGCACGCCGGCGGGATGACGCCCGAGTATAACAGAGGCGAGGGGCAGCACGCCGGCGAGATGACGCCCGGGTATAACAGAGGCAAGGGGCAACATGCCGGCGAGATGACGCCCGATCATAACAGAGGCGAGTGGCAGCACGCCGGCGAGATGACGCCCGAGTATAACAAAAGCAAGGGGCAGCATGTCGGCGAGATGACGCCCGATCATAACAGAGACAAGGGGCAGCACGCCGGCGAGATGACGCCCGAGTATAACAGAGGCAAGGGGCAGCACGCCGGCGAGATGACGCCCGATCATAACAGAGGCAAGGGGCAGCACGCCGGCGAGATGACGCCCGAGTATAACAGAGCCAAGGGGCAGCATGCCGGCGAGATGACGCCCGAGTATAACAGAGGCATACCTGCCGTGGTTTGGTCAGCTAGAGAGTGTCATACAGAGGCAGCTATGCACATCCTACGACAGGGTATGAGAGTCCAGCGGGGATGACATAGACCGGTGGCAGTTGTCGCTGGTTTTACCCAAGCGCGGGCGTGTTAGCCAATCTCCGAACCCAATGAGAACGACTATTCTGTCGACGCATCACTCCAACACACGTGATCTTGTCCTCAACACTTGCGTGATAACAGTACGCCAAAATGCAGGGCGTTTTTCGAGAACGACACACAGCTCACAAATTCGCACCTTCTTGCCAATTATCCCAACACATCTGCAGTGGCATTCAGTTACCAGCCGCAGCTGCATTCAGCTACCAGCAACACCATCCTAGTCACATCCTCACCCCAGCACCAACCAGGCCTACGTTCACGATCCCACGAGGCCGCTACGCCGGCGCGCCGAGCCTGACCGGCGCCCTTCCCCCCCCCCCCCCTCCCCCTCCGGCCGTGAGGCCGCCCTGCCGCGGCCCGTCTCCGCGCCAGTTAACGTCCACCGGCCGGCGGCTGCGGGCCGATCCAGCCGCCCCCCGACGCCGACCAACGCCGGCTCTCCGCGATCCCGCGCCGGAGGCAGAACGGCTGTAGCCGACGCCGGCGCCGACGGCTGTGTCTTCATTAGAGCCGGGCGGCCAGCGTCAAGCGTCATATAACACACAACACAATTGCCGCGGGGATCGCAGGTTCTCGCGTGCGTATGTACCGAGCGATGGCATCTGATAGCACCACCGGGAAGCACGCACGACGGCGGCAGAGCATGGCCGCGATCCCCGCCGCCCCGGCAAACATTGACCCGATCCCCATTATCCCGGGGTGAATTCCCCGCCACCGAACATCGCCTCATAAATATATTAACGGCAACTTCGAAGGCTAATGCGGCGCCCATTGCCATCAGCCGGCGCTAAGGGCGCCGTTGCCGGGCCCGCGCTGCAGCACCAGCGGGCGCCGTCACCGGTCGCGGCGCCGCGCCGCTCCCGACGCTCAGCGGTGGGCGGCGCACTTGGTCTCGCAGGCCACGCCGCCCGGTGCGCCTCAGACCTGAGCGACCCTGAGAGAGCCTGACGGTCACAGCGGGGCCGCTCAAGAGCGTCCACTGCCGGCGGCCGCTTTTCGCTGCCGCGTCGTCGCCAGCCGAGAACTTGTCGCCACTTTAGATCGGCAAGTGATCACTGCTCGCGAAGGGCCGTGTCGGCGCTCGGACGGCCGCGATAGACGCGCCAACTTCCCGACAAGATCGCGTGTCCGCCGATGGTTCCCGCGTCTCCACGCCAAAGCTCATTGGAGCAGCACGCCGCCTGAAGACTGGTCCGCCCTGAGACCGTCGCAGCGGGCGCTTAGTAACGTCATCAGTTGCTCTCAGGACTATGTAGGCGCGTCCGTCTGCACTGTGTGGACTGTCCCTAGGCATGTGATGACTCAACGGGAGGTCAGTTAACGGCACATCGAATTAACTGCAACAAAGGCATATTGGTGTTCTTTCTTTTTTGTCGTCAAGTGTCTTTCATCGCAAGGAAAACTTACACATTTCCCAGCCAGCATATGTACTTCTCGGTGTCTCGACTGCATGGTCATATAGCGCCAACATATGTAAGGAACCTACACGCCTAGTAACAGAGGGAGACAGATGGGCTATGACCAAACCACTTCGAGGAGAGGTTCAACACGGATCCTATGATGATGCTTGGAAACATTTTGTCGTTAAAAAAGACGCCACAGGAAGGAGCGTTGGGTCTTTTCACTTGTTCGATGTTTTCGTGTCGCTGAAGAATATTCATGAAACCAAAACACGAGATCCAATGAAAAAGCAGGCGTGTACGCCACCAGGGCCACGTCAGATACTGCTCATGTCGCTCCACTCTTCGGCAAGCTTGGTGTACTGTGTACACCACTAGGGCCACGTTAGATATAGCTCATGTCGCCCCATTCTTCGGCAAGTTTGGTGTATTTTGCCATCACATTTCGCCAGCCATTTTCCCCTGGCATTTCTGGTAGTCCCACAGGCAAACCCGCCCACGAATAGGACTGCTGGAGCGCACCAGCACTGTCTCTTGCAACATGCACAGCGGTGAACCTTTACAGCGGTACTTACGACAGCTTGCACGAAACTGACGAAACGAAGCACCAAAGCAGAAAAACACCACGCGACGCGCACGAAACCGGACAAATCCCGACCACCAGGACGTCAGGAGCCCGACCTGCGACCCTATCCGCGCGGGCGTCCCTGTTTGTCCGCTGCGCGGTCCCCGGGTGCGTCGAGCGTCGTAACACGGCGCTGCCCGGCGCGTTACGACCGCCCTTACGACGGGCGCGGCGTGTAAACAGGTGTGCGCCGGGCGTACCGGAGCGCGGCGCCCGCCCACACGCGGTCGCGGTACGGGCCGGCGGACGGCGGGCGGGTCCCGCCGAGCGCGAGCGGGGCTGACGCGGGAAGGAGGCGAGCTCACCGGCGGGAGCACCACGTACGGGGTGTCGGTGGGGACGGCAGCGAGGGGAAGGGGGAGGCTTCAGGGCAGTGACCGGGTGCTGGGTGAGGGCGACGTCAGGTCTTCGGGACAAGCCGGGTGCAGGGAAAGTTGACAGCAACCCGACAGTGGAGAGAAGGCCCGGCGATTCAGCTGGGGCGATCGGGAGGTACGTGGCCAGATAATGGCGAAGCCTGGAGGTGCTGGCAGGAGTACCCCTCCCCCTCGATACAAATTGAATCTTGCCTATGGTGTAAGCCACATTTTGTTTACCAACGCGGCTTTACCTCCCCTGCTCCTGAGGTATTCTCCCCGAACGTCAGACAGCGTGCCGCATGAGGGAGCAGGTGGGATGATCCACACGGCACGCCAGTGTGAGGGTCGCATTAGCGTGCCAGGTCTCAGGGGCCGGTGCCCGGGCATGACTGATGGACACTGGGTCACGAAGGGCAGCGGGCTGATTGGGCAAGATCGCTGACCAACGGCGAGGCAGGGACAGCGGCAGTCGGGTTACAGACCTCCAACGACAGCAAATACACACCCCGAGGCCATTATTGGAAAGATAAATACTGCCGCCGGCGTCAATTTCGCTTTCATTCGTGGCCACTTACTTACGCTATGACAAACCACAAAGAAATCAAACTTACGACTGGATATCAACCATCTCGCAGGTTCGCTTCGAAGAAAGTTCGTTTTAATTGAGACAACTAACTACAAGGTGTTTCAACAGAAATGTCAAGTCTAAAATTGCAATTAAAATAGTATAAAAAAGGCCCAGCGCGCGCTATCTGGCAAGCATTCTTGAACGTTGTCAGACATATTGATTGTTGTCTTTCACACCATCAGAGAACTGAAGTCTGAACTAAGTCTGAGAACTAAAGACGCAGACCTTCGTGCTCGCGCTCAGCGGCTACACACACGCACCAGTTGCAAGACAGCAGCAGCCGCAGCCCCAGTGTGGGGCCATTCTGGAATTGGGAAAAGTGCGGTAGCGTTCAGGGGTTGTCGTGGAGACGTTTTGTTAGGCAGATGAACATGGACTATAGAAATGAAGTGGCAACATGTTCAAAGATCTGTAATATAAATACAGATGTTGGTAATTATTATTTTATACAGCTTATAGCCTATTTAGAACTGGCATTTCAAATTGAACACTCAATATTTATATACTTTGCCATATTATATTATCAAAAGTACTCAATATGCATTCAGTAATGAATAATTTCAATACAAATAATGTATGTGAAAAACCCCCATCAGCGCTGACACCTCTGTTCGTCAAATGACATCTGGTCGGCAGTAGCCAAGCGCCAGTAAGACGCCTCCCAGGCTGACCTCTGCCGGCGAGCGGTGTCCGGTCAGGTCGGGTCAGGTCACGCGAGCGCCGGCTGACGGCACAGCGATACACACCGGTCTGGAGCAGAGCGCGTTCCTGCCACTCAGGCAAGGTGCACTGTAAAGCGATGTTGTTGGCTTTTGATTCTGGGAGCAGACCCTGTGGCCTCACCTGTTAGTGGTTTACGACGGCAGTCTCGGGTAGGAGATGGCAAAACATAAATTGACGGAAATGTGTCCAGGGAGTTACGGGCACGCTCAAACGCGCCGCTCAACCCACTGCACAGGCACTTTTAGTGGCCATTAGCTGTTTACTATCTAGTAACTCCCCATCAGTACCAAACCATCTGTAATCTTAACTCTCCAGCCACCGCACAAAGTACGTAAGAGACGAAACAGCTTCATAAAAATGTTTTCGGCCAAAGCCGTGCGGTCGCGCTTGGCCGTCATCACCGTGCTAACGCGTTTCACTCGCAAACACAGCTGTAAAAGGCCACCGAGCCCCCCCCACCCGCCCCTCCCCCTCCCATCATCATGGTCACTGCCCAGAGCAGCCAAACACTGCATTATCACCGAAAGCCTGTCATTTCCTTATTTATTATGGTGTTGAACGTGGGCAGCGTTTGCTTATCAAAATACGAAGCACGTTTACCTGATCATTTGGGGAGGAACAATGCAACCTTGGTGCTCGTCTCATATATGTGATTTTGTTCAAGGACTGGTGTGTGCGACGCTCTGACATCTGTTTAAGTACGACGAATGTCAAAACGGGCAGTCCGTTGCAACTGTTAGCCTCATGCTCACCTTCGAATTAACGGAAAAATTTAACGGCTCTTTGAAATATGAACGAAAAGCTACGTAACTTGGCGCCCAAATGCAAAGTTCATATTAAACAGCATCCAAATTCCCAGCCCGTGCTCACTTTATTCAAAGACAGCGTTGCAAAATGGCGTCAAAACGGGGCATCAATCAAGATCATTTCCCGTCACCGCCGAGTTTCACGCCCCTAAAAAGACGCCAATTAATGAGCCCGTAATGCACTTCTTCCTGTCGCGAACATCGACGCTAATCTCTCCGCACCAGGCGTAATCTATCCGGTCACCATTCATCACAGGACGCGATGGGACCACAGCCCGGTCCAGGCGTGGCGGCGCCGCCTCCCCAGACGGAGCGCCGTCTCCCAGACCCCACCGGACGCGGCGCTTCTCCGGCGTGGCTGGCCCGCCTCCCCAGGCGTGGCGGCGCCGCCTCCCCAGACGGAGCGCCGTCTCCCAGACGTCACCGGACGCGGCGCGGTCTCCGGCACGGGGCAGCCACGCGGCTCGGCACAGCACGTGGCACGACGAGAGCGCACCGCCGAGGCCCCTCAGCGGGCGTAACGTGCGGTCGTTTCCACGCACGGGCGTACGCGGAGCCGCGCAACGCACAGGCAACTACTCCTCTACCGCAAGCCGAACGAGACCAACTCACCGCTTTGCCGCGCGCGCCGCCGCTGAACGCGTCTCTCCACCCCGACAGCAGCCGGCGGCCGACAGGCGGCGGCGGCGGAGGCGGCACACCGGGCGGCCGCCCCCGAGGGACGCGCGTGCCCGGTCACAGCAGGACCTGACCGGGCCGACTCCGGCCGGCCGACGTGCTGAATTTAATGTCGCCGACGACGAGAGGCCGGCCGCCGCCGACCGGTGCCGACGCTCTCCGCCAGCGAGGTCGCTGACCGACGCGACGGCCGAGCGGTGTGCATGCGTGAGCGACGATAAGACACCGGCACGTGCCGACGAGAACGCTCGCGCGCGTGGGCGCGTGTGAGATTGCCAAGCGTAACTCCAGTGGCGTCACGCTAGCCTGATAAGGCCCTGGAAACCGTAAACGACAGCAGTTTTGAAAATAACATCCAACTAAAAGCGTAAATTACTCAAGTAACATGCTGTGTCACATTACCTTCGACCATGCACTGGTAACAGCTACTCTTACACGTTTCTGCGCACTTCCCGTTATAATCTGGCCGTCAATGGGCAGGCCTGAGAGTGCAAAGACCGTCTGAGCACCGGTCCCGCCCCCACACTGTGCTACGGAGCCCGGGCCCAGTTGAGAAGCCAATCAACCTGGCACCTTCCACTGGCCGGGTTGGCACCTTTGCGTGCCTCCTCGACCGGTGCGTGAACAGGGCGGGCGCGGTTCCTGTGGGGCCGTGTCTGCCAACTCGACCCGTGCCAGGAGCCAAGTTCATCATGTTCTGAAGTGGGCCACGGCGCCCGGGGCGCGGGTCACCGCTTCCCCACGCGCAGTGACCAGTGACCTGAACTGAGCTCGCGCCAGAGCCGGAGCCTCCGCCGGGATCAGCGGCACGGCCGCCGGACACGACAGGTCGGCCGATGCCCGGGGCGCAGCACAGGTCGCCACTCAGAGACACGCGCCTGCACCATCGGTGACCGGGTGCGGTGCCGGCTGGACACGGCTCCTGCAGCTAACCATCCCGGGTGCCATGGTCGCCCGATGCATATTTCACAAAAGACGGCCGGGTAAAATGCCGTGACCTTTTTGGTGACCTCAGGAGCCTCAGCGACCTCAGCAGTTGTGCCGGTAAGCGACAATGCCCAAGTCCGACGTGTGCTCAGAACTGGCGTCCCCGGCGCGCGCTACCGGCGTGGCCGGCCCGACAGCGAGATCCGGGAGGTGGCTCCTCACACGTCACGCCGGGGTCATCTCAAAAGGCCGACACCACTCAGCACCCTCGCACTAAAGGATGCATGACCACCGGGTCAACATTCATAAGGCAGGAGGTCAACACTTATGGATGAAAGCATTCACAAAACTTACGCTTCCGCTGTCCCCGGAGACATACGCTAAGAAGCCCTACGCACGGGTCTCCTGAATTTGCGTGGATAGATCGTATCACATCAACTGTTCTGCGACTCATCCACAACAACGACCCGACATGAACCCATTAAGCCATCCACCCCCGCGGCTGCCCCCCGCCTCGCGTCCTGATCCCCGAGCCGGCATCGCAGCCACGAGATAGGACCCTTGCCAACCGGTCCAGGTCGGCAGGCAGGGCGATCGCGAGCCTCGCTCGGGGTCGCCGCGTGACGCCAGACAGTGACCTCGAGCCCTCAGCCCCGGGGAGTGCGGCAGACTGGAGGCGGCCGCGGCCCTCACGGTCGGCAGGCTGTGAATTAGCCGGCGCCGGCAGTGGACCGTGCTGGCGCCCCCTGGGAGGCGCCGCCGAGATGAGGCCGGCCCGGTCATGTGTGTAGTGCAGGCCGCCTCACAATAGGATTCGGCGCAGACCACACCTGGCAGCGGCCAGGTTTAGCGGCTGGTAATGGGCCGGGAACGTAATCCCCGGATGACGCAGCTTGCCACACAAACGCCATCAGATCTGGCCCGACAGACCGCCAGCCACGCGGCTGACGGCGAGCGCACGGCCTCGTGCGTCACCCGCCGACGTCCGACCGATTCGACGACCTGTCACCAGAATAGAACGGCTCTCGAGCTGGGACATTGATGTGGTGTGCCGCGCGCAGGGTGAGGGTCCGCACATCGCGGAAGTATGTCCGAGAATTGCTGGTGCAGCATGATGTGGGTACGCGCCGGCGACAAGACACCTGTCCAAACCACGGAATGGCGTAAGTCATGCAATAACATACCTGCATCGTCCGACATTCACGTCTCTTTGTGATGTGGAAGGCTGGCCTGCTTACTCACCACACCTATCACCCCTAGTGTCGCAGTCAACCAGAACAGCCCGACGAGAGCTCCCACTCACCGAGTGCCGACGCCGCCGGAGAGGGGAAGGCCCCACCCACGGCCACCGCTCACCTTCTTCATGTGCTGGAACTCGGAGAAGGTCATGAGGTGGGCCGGCTTGGTCCGCATGGCGACGGCGGCCGCAGTCACTGCCGCTGCGGGCCCGTTGGGAGCTCCATTGAAAATTGGACGCCCAGTTTACGGGCCGGCCGCCCCAGGAGGGCGCCGCGGCGAAATAGAAGGGACCGGGGCGCCACGGCCGCCAGCCGACGGCGGCGGCGGCGGCGGAGGGCCGGGGCAGCTCTGGGCTGCCACCAGGTGAGCCGCCGGCTGGGGCGCGGGCCGAGAGCGAGGTCGGGTACGGTCCCTCACTTCTGGCAGCGGCTAGGTCACCTGGGTCTAGAGCAGGGTGGGGTATAGTTTCCAGACTCCTGGCAGCGGCTGGGTCACCTGGGTTAACGGCAGGGGGGAGGGGGGTACCACCCCCCGACTCCTGGCAGCGGTTGGGTCCCACGGGTTGAGCGAAGAGCCTGGCACTGGTCACCTCATCCCTTTGGACGGCTGGTCAGCTGGGTGGCGGCCAAGACTGGGCGAGTCAGGCCTCACTACTGATCAGCGGCCCACAGGGGACGTGGACCATGCCAGGTCAGGTCAGGGCACGTCACCGCACCGGATCACGGTGTCTTGATCACCCTCGCCTTGGCACAGGTGCCACTGTCTACCGGTCCGCAGGTAAATCTACCGAAATGGGACGCAGGGCATGCACTGTCCCAAACGGCGATGGACAGTGCCCTCAAAGCATTTGGCGTACAGCCTTGATAAAAATGTCATTACAGCATATATATATATATATATATATATATATATATATATATATATATATATCGGCATCATTCTGGAAAAACAAATAAATGCTACCTATACGTTGCCATTATGTTTACGGTCTTGAGCCTGACGGCTTCGTTGCGACTTTTACGTAAGAACGCCTTCCTTACGAACGCCGTATCACATAAACCGATCACAACCGACAGTCGGCTCGACGAGGACACCGCCTGAATCCAGAGTCAAGGTTCCCTGCAGGGCTGTAAGTCACGTTCACCGCCACCATAAGTCGAGGTCATCCATTCCACGAACCGGCAGCTCCGCAGCCAGCGGGACGAACGCCCGCGACAATCGGCGGAAGGAGACGCCAGCTCGGCCAGCTCGGCCGCCACACTCGACAGCCGCGGAGTCAGACGGCGATCCAGAGCCAGAAGGCCAGACGGCCGCCGTTCGGCCGAGCCTGTCCACCAGCGGCAGTCGTTAGCGAGCAGGCTGGACGACCACCGCGCCGAGCCAGACCACATCTGCCGCGCCCAGCCCGGTCCGGCCGCGAGCCCGACTCCGGCACTGATGGCGGCAGACGGCCCCCGGGTCGCCCGGCCTCGGCGTCCGGCTGCCGTCCGCAGGACCGGGGCGCCGAGGACCCGTCCAAGAGCGGCACGGCCGACCGGCAGAGAGCTGTCCGCTGGAGGGCTGACGGGCAGCGGATATCGGCACCGGCCGGGCCCCCGAGGACCCGCCCAAGAGCGGCGCGGCCGACCCGCAGAGGGCTGTCCGCTGGAGGGCTGACGGGCAGCGGATATCGGCACCGGCCGGGCCGCCGAGGACCCGTCCAAGAGCAGCACGACCGACCGGCAGAGAGCTGTCCGCTGGACGGGCTGACGGGCAGCGGATATCGGCACCGGCCGGGCCGCCGATCAGCCACCCGTCGGTACAGCATGGCCGGCAGCGACCCTGCGACGGCGACGGAAGCGGACGGGGCAACGGGCGCGGTACCGACCGCTCCGGCATCAGTACCCATGGTGTTGGCGACGAAGGAGGCGCCGAGGGCTGGAGAGAGATTGGCAAGCGACGACCACGCCCCTGCCGCGGCCGACAGTAAGAAGCGGGACGACGGCGAGACGGCCGACACAAGCAGCGCCGCGTTGCCGGGCCGCGACATTCACCCCGACACCGGCCACTCTCGCGCACCGCGGTCGACCAGGTCGCGCCCATTACCGCAGATTGGCCGCCGCCTCGGCCGGCAACTCGGCCCACCGACCACGCCGCCGAAAAAACCGCCGCCGCCGCCGCCCGGTTCGATTCGGTGGCAAACAGGCCGGCCGGCCGGGGCAGCGACACGAGCCCCGCGGGAGACGGCCGCCGCCGCGCAAATACGGCTGGATCAGCGGCCGCGCCGCCGCCGGCCGTTACCGTCCGCCTCGGCGGCCCGGCGGCCGGACCAAATTGAATTTTGAGGGCCCCCGAGGCGGCCGGTCGAGCGGGGGGGGGGGGGGGGGGGGGAGACTGAGGTGCGGTCGTGGCGTCGGGCGGCAGCCGGTGGTGCGACACGAAACCTCAACCGCGACAAGTCGTCAGTTACGGAACTGTGCATGGCTTGCACAGCAGCCCAACCGGTTTGGGACACACACACACACACACGGTGTGGGAATAAAAAGGGATTATCGAGCCAATCGAAGACCAGGGGCACGACACAACGGCAGGCAACATCCAATCAAGACGCGAGGTATCGTAACACGCTCGCCTCAACTCTCGCATCGGCCTCCCGACCCTCCCAGGTGAGCCCCACACAGCACTGGTTTCGACGATTCCGGCCCGGCTGATACTGAATCGCCCTCCTCCACAGACGCCGCCGCATCCAACAAGTCCTGTCCCGTCGCCCGATGAATACTGATGACTACGGCAACCAATACCGCCGAGTGTTTTCCACCTCAGGAGAACTTTCTAATGTAATTGCGCGGGATAAAAACAGCTCTGGCTTTTAACCGCCGCGCACCAAGTTGCGGTGCGACCGCTGGAACCAACACGGGAACCGCAAATAAACGTGGCCGCGCAAATGACAACGCAATCTGTGCCGTGAGCCAACAAACAACTTTGGCATTAGACAGCACAGCCGATCGGACGGAAAACAATCAACTTTCGAGCAGAGTGTTACCCCAACTTGAAAAATGTAACGGTGATTCCAATACGAAGCAATAATGAGTGCTCTCAATGAAGCATCTTTTCGGCCACGAAGTCAGCCATCTACAGCACTTTGAACGAGGACGTCAACTTTTGGAAAGATCTATCCAATCGGGTGTAAGTTTCGAGCCTGATCTAATCGCAGCAGTGTGCACTGATGATTGATCTTGCATCTAACCCGCTTCCAGTTCGCAATACTTGGGGCGATCTCGCCGATACGAGCATCACTTAAGCGCGCCACGCCGATATCCAACTGCGAACAGGTCGGCGACCCAGCGCGCGCCCTCCCGCCACCAGCCCACACCTGAGGCCCCCGAGCCGTAACCCCTGCCGACCCCACACATCTGCCAGCACCTAACAGCCGGCTCTGCGACCGCGGCGTCGTAAATCGCCGCCGACTAACGAGGCGGGCCGGCCGCGCCGGCCGGGCGCCACTCACGCGGCGCGCGGCCATCCGTCAGCGGCCGCCGGACGCGGCGCGGCGCACCCTGGGCGGCGCGTCGACGCCGGCGGGCCGACGGGCCGACGGGCCGGCGGCCGGCCGGCCGCCGCCGCCGCCGCCGCCGCCGCCGTTCGTCTCCGGGCGCCGGGGAATGGGCCGGGCCACGGCACCCCAGGGAGCCGCCCCGCAGCGCCGCCTGCTAAACGGCCTGACGCGGCGCGCATTTTGTGAGCGACGGTTTATGGAGATGGCCGGCAGGTGCACCGCCGACTGCGGATCCCCGGCACATGTTCAGTGGACTGCACTGGATCCGGAGCCAACTGACAGCTCCAGGAATCTTTCCCTTTCTGTTTGATGCGACCCGGGTTGCGGACAATGCATGCTTTTTCGCGATCTTTGCGACGAGCACGCTTCAGAGACAACTGTCTTTCGTATCTGCTATACAATGGCTGAAATTCAACTGCTCTCCAAAGAGCTATTACTTTAGGCGGAAGGCTGATGAATGAATACGTGACCTCAGGGATCAGACATTGACGCACGAGGCAGTGACAAACAACAGTAGGTCACTTTGTTCCTTCCCAATTTCGTAGAAATGGCTCTCTGGGTGCCCGCTTTTTAAGCCGGATATATTTGATGCATTCATTGAATAGTTATCCAGGTATCAAATACTGTAAGTGAAGCGGATGGTTCCACATTGCGCAGCGCCAAATTTAACACATCAAAGGCACATTCAGGTTAGCTCATGAAATATTGATTTATGTCGCATGATGAAAACACGAAGCGAGCAAAAAACTTATCGCTAGTTTTAACATGACATATGACAAAAACGCTTCAAAGAAATGACACCGAGATACATTTAGATTTAACATGACACATGACAAAAAAAAACTTCAAAGAAATGACACGGACAATCATCCCAGACGCGCGCAACTAAGCCCGATATCGACTCACTGCTTCAATTTACCTCCACGAAACACGGCTGGCATTTGTGAAAACGCCGCGTGGTGTCGACAGTGGCCGTGGACGGGGAAACTAGCCCGGTAATGGCCAGACTGACCCCATCGACCTGCCCTCGCGGGAGGTGGGCCAATGCCCTCCCTCCCTCTCCCCCCCCCCTCCCACACATATGGGAAAATAAACGGCCACCACGCAGCCCGCTGTCAGAAACCGGACGGACGGAATAGCCGAGCCCGAAACGATAACTTATCTCTTTGCGATTGCTTATATATCTCTGTGATAAATTGCGTTTTAACCGGACCGTTTTAGCGGTATCCGCGCCCATAAACAGCGCGTTTCTCGGAGCCGGAGACGCCGGAGTTGTGGGCGGATGGGGGGGGGGGGGGGGGGTCGTCTCCGCTCCGCTGGCAGAGGGCACGAGCACGCGCCATCCATCGCGGCCACGAGAGGTGCCGCCGCGGCACCGGCGCCCCGCCCCCAGCGCGCCACCGGCCGCGCTGGCCGGCGTCCGACGGGCGTAGCGAGCGTCACCGCCAGCGCCAGCGCCAGCGCGGCCTGGCGACGAGACCAGCACCCGGCGGCCGCCTCATCGCTCCGGACAGCCCCACGCCGGCGACGCCAGCACCGGCACACCTCTCCACACCCCCTCACATGGGCCGACAAGGCGCCAATTCAGGAGGCAATTAATCAGCGGCGTCATCGAAGCCGCCGCGGACCCCGGCGCGTGGCGAGGAGGCCGACCGGGGCCGGCCGAGCGCCGCCCGACGGCCAATCCAATCTCGGCAGCGCACCCCCTCCCATTGTCGACGAAAATACGGCGCTGCCCGGCCTGATCAACCTCTCCCTCTCCACAACAAAAGTCGCCCATCAAACTGCGGGTGTCCGCGCGTGATTCACGGCGGGTCGATAGCCTCTCAGTCCGGGGCGCGGCCTGATGTTTCGGGGCACTCACTCGCGGCAAATGGGCCTTCTGCGTTAACCGACAATGACTGGGCGTTGTTTTCGTAAGCGCACACCTGTTCGCGTTTCAAGGTATAAGATGGGACTAGGTGTTATTCGTGGGAAGCAATAGTGCTCCTGGCACAGTCACAGAGGATCTATTTGTTGATGATGTTAGATGTCGCTATATGGTAAAAGCGGGGTGTCTTAAGACCGCGAACGCTAACGTCACCCTTTCTCTCTCAACCCCTGCCTCCAACGGCAACTCCCCGTCCTACAATCGAACGAACGCGCACGCCCACTATCCGGTCCCAAATTCGTCTCTCACAGCCAGGCGGCGCGCTCTTCTCTCCAGCCGGTCCGCTAACAAATGGACCCCACTCCAGACATCGGGCGGAGGGCTCGCAGCGCGCCCGAGGGCCCTCAGGCCCGATAGCGTTTAAGGCCTTAGGAACGGGCCACAAAGCGGGCTGCGGCGGAGGCGGCGGCGGCGGCAGGATCTCGTCGGCACGACCACGGCGCAATGGCACCGGGGGCTGCGGGACGCCCGGCTCGACGGCCTCGGAGCCGCTGCCAGTCAATCCAGGATCGAGCAGAGATCGACGGTCGAGCGCGCCGTCAGCACCCCAGAGTCAGATTCGGTCGCCGACCCCGCGACAGACGTAGCCGCTGACGACTGGCGGGCTGACTGAGCCGCCAGCGCTGAGTTGAGAGGAGCCGGGTAGGCCGACACAGCGAGGTGGCGGCCGCCGGCATGCAAGGTGAATGACAGACAGGACAGGAGACAGGAGTTGACCGGACGACAAGGCACGACGTCGGCCACCTGGCGACATCCACCACTGCCCCCCCCCCCTCGCCAGCTCCACATGATACAACCTGGTCCAAGCCGCACTCAAAAGTCCGACTCGCGAGCGTGAACCTCTGCTGCCGTCGTCGAACCCCCAAGGTCAGCACCACTGACCAGCTCTCCCCCCCCCCCCCCCATCCGACTGCCCTAAGCGGCAGGCAACCCCCGCCGAAGTGGGTCAGCTGGCCGGCACTCGGCGCACGCCGGCGCGCCTGACCTCCAGTCGTCTGAGATACGACCCCGTTTGTCCAGTGAAATGAGCCTGGAATCGGCCGGCACACTTCGCGCCCGCTCCCGCGCCGCCCTGGCTCCCGTCCGGCGTCCGCCGCGTCGAACATCCAGCCGGCCGGTGCCGGCCAGCCGCTCACCGCTTAACCCGCTCGCCGGCCGGTCGGGGAGCGAGACCACTGCGGCGGCGGCGGCGGCGATGCGGGGGGCTGGTAACTGGCCGCCGGGACGGCAGGGCAGTCCCCCGCGAGACAGCGGCACTCTGCAACCGGCTGGCCGGGCGCGCCGCCCGGCGTGTGCCCAGACAAGCCAGGCCGGCCGTCTGTGGGCGGGCCGACGGTCGGACAGGTCGGCCGGCGTGACCAGCTGCCGGCGCGAGGTGGCCGAGGCGCCGCCAAAGTCAACAGCAGGCGCGAATCGGCCCCCGGCTCCACTACACCGCGGCACTCGCGCCCTTAACCACCTGACTAGCGCTCGTAACCACGTGACCCGTGACGTGTGCCGCTGGCTGGCGCGCTTCCGGCATAACCCGGCTGCGGCGGTCAGATCTGACCTCTGTTGTGACCCGCTCAGTCTGCCGTGGATGTAGTGCAGCTCAGCACAGCTCAGTTTAGCTCAGTCCGCCTCGCCCCGCCTCTCGTCTGCCTTCGGGACGGAGACCGAGCATGACGCTGTCGCCGGCCGTCGCCGCCGGCTACAATATCCGCCTGGCCCGGCTGCCGCGGGGAAATTGCTCTTATTAAAGCCGGCGTCGCCGCCACCCGCGCCAGGAGAGCTCCCCGTTCCAGGCACTGCCTTCGTAAGCACAGGTGGCGACGGCTGGAGGGACTCCCTAGTTCAGCACACGTGCTAATAGGTGCGGAGGCCCGCTCGGGACTCCCTCGGCCCGTACGGGTCACGACAGCTGGAGGGACTCCCTAGTTCAGCACACGTGCTAATAGGTGGAGAGGCCCGCTCGGGACTCCCTCGTCCCGCACGGGTCACGACGGCTACTGGTGAGACGCGAGGCTTCCAGCGGAGAGGCGGCCGGCAGGATGGACGGGGCCGAATGCGTCACCCGGTGAGAGGTGCAGACTGAGCAGACAACACAACGAGCGAGGCGGCGCCAGCGGAGTCACAGATGAAGCGGGACGTTGGCACTGAGTGTGGCGAAGCGAAACTGAGAAAACTTGCAACCGGCCGGGGGCGTTTGTTAACGGCGTAGCGAAAAACACCAAGTAGGTGCTGGAGCTGGATGCACGACGCTGGACACTACCAGCTGGATGCACCATATGCGACCAACAAGGCAGACATCCCTCAGAACCCAGAACAGACAATAACGGCTGAGTCCCGGCCATCAATGAACTCCCACCTTTGCGTCCACGCGTGGTGGATTCCATTACGAATGACGCAAGTTTCACATCTGCATTAGGGATGAACCACGCTCTCAAATTCTGCGCGAGACGCATAATGTTCCCGGAACAGTGCAGTAAATGTGCTGTTCTTAGAAAATGCGCCGTCAGAGGTGTACAATTTCAGTTCACCAAAAAAGCTGCTTACAGGGTAATTAAAACCTTCCAAACCCGTCAGTCCAGCATGGGCAGAGGCCTTTCTCATCGCCAGTGATGAAATACCGCCTCGCTTTTGACGACGAACGTTCTAAAGTCTCTCTCTCACGGGGGCTTAACGACGCACTCAGCTGCTGAGGCTATATGGCGTCGCCTGTCTTTCACCCTGGCGGGAAGGGCGGGCACCGCGGGGAATCGAACCCCGTACCTCTGGTTTCATGCCAGCGGCATCGACCCTGGTATTTCTGTCTCCGGACGAGCTAGTTGGTTCCGAATTGCGACAAAATTTTCGGTCGTCTCACACGGTACCAACTAGACTGGAAAGCCTTCTTTCCGGCAAACAATGAGGCAGCTCCGTGACGCCATCAAACTGTCGCCTCTTGAAACTAAGCGCCCAGGAACAAACGCATTACACGAGTTACATGCAGACAGGGTGGCGAATGTGTTTCAGTCAGCGGGGTCACTAGCTTAGATATGAACTGCTTAGCTAAAACGGTAGCATCCGGGTTCCGAGAGCGAAGCAGTGGCTGGATATCATAAGCGCTATCCCTGAATGCATATACAACCACAACTGTCATCGCTTTCCAAATCATGACGCCAAAATACCACCCGCCTCGCCACCGTATCACGCTGCCACTGCAGATCACCACGAAAAGTACCCATCACTGGAGGCTTCACCGCCTGACCCCTCCCCACCCAGGAACATCCCAGGGCGGTGGACCCCACAACCGGACCCCCCCCCCCCCCAAACCACCACCAGTCACACCGGCGGGGATCCATCCGCTGCCAGGTACACTACACCCCATGCCCCCCAGCACTGGCGGGCGCGTCCGCCGGCGTGACCCGGCCGCCGCCCGGAGAGCCCACCGCCGCCGGTGTCCACCGCCGCTGGGTGTCGTCGGACCACTGCCGGCCGCCGCTCGGGCCGCTCCGCCGCGCCGGCCCGCGCAGCCTCCCTCCTGTCCCGGCGCCGCATCGATCCTCCTCCTCACCGTCCTCATGGCAGGCGTCCTCAGACGGCGGCCCGAAGCGGTGGCACGCGCGAGGACCGGTGCGTCACCGGGTACAAGAAGCGCCCGCCACGGACGCACGCGGTGGCCGTATCCAGTGCGTGACGCGCCGTAAGCGTTCAGGCGCAAGGACAGGTAAAAAGCGTTTCGCAGTTAGTCGCAGTGCTGACATGTCCGTACGTAAACTCAGATGTTCAGATGCTGGCCAACCCGGCGGGGAATCTTTCCACGACGGACGTGGATCCGCTGTCATCAAACGTAAAACGCTGCCAGTGAACCCAAAAAGGTACCGCAACTGACAGCTATCAGCCAGACGCACCAGACATAAGCAGCAGTAGTTGGGACTTTGGGGCGTTTCGACTGCGCGGTCATGTGGCGCCCACCACACGGCGTTACGTATCTACTCCGTGTGCTACCTCTACAGTCATCGGCCGACACTCACTTTCGCCCCCCCCCCCCCCCCCACCGTGATCAGTGGCTTGCACCGCTGCTGATCCCCCAGCGCTACCGGCTGACCCTCCGCCGACTCACTGTGACCTGTGCGCTATCCAGACGGCGCTGATCGGATTAATTCCGTCTGCAGTGGACCAAGCCGAGGGGCGGCGTCAGGGTCGGCGGTGCAGGGCCTAGGCCGCTTCAGAGGCGGACCCAGGGCGCGGCGAGCGGCGACTCACCACAGGGCGGCGCCCGCCAACCAACACAGAGACCGAACACAGCGTCCAAACGCAGCGACAGAATACAGCGACTAAACACGGCGACCACACACAGCGGCGGGAAGCTCACAAACACAGAGACAGCACGCGGCGCCTCCGAGCCAGCCGGGTGGACAGCTCCGACGCGAGCCGACGGGTGAACCCTTGCCGCGGTGGGCCAGCGGCGAGCGAGATCGCGCACTTGATTCCAGGAGGCGACGCCGTCACCACGGAGATGACCGCCTCCCAGCCTCGGGAGAGGCGCGCCAGACACGCATTTAACGGTCCGGCGAGTCAAGACAGCGGCCAGCACAGCGGCGCCATTACCGGCCGGAGCCGGACGTCGCGGCCGTCGCGTCGCGCTGCCGCCGACCGGGGAGGAGCCGCGCACCGCTCGGCGGGTCAGGCGCGGCGCGCCGCTGGTGCCGCACGTCCGCCAGGCGCGCGATGCCACTCACGGATGCGACTGACAAGGGTAACAGCCCCAGGTGAGACGTCAGTGAGCGTAAAGGACACCCTAGCCAACTAAGAGGAGCACGGCGAGATTGAAGTCAGATGAAAGCAAACGCTTGGCTGAGTTTTTGACTCAGGCGAGACGGAGTCTAACGAGATGAAAAACAAAACACTCAGCCAAATTTGCTGTTAACAAAGTCCTTTTATCCCCAGGTCCGACAAAAACATCCCACTTGGACCGAAAAATCACGGCTGTACGACTTAACTTTTCAATCTTGTTTGCAAACTAGAGCGTTTAAAACGTGGTACATAATGAAACTGACAAGTCACATTAAAAAACAACTCAATCAAAACCGGACTCGGGCGTCACTTCCTGCAGAACTGGCGCACCAATGCTGCGCCATGCCTCTTCCTGCAAGCCTGTTTCTTGACCAGTACAGCAGATACCAACACGGGAAGGTCTTAGTCACGACCGATGCCGACGGACGCCCATGGTCTCTGCGTAACTTCTGGGAGAACCAGCAGGTGGCGCGATAACCCGCACCGACTCGTCTCACTCTGTCCCTACTGAGAAAAGCAGGTGAGTTCTGCTTCCACCATGCAGGCCGAAACCCAGTGAGCCCCCCCCCCCCCCCCCCCCACACAGGCCAAAGCCGAAGAGGTCGACGGTTTGACGTCACAGCAGCGCCCCGAAACACTTCCCTCGCCCCCACCAGCGTGCAACTTTCAACACCAATGCCCACAGCGGTGACATGCTCTGTAAATAATCGACAGGCCGTACATTGGCCGTCACACCGCGCCACCAGACGGGCCGACGCGGCGGCGTTCGCCGCCGTGTCAGCCCAGGCGGCTGCACTCGGGCGCCGGGACCGCCGCCGGCGGCAGATTCGGCGCCGGCGGCAGTGTCGGCGCCCCATCACGGCAGATGGATGGGCCGGCTCCAATTGCCCGGCCCAGGCAAAATGCGTCCCGAGGGCCGCCAACGACAGGTAAAACAGCCGCCGGCGCGCCGGTGCCGTCCCCGCGCTGTCGAGACGGCCCGGGGAGAGGAAGGGGGCTGCCCGGAACTGTCGGGCTGGGACGGCACCGAGCGTCACCGTCGGGTGGTGCTGCACACCCACTGCACCGACAGCACGGCAGACCCACTGCACCGACAGCACGGCAGACCCGCTGCATCGACAGCACGGCAGACCCACTGCACCGACAGCACGGCAGACCCACTGCACCGACAGCACGGCAGACCCGCTGCACCGACAGCACGGCAGACCCACTGCACCGACAGCACGGCAGACCCACTGCACCGACAGCACGGCAGACACGCTGCACCGACAGCACGGCAGACCACTGCACCGAAGCACGGCAGACCCCTGCACCGACAGCACGGCAGACCCACTGCACCGACAGCACGGCAGACCCACTGCACCGACAGCACGGCAGACCCACTGCACCGACAGCACGGCAGACCCACTGCACCGACAGCACGGCAGACCCACTGCACCGACAGCACGGCAGACCCACTGCACCGACAGCACGGCAGACCCGCTGCACCGACAGCACGGCAGACCCGCTGCACCCCAGCACGGCAGACACTGCACCGACAGCACGGCAGACCCGCTGCACCGACAGCACGGCAGACCCACTGCACCGACAGCACGGACCCACTGCACCGACAGCACGGCAGACCCACTGCACCGACAGCACGGCAGACCCACTGCACCGACAGCACGGCAGACCCACTGCACCGACAGCACGGCAGACCCACTGCACCGACAGCACGGCAGACCCGCTGCACCGACAGCACGGCAGACCCACTGCACCGACAGCACGGCAGACCCACTGCACCGACAGCACGGCAGACCCACTGCACCGACAGCACGGCAGACCCGCTGCACCGACAGCACGGCAGACACACTGCACCGACAGCACGGCAGACCCACTGCACCGACAGCACGGCAGACCCACTGCACCGACAGCACGGCACACCCACTGCACCGATAGCACGGCACGGCGGACCCGCCGCCATGGTAGAACGACGGACCGGGTGGCCGGTGAGGAAGGGATCACCAGGCGGGACACACACTCACAGCACTCTTCCGGCTGAGGTGTTCAGGTTGAGCACGCCTGGGCGGCCTCTGTCTGTAACGGCCGGCCAGACGGGGAGGTCGTGGCACTTATGATTGTCGCAGCAGCAGCCGCCGCCGTCCAGCACACGGCGCACCGTGGAAATCTTAAGCGCTCATGAGCACCTGCCCCTTCCCCTCCCCCCCCCCCCAACAGAAAACGGTTCGAGCGGGGGTCGTCAGGGATTTCGATGGGAGTCGTGACACGCTTCGGTGGAACGCGTCCGCAGCTCGTCCGAGAGCTCAAGAGTCTGCCGCAGCTCGTCTCGGCGCCGTTCGAAGCCCGCCCGGGCATCCTTCGGAGCTCGACCAAGAGTCATTTGACGCTCAGCCAGGAGTAATTTTACGCTAGGTCCGGAGTAATTCTACGCCCGGCTAGGAGAAATTCAACGCTCGATAAGAGCCATTCAAATCTCGACCAGGAGTCGTTCGACGCTCGTCCGGCCTTTCCAGAGCAAGGCCATCCGTAAACCAGAATCGCTGGAAACACATCTGAAGTGACCTCAGCCGGACGTACGTGACGTCACTCGCACGTCACGGCGACCGCTGACTGGTCGCCGGACGCTGCCGGTGACATGCTGCGGGATCGGCGGTGCGCGGCCGGACGGACGCCCGCCGCCGTCTGTGGCTGCCGCTCGGCGAGACTCGCGCTCACGCAGAGGGCGGCATCCAGAGCGATCAGCCGCCGGTCATGAGTGGTGTGCAAACGACCCGTACAGTCTGGAGGGAAGGGTGACGTGCGAAAGACAAAGAGCCAGCCCTTCCGCCGCAATCACTCGCCGCCATGCCAGCTGTCCGTGCATCCGTCGAAGAGCAAACGTCCAGCCGAAAGCACCGCTGTTTCCGGCGACCTGGCAGCAAGGGGCTGACGCCGCTGACATCCCGACCTGTCACACTAGAACGGCCACTGACAGCCCGACCTGGCACATCAGAACGGCCGCTGATGGTCTGATCTGTCACATCAGGACGGCCGTTGACAGCCCGACCTGTCACATCAGAATGGCCGCTGACGGCCTGATCTGTCACCCCAGAACGGCCGCTGACGGCCCAACCTGTTACGCCGGAACGGCCACTGACGGCCCGACCTGTCACATCAGAACGGCCGCTGACAGCCTGATCTGTCACCCCAGAACGGCCGCTGATGGCCTGATCTGTCACCCCAGAACGGCCGCTGACGGCTCGACCTGTCACATCAGAACGGCCGCTGGCGGTCTGGTCTGTCTCGTGAGAACGTGCCCGGTACGACCGCCGGCGGCCGCCCGGCCGACGAGGCAGCGCCGGGCGGCGACAGCCTTGACAAGGTCCAGTGCAGGGCCGGATGTTGGCCACCCCGGCAAGGCGTCCGTCACCAGCGGGGCGTACCCCGACGGGTGTGACCTCGAGACACACGGCGAGGATGAGGCTCAGCCTGGAGCCGGTGGCGATCTGCAGTGGGCCGGCGACACACCACGCTCCGACTTTTCAACACTCAATTTCGACCGTCGTTTTCTCAGACACGCGGAGTGCCTCATTCCGCACTCCGTGTGTCATTCAGCGTCTTGTCCTGAAGAACAGCGGAGCGCAACGAGCCCCAGCCATTAAATCCGCCATCAATGCCCGGGGGGACGCCCCCATCCGGCGCCCCCGCGCCCCGAAGCGCGGCCAGAGCCCCCGGCATGACTCACGTCTTTGTTCAGTGCGGACGGCGGCCGAGCCCGTACGGGCCCACAAACCGCGCCCGACGCGGCACCGGGCGCCGTAAAGGCCAAGTTGTGTCGCCGAAATGGAGCCGCCGGCGCTTTTATGGAGCGACCGGTGACGCGCGCGCCGGCCGGGATGAGCGACGCCCGGTGCGAGGCAGCGCCGTGATGTCGCCGCGGCCGACTCCCCTGCTACCGGCCCGGCCCCTGGCGTGATAAATAAACGGCGGTCCTGTGTCAAAAGAAAACAACAAAAGACGGTCTCCAACGCCAAACGCGGAGCGCGCCACGGCCGCGGTGTTTCGTGACCGAAAGGATGACGTGATGGACGAGACTTGCGGTTGACTTTGTCCGCGGCTGTGGGTTTTTTAGGCAGACGACGAAGAGGCACTATGCATGCAGACAGGCGGAAGATCCGCTGCCCCGACTTCGAGCTGCAGAGCCCTACCCAAGGCTTACGGCCAGTATGATGGGGACACAGGTGATTCCAACAGTGCAGCGCTTGGTATGTTATCTGGAGTTCTACCAGAGGGTGGAAAAGAGAGAGGGAGAGGGAGAGGGAGAGTTTTCCAACGTGAAACATGAATGACTTCAACGTCACGCTTACATCACTATACCATTTGCCCTCGTTTGAACGCCTTTAATACATTCAGTATGCAGCAGTGTTTGCTCACACGATGCGGCACATGTAAAAATTCGTCCCGTACTTGTTTCATTACTCTGGGTTGCTTCGTTCACGAGTAATGGATCTTGTACCGTTCTAAAGCCGCGCTCAAGCACTGTGACGCGGCGCGCTACAATGCGTTCTAAACTGAAAATTTTGGGTGCCACCCCCACATTGCAAAGCCTACATACACCCTTCGACACCAGCGACACTGGAGACACTGGTGACCGCAGGAAAGGAGGGTGCCCGGTGTTTTCTTGAATCTGTACCGGCTGGAGGGCGGGACACAGAGGGGCGAAAACCAGTATACTCGGTAGCCGGACATTCCCGTCCCATGACCCTGACGCCGACTGGGAATGTGAGCCAGATCCCCACCCTGCCAGCGCCTAACACCTCTGTGAACATCCCTGATGTCCCCTAACGCCTCTCTGAACATCCTTGATACCGCATGGCGCTTCTCTGAGCACCCCTGATACCCCATAACGCGTCTCTGAACATCCCTGCCACCCCTTAACGCCTCTCTGAACATCCCTGCCACCTCTAACGCCCCTCTGAACATCCCTGCCATCCCCTAACACCTCTTTGAACATCCCTGCCACCTCTAACGCGTCTCTGAACATCCCTCCCAACCCCTAGCGCCCCTCTGAACACCCCTGCGCATCATGTATGACAGCGGAGAACGGCCGCCCGAAGTGCGCCTGCAATCCTCGCATCACATTAGCGACGAGGGCGCCGGGAGACGAGCTGTAATGCGCTGTCCAACCTAACTCGCTGTCGACGCACTCGACGACATCCTCGAGAGGACGATTGCGGCCAATCGGCTCCGTCCCGTGTCCCGCTGATCACGGATGATCACGAAGGTGATCACCGGTGATCAAGGGAGGGAGGGCTGCGTGTCCGTGCGATCCGAGCGCGTGTGCAATGCCGCCCTGCCGCCCCGCCACGTACCACCCTGCCAGGACCAAGACGGGTGCTGTTTCACTCGTATTTCTGAGAGTATGCAGAGGACTAGGATCAGTGCGGGGAGCTCCCGGATGCCTCTCATCCCGCCCCAAGGATCTCAAAATTCAATGGACAGGTCCAATTGGAAGTGGTCTCAAACGCATCATTGAGATAAAAAACGTGATACAAAAAGCGTTCAAAATAAAAACGCCGGAAAATACCCGCAAGGGCAACGACGGCAGGCCGAAGTTCAGACATGACAACGTGAAAGAAGAGTCGCCATTACTATATCGGAACTCTAGGCTTATTCCACGTATCATGATGTAACTGGCGTGAAAACGCAATTAGGGACAGGGGGAGAACTCAGACCATAGCAATTTGCCAACACCCTTCCAAAATAAGCATGTCACGTCACGTCACGTTACGTCATGCCACGTTTACAATTCGTTTCGGAGGGCCGGATAGGTTTCGGGCTAGGGCTACCCAATTTGCGAAAAGTGGGCAAAATCCGGGAGACCCATTCGATGCATTTTTGTTGGACAGGTTTCGTCAATTTTCACTGAACAGCCTCCCAACCCATTCAGTGAAACTTCACTTCTGATATGTAGCGTGACCGTGTGACCATCCACAGTGGTATCACCCGAACGTCCACACTGACCTCCTCCGCCTCACGCCGCTCCTGCTCCGCCCTCCTGGCCACGCCCTCCGGTCGCAGCCACGCCTCCGTGTCACGCGCCACCTTCTGCGCCGCCTGCGTCACGTTCGAGCGCCACCGGGTCCACGGCACGGGCATGGTTCACTAGAGCACCTCCGCTCCGGAGATACCGCCGACACCGGAGACAGAGAGACAGGGGCCCGCACGTCCGGGTCTCCACGGTCTAAAGCTGCTGCCGGAGACGACCGCTGGCAGTCGCCTTCACTGCGATGCCCGGACGAACTTGCTAGCTCTAGCGTTTAGCACGTTGAGAAGAGCCAACACCATTTATGTTCACTGAACACCAGTGATGGCCCTGCGGCGCAGCGCTTATTCAAACAAGGGGCCGTGAACCACGCGTCGCTCTGTGACGACCAGTCCCGTTCCGCATGCTTGCCTCGCACTGGCTCAGTACAGCTTCGGACGACGACACATCCGGGAGATACTTCACGACGGCCAACGGCACACCGGCGCGCACCCTGTCCGCGCGGGTGGGCGAAAGGCACTGAGAACGCACACTGCAAAAGCTGAGGCGCTTTAAGTTTAAGGCACACTTCCAGTCACTGGGAAAACCACTTTAGTCTTCCTTCTGCACGCGCGCTTGCCCCCAGCCCCGCCTTCGTGCGGACCATACGAGCCCGCCGCGGCGCTCCGGCACGTGCTGACCGCGGCGGCAGCGGCGCCAGACGGCCCTCAGCCGGCCCAGGGCGCAACTAAGCCCGCCCACCGCCCGGCCGGCGATGGCAGACGCTGCCAAGTCCGGCCGGCACCGGAGCCAGCACCAGCGCGCCGCGCGGCGACTACCCCTCACAGCAGCAACACGCTGACCGGCAGCTGCGCCGCTGCTATCACGGCGCGCCGAGTGCGATAGCGGCGCGCCGCGCAGCTGTCGCCCGGCCGCGGCGCCAGCACCGCCGGCGACCGACGCCGTGACACCGCCAGCCGCGCGCCGCCCGCCCGTATACGGCTCAAACGCGCCGCGCATACGGGCGGGCCCGCCCACCGAGGACGCGCCATGAGAGGTCAGACGACGCCCGAAACGGGACGGCCACGCGGCACGGCGCGCCCGCCCGCCCGCCGCACGCGGCCTTCGCGGCACGAGGCCCGGCGACGCGTCCGCAGCGGGCTGCAGCGCGCGGCGCCGGACGATCACACGCAGCAATGAGGGCCGCGGCACCGAGGCCGACACCCACGCGGAGCCAGCGGCAGCGACACGGCGCTGACGACGGCGCTCTCAGGACCTTGCCAATGACCAACGATCGCCTAAAGCGCGCGAACTCCCAGAGCGCGATCCGCAGAGCGACTCGCCTTAATGCATGCGCCTTTCCACTTCTCCCTTTCTGATCCCATTGCTTGGCGCCACCGGCGCGCCACGCGAACGCCAGTGTCCAATATCACCGCCGGGGACGGCACGAGCCGGGCTAGAGCAGCGTCGCAGCTGCCGGCCGTCGTCTCGCCATCAGACGGCGGTTAAGTCCGGCACGGCGGGCCACGCTCGACGTGTGACGTCACTGCCGCCGTTTAGCCGGAAACGCCCGGCTTCCGGCCGCCGGCTGGTGAGAGGACGCCGGGAGGTGCGGTGAGGGGTCGCCGTCGCCGCACCCCGCTCCCCTCCCCAAAGAGGCACATATGACGGGTGGTCGACCGAGGACAGGCCCAGAGAAGTGTAACAGCGTTCAGGCTCGAGGTCAGACCACGGCAGGGTGTGGGGGGCTACCCGCGTGACGTCGTGCCACGTCCCCTAACGTCAGGTCGTGATAGCTCACGTCAGGTCACCTCGGGTGACACACCATGTGGCTGCCTGTGCCACAGGTGACGCCATGTGACATGCCGCCTCAGTCCATTGTTTGTCACACCAGGTCACGCCATCTCATGCCACAATATGTCGACGTCACGCCGGGTTGAAATAGGTCACCAGCATCACCATAGGTCATCATGGGTCACCGTCATCAGGTAACCACAGCTGGGCGACAGCAGACAGAACAGCACCGCCGGTTTGCGTTTCAAAAACAGGAAATACCTGTATCCAAGACGACTGTTAAATGGCAGCTGCGAATCGTGCTCAAAAGTGACAATTATCGTAAAGGGCGAGGGGCTCATCCTCCGTTGGGCTACAGTACGGACGTGCCTTCGACCTAAGCCTTCGACACCGATCATAAAATTCAGCAACGGGTCGGACGATGGCAAGCAGCCCATAATACCATACCCACCAAACCCGCATCAGGCCACCCTGGCGCGGGCTTTCTGATGCCTCCACCGCTTCAGTCAGCACCGCACCGCCGCACGATAAGCCGGTGAAAACAGACGGCTGGCCCGGTTACACGACCCCGTGCAAATATTTAGGCGTGCGACCGCGGACAGCATCTAATCGCGGCGCACCGAGCCTCATCCCGACGTCAACCACGCGCTCCGGGGTCGGAGGTCACGCCACAGGTCAGACCGATGGGGCCACCGCGGCCATCCGCCTGCCGAGCGGCGCGCGAGCCGAGTCAGCGACCTCGCCTCGGCAGACCGATGGCGAGCCTCTCCCCAGCGGTGCTGAGCGCAGCAGCTTGCCACCGGCCGCTGCGCCGAGCGGACGGCTGACCTTTGGCAGAGCGATGGCGAGGCGTGACTCCCGCGCCCGGCCGGTGGATTAGCCGGCCACGCCGGGGCTGGCTGACTCGCCGCCGGCTGACTGGCTGCGTATACAGCGGCTCGTCTGGAGTTTATCAG
The DNA here is from genome assembly GCF_011947565.3 of Pollicipes pollicipes. Taxonomy (NCBI): domain Eukaryota; kingdom Metazoa; phylum Arthropoda; class Thecostraca; order Pollicipedomorpha; family Pollicipedidae; genus Pollicipes; species Pollicipes pollicipes. The sequence continues at coordinate 25,918,132 of NW_023596136.1, read as the reverse complement.
GCGGAGTGTATCCCGAGCTGGTAGCATCAACAGTGGCCTGTCACCTCATGTCATATTTGATCACATCACGCCGTCCAAGAAGTACGAAAAACGCACTGCAGCGAAAATATTTGTGTATCGCGGGCAGCCAGACATGCTCATACTCTCTTCGTCCCTGAAGGGGTAGCGCTCGAGCTGTGCATCATGATACCGGGCCCCCAGCGCAACATCCCGTCCAAGTGGGTTTGCGGTATGTCAACCTGTGCTCCCGTGCCAACAGACTGCAAGAGCATCCGCAGCGAAAACAACATGCGCCATGACTCTACCTATTCCTCACACCGCCCTCCCCATCCCCCGCAACTCGACCAACGGCAAAACTCCTTCGCAGTACACCAGCCGCCACACGCTCACACCGACAAACCCTTCCGCATACGCGTCTGCCGCCTGGCGGCCGGCGGCGGCACTAGCCAAACGCCAGCCGACCGGACCTCTCCAGCCCAGCTTCCGACCGTCTCCGCTCCGCCTTGCGCAGACAGCAGTCCCACGCGCCACTGGCCGAGCCAAGCCCGCCACCGGGAGCCCTAAATAGAAAATTAGGCAAGTGCCGTGTCCCTGGGATGCTGTAGATCTTCAAAATGAAATTACCGTCGGTCGGCGCCGCTGCCGACACGGGCGCACCGGTCGTCCAATAGAGCGGGCGGCGAGTTACGGTTGGCGACCGGCACGCCCTCTGCACCGGGCAGCGCCAATGGCACGCGGCCGCCGGCCCGACCGGTCGCTGCACTGACGACTCCCCTCTCTGACACCACTGTGTGCCCCAAGCACTGGTGGATTGATGTTTCTGTGTGGTAAAACACTGGGAACCATGGGTGGCACTTTCTGTAAAATTGAGGGGCTAAAGACATGTGAGCTCATCCCCCTTCACTCTGAACTCTGCAGGTCTTTCCATGCAGTTTTTGTGTGATAAAACACTGAAGACCATGGGTGGAATGTTCCATAAAATTGAGGGGCTAGGGACTGATGACCATCCCATTTGCTCTGAACTCTGCAGGTCACTCAGTAGAGTTCAGACAGGGCAAGGAAGAAAAATGATCTTTTGCACAAACTTGGTGATAAAAGCAAACATCTGAAAAAGCTCCACCTCTAAGGAATTGCAGGGAAAACAAGTAATGCTGGTGCAGGCTGTTTGGAAACAAGATACATGGACAGGAGATGTACCTAGAAAATTATACTACTGTTGGTGCAGCAGTATCCACTCATATTGTATGCAGAAAATTGCTTCTGCAGCTGCAGATTTCTTAACAGGATTTGACCATACCATGGGTGATTCTATCATTTGGTCTATGATTTGATATATTACTTGGTATATTCATTTGGTCACCTGAACAAACCATCAGGCTACATGAGCCCAAGTTTTTAAATATGGATAAACATAAGCTATCCCAATATGTTTTTGTTTGGTCCTTAGTCTTTAAGCAGCATTAAGCAAAATCCACACAAAATCCTGTAATACAACTTCCCAGTGCAAATGATGAGGCCAGAAAGTGATTGTTATAGCACAGCTGTGCCATAAGGCCATAGTTTCACAGTTTGATACCCACCAATGGCCATATCAAACATTATCACATAAAAGATAGTACATGTCCTTTACATCACCACCTTAACATAGGTATTGTGTTACCCCAGTGCTCATCAGAAAAAAAATTGTGCAATGCATGATGACATTTGACAAATATTGTTCAAAGCAAAACTTACCTTTGTGCTTCTGTAGCCTGATTTGGAAAACCTTCAACACTTCAGGCTCTTTCTAGGAGAGTAAAATCCACATTATCTGCCAAATCAGAACATTCCCTGTCAACTCAAGTAAGTATTTGCCTGTCATTCATCATTTTCAATCACCAAACCCACAACATGCTTTATAGGTATCCATATATGCACCTTACTGACAGAAATGGTGCTATAGCATCTTTCAGCCATGTCTGACTTTTATTATGTTGTTATTTTGCATGTATTACATAAATATATGCCTTCCTAAAACCATGGCCAGTAAAAAAGGTGCAGAAACTCCATTCACCTGACACTGGTTCCAAAGTCAAGGGAAGTTATCTTAGGCACAAAACGACCACTGCAGTCAACATGCCCAAAAACACCAATGAACAAAGGGAAGTTATCTAGCTTATGCGTAATGTCTCATATTTCCTCTAATTTTAACAGTCTTTGTTGATGTTACAAAAAATTTCAAATTTTAAAGCCAGACACTTGATACAATGATTCGCATTAAAACAGCAACCACCAAAAAGTAACAGCAGATAATTAATAACCAGTCCACAAAACTTGCAGCATGATATTGTGCTTGTGCCTACATACAATTGCCACCTCTAGGCACCTCCTGGGCCTTACCCTATCCATGCCTGCTAATTTGGTGACAGGCCTATATGTTCATGCTAGGATTATATGCTCAGTTATTGAGAACACAGGGTGTGGACTTATTTCATTTTCCAAAAAAAAACAATAAAAAGCAGGGACAAGTTGTTAAAAAACCTCATCATTTCCATGTACCTACAGTAACGATGATGCATGTCCTGAAGCTCCATAAGCCAATGGATAAGCTGGCACTCACGACTAAGCAATTAAAAACAAAATATAAAAGCAGGTACACACCACGCTTTACTTCCGATTGTCCACATACTTGAAAGGGCTCGTCTCAAGGCAAGACAATCCATTGAATATGAATGAAAACAGGGCAATGTATTATGCGTGCCGGAAGAGTGAAACAAACACTCAGCACGTCCCACAAAGCCTTTGCTCACCTGGTATCTCCCATGAAATAATTTAATCCGACAAGCCCGAATTCCACATCCATCAACCCTTCGTAAAATAACACAAATTTGGGTGATAGCATGTACACAGATGCTCTCTTATAGAGCCGTGCCAGTAATTGTGCTACTGGTAATCGTATGTCCGACATACGGTTACTTAAAAAGTAGCCTACATTTTAACATAAGGTCGTTGAGCTGGAAGCTGATATTATCTTGAGAGTCAAATATAAAAGTGTTGAAATAACTTAATCGAAAAACTACGGGATACGAATATATTTCTAGTTTGATATTACACATTATTCACTTTCCTTCCCCTTAAAAGTACTTATGGCTTAAGTTATCCTCGCCTTTGTCCGTTACTATTATTTGGGTTACAATAACGGCGACACAGTGACAAAAGTAATCGCTACTTTTTGTGGACGTGCGTAAATGGTGATCGGGCGGTTGTAAGACCTTGGGCAGTTGGTGTTTGCGGTAAGTTAAAGCTGAGAAAACGCTGGAATTTAGTTGTGATATGACTTGATTCATTCTCCTTTTATACCGTTGTCCCATTTGTATTTTGGAAATATGAATAAAGTAGGCGGCAGGCGGTGGGTTCAACTACCTGGTTTACACGCTTGACAGGGTTTCCATGTATGATAGACTGATGATCATGTTTGGTTTGTTGAGGAGGAAGAACCCCCCCCCAAAAAAAACACATCAGCATGTTGAATATGCATGTGTGATGTGAAATTTTGGTGTTATTAATGAAACAGCCTTTTATTATCAGCAATTCAGTCAAAAACAGGAAACAAAATTAAGAACAAAATGGTCTCCCAGTTGGTAAATAATTACACTATGCCAGAATGAGTCAAATTCAAAGAGGTTTATAAATGAAGTAGTTTGCTATAACCCAGGAATCCAGACTGCCAAAAGAACGCTTTGTCAAACATCAGACATCGCAGCAACATTACAGCAGAAATTTCACCTGGATGTGTTTTGTAAATCCTAGGATTTGGGAGCATTATGGCAGAACCTTATGTCATCAAGATGATTACATGTCATATATTTTTGAGTGGTTGGTAGAAGTACATTATGTAGCATCATTACATGAACTGGAAATTGATTGATATTCAGTGCGTAATCATCTTAATCTCTTGTATTGCAATGCATTCCATTGCAGTACACATGTAAATGCTTTTATCTAAAAAGCAGTTCAAACCTCAAATTTAATCTTTATTTTGTATTCTGATATTTGTTATTAAAGCTTAACAAAGCTAAAGAATTGCAACATATTTTTATTATTGCTGGGGTAAGCAGTTCCCAACATGGGTTGGTTTTATGCAGGCTGTTAAAACAATCATGAATGTGGCTTTTTGAGCACATAATTGTAGTACCTAAAGCCTGACCATCACATTTGTTGTCCCCAAAGTATGGCAGTAGTTCATTATTATATGGTGGTGGACCTAGTTGACAATGTCATGATCTATACTGAAAACCCAAAGTCTCATACTTTTGCCTATTAGTTTGGGACCTTTGTTAAACCCAGAGTCCAGACTAATTTTTGTTCCTGCAAAACATGCTTTGTCTGGGCAACCACCAACAAGAGTGGGCTGCTGCCTCCTCATCATCTTTGTGATTCGCAGAGTGGCAGTGACAGCTTTATGGTTTTGATGATTTGGTATTAGCGTAATGAATCCCTTCAAACCCCAGTTGGAACCCCCCAGATCACTGAATAGAGCAACCCCAGCAGACAAAAATGTGGTTGCACTCTTTGTCATGTCTACATATTGGTGCTGCTCAGACAATCATATGTCTTTCTCCACTGCCCCATGAGCTCACAGAAACAAAGCACTTCCACATCTGTGCTCTTCTAATGTTGTTTGTGCATTCCAGACAATTATTTGATCTCCCAGGGGTTCTTCAAAACCCAGAATGTCTGCCAGGAACCTAAGTGGTAAGTAATGGTTTAGCTCTAAGCAGTTGTGTATCTTGCCAAAAACACAAGGCAAGCTATTGGTGTGTTATGCCTTTCATAAAAGATGCATGTATTTGGCACCTTTTTGTCTTCTTTTTCTTGTATAATTTTGTAAATTTTGCCCAAGGGCTTTTGATGTGGTGCATTCCAGGGACCAGAGCATATGATAGCAGTGCTTTTGTGGACCCTGGGCCCATTTGATTAGGAAATGTGGGTTAACCTGCAGTATGTGTTAGCAACTGTTTTGTGTACCACAATGTTTGGTCCAGTTTGTCCTGTCCTCTGATCTTAGGTGACCCTGAGTGGTTGCTGCCACAGACTACAAGTTGTCAGAGTCAGAGGCAAATAGCAAGCTTGTGCAGCAGCTTAGACCCTCAGCCAGCCATCAGTGAGCTGAAAGCCTGTCATACTAACCAGTGGGTTCAGGCTTTCCACTGTGCTTTCCGTTGCAGTGTCATTTCAATAGGAGTGCTAACTTTTTTTAATAATTACTCCTTTTCTTTCAGATTCAAGTGATGACCCTGATGATCCAGGCGACTTTGGCGGTAGAATATCATCTGGTGCACGGAGAAGGAAGCAGTACACACAAGACTCTTTGGACAAGATGGGTTCCTCTTCTCCACATATTGAACTTCCACGATTCAAAAAGAAAAGAAATCTATCAAATGACGAGAGCTCAGACAAAATGGACGATCCTGACAGTCTATGGCCTGCCAGCTTTCCTGGCAAACAAGCCATGAAGCGTGATCGCTCCCCGGAATCAGAGGGCAAAAGCACTTCATCCTCATCTCACCATAGCCTTCCACCCACCAAAAAGAAGAAAGCTGCTGCTTATAGCTCTGTAGCTGAGAAAATGATGGTATGCAGTTGGTGTTCAGTTATTCTTCCCATCAGAGCATGTTTCTTGCCTAAGATTTATCAGGTGTGGTTTTTTATCAGCCTCCTGATTTTTTTTTTGTTTTGCGTTGCGAGATGTCATTGCATCCAACTGTGTTTATGGCATTGTGGTTTTTTGACAAAGTGTAATTTATTTCCCTCCCAACAGCTACTTTGCTTCGCTGAGCAGTGTTGGGTGTGCCGTGACGGAGCTGAGCACCTGAACAGAAAGGCGCGCTTACTTCCTAGGGATAAGGCGGTCCGGAAAATGAACATTGCGTAAGTGCACTAAACCGATGTCACTCCTCGGTCGTCCCCAGGCGGGAATGGGCTTCAAGAAGGGCACAGGTCTGGGCAAGGAGGGCCAGGGTATCGTGGACCCTGTGGAGCTGTCGACGCAGCGCGGCCGGCGCGGTCTCGGGCTCCGCCTGCCCGGCCTGGAGCCGGCCTTCGACCTCGACTGGGACCCCAGCCAGGAGATCGTGGAGGTGAGGATCCGCCCGCTCCCCTGTGTTGTGACGGACCTGGTATGGTCCTTGACTCGGTCCCGGCTTCACGGAGAGTCTTCCTTTGCCCTCTGATATCCGGCATTGTCCGTCCGTAACGTTCGCATAACCTCCATTGTCTATTGAACGCCAGTACTCTTCGAACCCCAGCACCCCCCCCCCCCCGAGCCCCAGCACCCTCCGAAACCCAGCGCCCTCCGAAGCTCAGCGCCCCCCCCCCCCGAACCCCAGCACCCTCCGAACTCCAGCACCCTCCGAGACCCAACACCTTCCGAGCCCCAGCAACCTCCGAAACCCATCACCCTCCGAACCCCAGCACCCTCCGAACCCCACCAGCACTCTTCAAACCTCAGTGCCGTCCGAACCCCAGCGCCGTATGCATCCAGCGCGCTCCGACCTTCCGCAGTTCGCTTGCGTGGTTCGTGAGTCGCTCCAGTATCCGACCAACCCCCAACGTCCAGCAACTCTTGCGGCCCAGATCTCCCCACCCTGAAGCCTCCAACAGGTCCGTCTGTGTTCTGTAGCATCACTCCAAACCTCACTGCTTCCCAGTGTCCTTTGCTTTCGACAACCAATGCATCTCCCCACGTATTCGGTGGCACTTTGTCATGAGGCGTCGTCGTCAAAAGTTGACCGTGCGTGCCACAGTGCGGCTTGGTTATCAATGAGTACGCTGCAGATAGTATTGAAAAGCGGTCTAAAGTTCGTATTCTTGTAGCTGATTTCACTGCCAGTCCCTGAGTGTTTCCGGGTTCTCCCATAGCGGATTTTGTTCGACAGGTAGAGGAGTCTTTCTCGTGGATCCCCAGCTATGATAAGAAGATTCCGTCTCTCGAAAAGATGATGTCGTGGGTGGAAACTGGGCCGAAGAAGAAAGAAATCGAAGGAGAGACACACTTCTGCGACTCCAAGATCCTCGCTGACGTTCTGAATTGCAAAGTACGCGTGCCGTGATGTGATCGATCCCAAGTGTGCGCTCGTTTTCGATGTTGAGTGCTGGTTGGTTGCTCTATCCGGGTGCTCGTCTGCGTGAGCAATCACATGGGCTTTGCTACTTTAGAGTAACGCGCTGACTCTGACAGCGTACGACTTCGTCGATCTGGCATTCGGACAGTGCCAGGGATCTCATTGTGCCCGCCACATGTCACTCTTGTGTCTGCTGTCCCTCAGAGAGTATCAGACGTGATGTCTGCCCTCGTATTTTACGCTATGTCCCTCAGAACGCCTCTGGCCTGCTGTCCCTCGTGGCACGTTTGACCCACTGTTCTTCGGGCGTGTCTGGCGAGCCGCTCTTTACAGCGTGCTTGACTCCGCAGAGCGTGTTTGACCAGCTGCAGCCGGTGGAGATGCGCCGGGCCCGCAGTCGCAGCAACCCGTTCGAGTCCATCAAGGGCGTGTTCTTCCTGAACCGGGCCGCGATGAAGATGGCCAACATGGACGCCCGGTTCGATTTCATGTTCACCGACCCGAAAGCGCAGGACGGCGTGAGTACTGGTGGAGAGGGACGTGCGTGGAAGGGTGGCGATATGTCAGTGTGAGCCGGCCGACGGTGCCGGCGGAGCTGGATACTTGATAGCGGTATGCTTATCATCTGCAGTAGAAAGCATCTGGTTGTTGATGAAATGGTGATTTCATTTAGCCCTCGCCAGACTCCGCATGCTTGGTAGGCGCCGTGATGTTAGTTTTTGGGACAACTCAAGCGCGTGATGATGACAATTCCTACCTGAGTTATGATCGATTTCTATTATGATAGTTATGATTATGATTAATTATGCGTATGATTAATTGTGATATGATTAATTTCTACCTAAATGTGAACTATTGTACCTTTGTAGGTAATGAGTTCTAACCATGTCGAGATGATGTCGGTTGCGTGTCGGTCAGGCGTCCGATGATGTACGTTTAACTTTATGGCATGTTTTTTGAGAAAAAATAACGCTACCGATGTGCTATACACAATCATAGGCGATGCCGCGATTCTTTTCAGCGTAATTACCTCCCATGACCTCGTTTGGTATGTGATACGTCTCATGAACAGATGTTTTTCTTCACTTTATCAAGTGTTGAGGGGGGGGGGGGGGGGGGTTCGTTGACGTCCTGTGGCAAGTTCTTCTTAAAGTAGTTCACTCAGCTGAGTTGGTCCATATGACCCTATTTGATGTCGCAGGTCAATTGCTTGGCAGGTACTTGTCACCCACTTGTGGCTCCTATCAGCATGTGTTCAGCTTGCTGATGTTTATACCATAGTGGTGGCTGTGCCATCATAACACACAGTTATGAATGTAGAAAGAAAGCCTAACTGGGTTCATTGTGCCTCCTTGAGCGGGTTTCGTCCAGCAAAGGTCGTTTTCGCTGATGTTTAGAGGCAATCATTGTACACAGATTTAGGCGAGCTTTCCTCTGGCGTTTTCCACTGGACCCAATCCAGGCAGCTTTTTTAGACGGCAGGGCGTTTGTGAGATCATCTGGTCGGGGACTGGGAAAGAAATGCTGGCCGGCGGGAGTAAATTTGTGTGATCACTAAGCTATCCTGAATTGTGGTCTTAATATTTTACCGGCCTCCCTGACGCAGCAAATGTTCCCGATTTCATCTTTTGCGCGCGACAGCTCCGGCGCAAGTGAAGTCAGAAGGCCTCAACGACTTGTATGGATTTCATAGAAGCTGCAGTCGGGGCAATGCCGGAAATTGCACCGAGCTCCATGCATTAGTCAGTAAGGACGTGTCGGACCGGTGGTTAGATGATGCCATTACCATATTCGCCCGCCCGTTCACCCCTCCCCTCCCCCTCCCCCTGCCCAGCGCCCGCAGCTGGGCGAGTTCGACCTGCTGTTCTTCGCGGACGTGTGCGCCGGCCCGGGCGGCTTCTCCGAGTACGTGCTGTGGAAGAAGAAGTGGCAGGCCAAGGGGTTCGGTTTCACGCTGCGCGGCGAGAACGACTTCAAGCTGCATGACTTCCACGCCGGCCCCGTGGAGACGTTCGAGCCGCACTATGGTGGGTGCGCCGGGGCGGCGGCGGCGCGGCCACGTCCCGCGCTGTGGCAGATAATGTGACCTGCCGGCTGTGACGAAGTCCAGTGTCTCGCGCTTGCTGTGTTGTGGGATTGTTCTATTAACAAGTATTTGCTTTCGAAGTCTGCCGCGTACGCATTTCTGTCTAGGTAACGGCATTTCGTTGATTTTGGCTGTGCCGCGAATCGGATGAAGGAGATGGTGTGTCATTCCCTTTGAAAGATGTTAAGAATGAAAATAGTATGCTTTTAATAGACATTAAGCTTTCAATTGAAATGCAACCATTCATTCACAGGCTGTATTGTAACGATCATTGTTACACTTAACTCGTCATGGTGTGTATACTGTCAGCTGTTTTGGACCACCGCAGCTGTCTGAAGTAATGTGCTCAAGTCTAAATAGTACCAGTGCTAGAGAATTTAACGCCAGAACACACCCGATAGCGACGAAGGTCGCCGACGTCCGCACGGCACGGCACGACACGCTGCGCGGCGAGACGGTGTTAATTTGAAAGTTTCCTGAGTTAGCAGTGCGATGATGACCACCCTTACGACAGGCGACGGCGGCCTGCAGGGAGACGGTGACGTGTTCCGCCGGAAGAACCAGCAGGCTTTCCGCAACTTCGTGATGAAGCAGACAGACGACAAGGGCGTGCACTTCATGATGGCGGACGGCGTACGTGTCGAGACTTGGCGGTGACGCGATGCATCGCGCCGGGTTACGGCCATGAAAACTTCTTATAGAAAAGGGCGGGGTTATCAATTTTGGACGCTATCGAACTAAGAGCACACAGAACTGTTAAGCGTTGTGCTGTGCCGAAGTGCCGTCGTAAGAGGCGCCTCAATGGCACATTAACAATGATGTATACATGAATGTGGTCAAAGAAACAGCTGCTATGGCAGCATTATGAACGTTTTGTTGTATATCGTTGCTTAAGCCGCAAGCGGGAGAAATCAGGGCCTGGGGGTTCGATTCTCCGCGATGCCTGCCCTTACCGCTAGGGTGAGATGTAGGTGGCGCCATATAGCGTTAGCTGCTGACGGTGTCGTAAAGTCCCAGCGGTAACAGCAAAGCCTCATGGGATACGCATTTCGTTCACCCTTGCATGTCCGTCTCACTGAGCATTCACAGCAGATTTGGGGCGTGTGGTGAAAGACTTCTGTGCATTCACAAGAGGCCCAAGGGATTTGCGTGCCGCGTGCTTCAACAATGCGACCAATCGCGTCTGTAAGCGGACGTCCGGTGGGAACAAACGATGCGCGCGCGGCGAGAGCAGCGACGCAGCCGCATGGCTGGGCGGTGCCCCGGGCAGTACGCACGCAAGCCCCCAGTCGGCGCCAGCCCATACTGGCGCCATGTAGCCTCGCCAAACTGCCTCCCGCGGCGCCACACCAGCCGGCCCCGGTCTGCGGCCAGCTCAGTCGTCACACAGCCGACGCGCGGGTGTGGAGGTCTCGGCCGCCCACCTCGCGTGCCGCGGCGGACAGCTGCTCGGCGCCGGGAGGCTGCCGGCCGGACAGCTGCTCGGTGCCGGGGCGGCTGCCGGCCGGCAGCTGCTCGGTGCCGGATGACTGCCGGCCGGACAGCTGCCCGGCGTCGGACGGTTGCCGTCCGGACAGGCGGTCCGTCTCCGACGTCAGCCACGTCCCGATCGGTTACCGATGGAGCGGCCGGTCCGAGCGCTCCCACTATTTACACGGGCGAGTGTGGCCGGGGAGGCGAGCTAATGCCTCGGATGTCCTGCCGTTGCCGGGCTGCCCGGGCTCTCTGTGTGTGTTGCAGCTGCGTGTACCGAGTGGAAAGCTTTCGGGTGGCCCGGCTGGCATCGTCTCGATTACTTGTGGGACGTATTTGAAGGAATAGCGAGCACGGTAACCTCATTGATTTTGGTACGCGGTCGAACGCTGGGATGTCGTAGATTACGATCCGAATTTAAGCTTGGGTGTTTTGGTTCACAGGGGTTTTCGGTCGATGGCCAAGAAAACATTCAGGAGATTCTTTCAAAGCAGCTCTACCTGTGCCAGTTTCTCACCGCCCTGAACATAGTTCGCACTGGTAAGTGGGTGTCACCGATCAGCATGATTAAATACGGTATTTGCTCTCACGCTTGTGTCGCTGATGACCAGTAATAATTGTCACACTAATGTGATCAAACTGAATCATACATGTCATAAATTGTTTGCATTACTTAATGTGATAGTTTGTCATGGGCACATGCTTTCGCAGTTTGCTGTTTTTGTAGATCCACGCTGTGAGGAAAGTCGTGCAGTGAAAGGAGTCTCAAAGACGTAGGTCTTGTCTCAGATGTATTGAACACACTGAAAAAATTGTTCTTGTAGCCATCACCTACAGAGCGCACGCTCATTGTGGCACCCGTGGACACGGGCCTTTCCTCCCGTTATCATATTGTATTGTATGCATAAAATAGGTGCGTGAATAAATGTTACATCTACTTAATTCGGGATCGGCACTTAAACATGATGATCGAAGCGCATGATGTTGTTTTATGTCACGCCAAAAATTTTGCGCGTCTGCGGCGCGCTGAGCTGGGTTTTAAGTTGTTTTTTTTTTGTTTTTTAATCTAGTTTTGTCACCTCATCACGAATTCCTGTGTACATTCCTGATCGCCTAGAAGGTGGCAACACTACTCAGGTTCATTGTGTTTCTTTCACGGTGGGTGTTTTCGCTGTGCCATAATTTTCTGCAACGATGTCGTCTGGAACTGACGTTATGGTAGCTGATGACCGTGTCAACTGGTGGCGCTTTCATTACGGCAGCGTTTCAATCCATAGCGTTACGATTCAAGGCGCAATAGTTTTCATTTTTCCGGTGATAGTGGTTTGTTGGGGTTGGACGATTACGTTTTGAAACCATAATCATCTGTTCATTTTAAAAAAAACTAAGACCTCTGGGCTTCGACCTGTGAATGCAACCAGAGTGTCATTGCCACCTCTGCCCAGCCTGAGCACATGTGACGTCAACGAGTGGCTGAGTCACCTTTCCGTAACGTCACTGCGACCCCTGTCCGTGTTCTCTAATGTCACTGCGACCCCTGTCCGTGTTCTCTAACGTCACTGCGACCCCTGTCCGTGTTCTCTAACGTCACTGCGACCCCTGTCCGTGTTCTCTAACGTCACTGCGACCCCTGTCCGTGTTCTCTAACGTCCCTGCGACCCCTGTCCGTGTTCTCTAATGTCACTGCGACCCCTGTCCGTGTTCTCTAACGTCACTGCGACCCCTGTCCGTGTTCTCTAACGTCACTGCGACCCCTGTCCGTGTTCTCTAACGTCACTGCGACCCCTGTCCGTGTTCTCTAACGTCACTGCGACCCCTGTCCGTGTTCTCTAATGTCACTGCGACCCCTGTCCGTGTTCTCTAACGTCACTGCGACCCCTGTCCGTGTTCTCTAACGTCACTGCGACCCCTGTCCGTGCTGTCTGGCGTCACCCCGACCGCTGCCTGTGCTGCCTGACGTCACTGTCATTTCCTGTCTGCTGTCACGGAATGTCCCTCTAAGGGTATGTCTGTTCCCCTGTCATTCTGAGTCCATGTGTGCGCCTTTCGATGTGGCTACGAGTCAATGTCAGCGCCCCCCGATGTGCGAGTCAATGTTTGCACCATCCGATGCGACTCTGAACTGTATCTGTATCCTACGATGTGACAGAGTCAATGTTTCACCCTCCGATGTGGCTGAGTCAATGCTTGCACCTCTGATGTGACTCTGAGTCGATGTCTGCTCGATCCGACGTGACTTAGCCCGTGTCCTCTCCACTGGACGCCATCGCCGTCACCTTGACCCTGTGCTGACGTCTTCAGACGGCCACTTCGTCTGCAAGCTGTTCGATCTCTTCACGCCGTTCAGTGTCGGCCTCGTGTACCTGATGTACATGGCCTTCAAGGAGGTGTGCATCATCAAGCCCAACACCAGCCGGCCGGCTAACTCGGAGAGGTACTGTGAATACCAGCGTCACGTGGAATGACGTGAAGCGAATAATATTACCAGCGTTTGACAACCTCATCGCCGCATTCGTAATCGTCCGTAACGCTGGCTTGTTTCACCATGCATGCGGCTTATGTCTTATCTCACGCGACATTTCGCAGCACGGAACTCGTTTGCGCTCGGATGCAGACCTGACAATGAACCCGTGTGGTTGGGGAGGAGGGTGTTGACGATCCATGCGTAGCGGGGTGGGGGCAAAGTAGCGTGACAGAGGTACGTTGTCTCGGGAAAAATAGTTCCTTTCGCCCCAGCATGTCTGCTCGACGTCAGTTTGCACAATACGCATGTCCGGAAGTAACCATGCATGTTTCAACTTCGCGATTGTCGGCCTTGTTTTCAGAACAGAAAGCTTCAACACGCAACCGTTTAGTTCGTAAAATACCTTACCTGTTGCAGTCCAGGGTGACGTATTAAGCCTTTGAACGGAACAGAATCTGCTCCATCGCGTTCGAGTGGTGGTTGCATTTTTCCGCCGTCGTGACAAAGAACCGCATCGATTCACGCAATCCGCAGTCTTGCAATTGCGTGACCGATTGCAAAAGATCGCCTTCGGCGTCTTTGATAATCGTCGCGCTTGGAATCACCCTCACTTGACCTTGACTCGTCTTTGCCGGCTGCTCATCCGGACTCCACACCGTATCACCGCGTTATGCACGCGCCTGACGCTGCCCCGCTGACGGCGCGTCCCGGCGCAGGTACATCGTGTGCAGGTGGCGGCGGCCGGACGCCGACGCAGTCCGCGACTACATGGACGAGGTCAACCAGCGGCTGGAAGAGTTCGGCTCGTTCTCCGAGCAGGACGTCATGCACGTGGTGCCGCTGGAGGTGCTCAAGGCGGACCGCGTGTTCAACGACTACATCAACCGCTCCAACAACGAGTAAGTGATGGGCTGGATTGGCGGGGTCTGGACCCGGCTAGTGGCGGCTGGACCCAGGCCGGCAGCCGTGTGCCGGGACAGTGTGTTCGCGTGTGGAAGGCGGTCAGGAGCGACGGGGCGATGTGACGGTGTCGGCCTTCGAATCGAGTGGTCTGAGCCCGGGGATGCAGTAGAAAGGATGGGGCTTATCGTCGGATAGTCGATGCATAACTTAGCAGCTGCTGTGCCGCAGCAGTGGACCATAGACAGATCCAGCCGACAGACTCGGAGACGATAGACAGATTCAGATGTCCCACTCCCCTCAACAGATCGGTGTAGTGGTGCCCCCCACCCGACCGCTGTGTGCCTGGGTAGGGGGGGGGGGGGGGTAGTAGTAAGGTATGTTCCAGTCTGTTACCTCCCACTTTGCCAGATATATATATATATATATATATATATATATATATATATATATGTATAATGCAATTGATTTCTTGCTACCTAAGCTTTCGGGGAGGGATTGAATTGGTGATCCGTAGCTGCTACAGTCTGGCGAGAGAAGAGTCCGGACAGTGGCTTGTCGCCGTCTCTGGCAGTGCAGAGAAGCAGTGTCGGCCATCTGTTTGCGATGAACGTGCTATTGATACTCCAGGAATGTTCTGCTGCTAGAGTAGCTCGGGAACAGTTTTGCTCACCAAGGCCGTGCTTGAGCTCTGCGCGGTGTACTGTCTCCGGTCGGGAGCCGTGTCCGCCCACCGGGACCGAGCCTCACCCCCGCCTCCACTCCGCCAGCCTGGGCCAGCGGCAGATCGTCAGCCTCACCAAGATCCGCACCTTCTACCGGGACGTGCAGCTGCGCGAGGACCGGCAGCAGGAGCTGCGCGCGCAGTGCCTGGCCGCTTGGGCCGTGCCCGACATGGCACGCACGTCGCGGCCGGCGGCCGGCCGGCCGGAGGCGGCGCTCCGCCGGCTGACGGCCGACGCCGAGCTGGAGGCACTGGCGGCGCCGGCGGCGCGGCTCCAGCCGGATACGCTGCCGACGCTGGTGCGCTCGCAGTACGACTGGCTGGCCGTGGTGATGGGCGTCGAGCCGGAGAGCCGGCGCGAACGCTGCCTCGTGCTCGGTGAGTGCCGGCGGCCGGTGGGCTGGGTGGTTGGTCGGTGACGGGTGGCACGGTCTGGGGAGGCGAGAGGGAGACGCTGGGGCGAGTAATGGACGTGGGTGGGGTTTGCTAGGCCTTAAATGGTGGCGAATGATAGGTAGAGGGCGCGGAGGAGCCTCTGGCATTGGGACTATGTTGGGTGTGAAGTTGGCTATGAGATGCTTGGTGGTCCGGGGTCTGCATTACTGTCGATTTAGTTGCATAGTTTGAGCCGAACTCAAATGTAGTTTCAGTTGGATTGTGTGACATCGTCGCACGAAGCAAACTGAGCATGGACCTGGTGCTTGTAAATAGCTCACCGTAAGCTTGCCGCAAAACGGTGTTAAAGAATGTATTGCCAGGTGGCTGCCATGGGATGTATTGGGCTCAGATTATATTGTTTTTGATTGGTTACTGGTTTCCGGGATCAGCCAGCCGTGTCCCTTACCACCCGTGGTCAACAGATGATTGTTTTCCGACGTTTTGTCGGACAGAATACGGCCTAAAGGTTCGTTTTCTTGTGCAATGCCACTTCACACTCGCCTTTTCACCGCTGGGTTCTCTGGCTCACTACCAGCCGACCTGGGCATGCCGCAATGATCGGGTCTGAACATTTGCTTCATGCTCTCTCGCCCGTCTGCATTGAACCACAAGTCTGCGATACTGTCCGCTCGGCCACGGGACACCACCAGCCTAGCGTCTGGCCTTACACGGGCATTGGCGCTAGGTTCTGTTGGGAGCCTACCGTAACGGCCTCGTCCTCGTACGAGATCGGGTAGCGATTCCGGTGATCCCTTCGCGGCTCGGTCAGCACCGAAACGACCGAGATTCGTCCCCCTACCGGTCCCGTCCCCTCGAATTGATTCCGTAGTATTGTTCCCACGTCCTGACCGCCGAGGCAGTGATAACGTTCTCCCCCGTGCCTGTCCCCCAGGACTGGGTCGGAAGAACGTGTGGCGACGGGGCCTGGGTGAGGCGCAGTGGTCGAAGCTGGACGGGCTGGAGCTGCCGGCCGACACGCTGGTGCTGGCCGAGCTGGTGCCGGAGCTGCGCGGCCGGCTGGCGCAGCCGCTGGCGCAGCGGCGCGGCGCCGCGCTCCACCTGCTCGACGCCGTGATGCTGGGCGGCCGCGACGTGCGCCGCCAGCCGCTGCGCCGCCGCCTCGCCGCCTGCGCCGCCTTCGCCGCCGCCGTCAACAAGCCCAGCCGCACCGAGATGACGCCCGTCCGCTGCAAGCGCGCCTACCGCATGGACGAGGTGGAGGC
The DNA here is from genome assembly GCF_011947565.3 of Pollicipes pollicipes. Classification (NCBI taxonomy): domain Eukaryota; kingdom Metazoa; phylum Arthropoda; class Thecostraca; order Pollicipedomorpha; family Pollicipedidae; genus Pollicipes; species Pollicipes pollicipes. The sequence continues at coordinate 25,901,721 of NW_023596136.1, read as the reverse complement.
GCTGCTGGACAGGTGGGTGGCGAGGGTGGGCCGCCTGCTGGACAGGTGGTGGGATAGGGCTGAAGCGGCTGCTGCACAGATGGGAATGGGGACTGGGATAAATGAGGGAGGAGATTTATGTGAACTGGTTTGTTGGGCAACTGCGGCCCAAAGCTCGTCGTGGTATGATACGTTTTGTGTGTTTGATATTTACCGAATCCTGAGTGAAATAAGCGGTTAACCGGTATGTGTGCTTGAAGTCACTACCAGTGTGTTTTTCTTCTATCCAGCGCAGGTTATTATGTCGGTAGATACCACAGCCTGAGCTTCTCTATCTATAACGTCATACGCTATTCTAACGCCCTGTATACTCTACATCCATCAGCTGTCATGGAAGTCACTCCCTTTCGGGTCACCTGTTTTCGTAACATTTGTTCAGAACGCAGGTGGCGCCATCTTTTGTGATGTCGCTGTCCCTCTCCGACCGCCGTGTTCGTGTATGATGACCACAAGCTCGACGTTAACCCCTCCCTTCTCCCTCTCTCCTCTCCGCCCGTCAGTCTGCAGCGGCATCCCGTCAAGGGCTCGCACCACCACGACCGGCTGGTGCACGTGGTGGAGGAGGACGACAACGAGGTCTCGTTCTTCGTGCCTACCGGGCTCATGCTGCTCAGGTCCACGCGAGGTGAGCTTCTCGCCCCCCCCCCCCCGGCCCCCACACCCTTCGCGGGGTGAGGGAGAGACGCGATGCCTGCACCGACTTGGCACTCCTGTGACTCGCTGTCGGCCGTGAGAAGCGAGATGTTCAAACGTGTCATTTTCATTTTGATTCGATGGGCAATCCAAACACAGGCAATCAGAAGCCAGTTAGGGAGGATCGCATGCACGCGCCGCCTCAGCAGCGGCAGACGTATCACGCCACGGCGACCCAATACATTACCGGAGTGGCAAGGTCGATGTGTGGGCCTGTCACGTGCCGGCGGGACGATCGGTAGGTCCTGGAACGCGGCCAGAATTCGGCCGATAAATCAGCGTGGCGCCGAAGCGTGGCTGCCCGACACGCCATGGCGGCCGCACCGGCGCCGCGGTCCCGCGCTGCGGGCCACGCCGATGTCGTGGCATGGCGTGATGCGGCCCAAATAGCTAATGTACCTGACGCGCCTTTAAAGCGCAACAGCTAAATGGCAGGGCCTGATACTCGGGGACGGACGGGGTGGGGTGTTTCATTCGAACCGCGAGACGCCCAGCGGCACTGGATGGTGGTGCTCGGGCCCGGTGGCGGCCGCTCGCACCGGCGGGACTCCTGGCCGCCGGTGAGGTTATACGCTGTGTTGGCCCTGCACTCGTCGATAATCCATGGATAGGTCGGCCGTCACAGAAGGCAATCGCCGCCGCTGGCCGCGGGCACTCAGCTGTGGGCGTCGCGCCGGACTCGCGTCCTTCATCTGAAGCCGGCACGTGGCACATGTCACTTGTGATTTGTCACCTTCTGCACGGGGACGCTTGCCTCCGTTCTGAAGTGCGGTGTCTTGGGCCCCAGGGGTACTTTACTGGAGCTCTCTGCGTACTCTTTTGCGTGTGACCGGTATGTAATGTAAACTGCTGCCTACGGGCCCCGTGGTGCTTTTAGCGCCTGAAAGAAGGTGCTGGTACGTGGGTGAAAAGAACGTCCGCAACAGCCACGATTGATGGTGTTCATGACACGTGATCGTTTCCTGATGCTTTCGTTCGCGATCCCAGCACCAGCACCAGTACCATGGCTCGCATGGTTAACGTTCGTGATCTCTGCAAGCCGCCACCAGCCCCGTCCCCACTGACCCACGGCGGTGCGTGACCCGCGTGACCGGCGTGCCGTTCCGCAGAGCCGTGGATGATGTCCTTCAGCCGCACGCAGAAGCGCCTGTACTGGTTCGACCGGCAGCACAACACCAGCTCGTACGAGTGCCCGGAGGCGGCCGTGGCCGAGTTCCGGCACGCGGCGCGCACGCGGCTCTTCTGGCCGTGGCGGCCGGACGGCGTCGGTGTCACCGAGCCGGCGCCGCCCGACGTAGCCGGTCTCGACCGCCGCCTCTTCGCCGCGCACATGGCGCAGCAGCCCCGCTGAGCGGCGCGCCGGGCCGCGCCGACGTTAGGGTGCCGTCCAGGTGGCGGGTGGCGGACGCGCGGGACGGAGCCGACTGCCGGACGGCTGGAGCGAGGTCGCGCGCCGCTGGGACGTCGCAGAGAAGCCGTCGTGGCCGCGTGGCTTAGGGTAGTCCGCCACCGACTTGTGGCGAAGAGGCGGGCCCGTGTCCGGCCGCTCTGAGGGCGTTCTGGCCTGGCCGTCTGTCGGCCCGACCCGCTGTTGGCCCGACCCGCTGTCGGCCCGGTCTGGTGCAGCCGCGTCTTGACAGCGTGCTGTGCGCGATAGCGCTGCCGTGATCTGGTTCACGAAGCAGCGGCGGGATGTCTTCCGCGGGCTGTTCTCTACGCGCGTGTCGGTTTGGCGACTGTGCGCGAAGTGTGAACGAACGGCACGCTGAGCTCCGCTGCTTTCGTTCCAGCTGAGTGACTGCCCTGTGGGGCTTCGAGGTGCCGATTAGCCGGGGTCGTCGGCGTGGGTGACGGCACCGCGCGGAAACCACTTCACGTGCCAATCGCGTCGTTGTTGACTCGCATCAACCTGGAGGACGCGGCGGACGGCCCGTTTTTGGGGCTCTTTTTCGTAGCGAACTCAGGCATCGCGGGCACGTGGCCACTGACAAATCGGTGTTGAAACGCAGTGGAAGTCACCTGGGAGCAGGCTGTGAGTGCGTCCGCAGCTGGCTGGCGCGTTCTGTGGAGCACCTGAGCCGCGCGGCGGCCGGTGTTGGTCGGCTGGGACGTCCCGGCCGTCGCTGTGATTCAGCGTGTGTGTGTGCTCTGCGCTGTCCTGTTGCGCTCGTGACGCGGTCAGCGCCGCCGCGCCGTCAGCTGTGTGGGATCATCTGTCCTTGACTGGGCCGGGCGAGGGGGAAGGGGAGGGGTGGCCGTGCGCCGGTGCCCACACGCCCGAGAAAGCTGTGATTCTCATGTTAGCGTTGTCCGTCGGCTAGAGCCGAGTTCGTCCGTTTGTCTGGTGCATTTTGAGTGCACCGATGGCGTGTTTCAATTGAAGGAATGCACTGGACAGTGACAGCCTTTAGTGTGTGGCAAGTGGGCAGCCATCGGCGGTATTAAAATATTTGATTGGCTTATGGACGCATTGGAAGAGTCGTTACGGCGGCTTCCGTACGGCTCGTTCGGCGTGATGGCCCCGGTTTCCGAGCAGCTTGTCCGGCGTGACGGCTGCGGATTCCGAACGGCTCATCCGGTATGCTGGCTGCGGCTTGCTGACTCCCGAGGTGAACGCGCTTAAACGTTTAGACTGTAAAGCACAGTGATTCTTTCAGTCAACGCCAACTTTGTGGCTCACCCCTGCTAAATGAATGCAAATTCCCTGAGCCTTCAACGAGTTAATATATGTCCCCTGGGCGACTTGCCATCCGCACCCCGTTGCGGAGTCGCTGTCCCAAACTATCAGCTACTCGCGAAGGCATCACTTCTGCTCGGCAGGCAAATGGTTTGCTCTCCAAAGTATTAGTGGTTTGGCCATGGTGCTGCGCCGCATCGTCACGCAGCAATGCACCTGTACTTGTTGGTCATTGTTTTCGAGAAACTATCGAAATGTTTCCATTATGAGGTTGTCTAAGCAAACAGCACAAGCGAAAAAAAGCATTGAAAAGTCTGGTTTCGGAAAAAAATCCGTGCTTCGCACCGCCGACCGTTCTTCGTCGAGGGCTGCGGGCGCGTCATGGGCATAATATATGCAAAGGCAGAACGAAAAGCAGCGTTACCGTACCAAATGCTTTCACCGGTCAAACTACTGACGTCACGACCAATCATTTGAGCTTGATGTGCGCATGCGTAGTTCGGGCACAGATTTTTCTGCGGTGGTGGGGAACGCCATCTTGTGCTTTTGGTAGGGAATTGGTGGTTTCCAGCTCGATATATATAGCATCCGGAGGGAACTTATCAGGTGAGGAGTGCTCGAGGCTAGCGGGAGGGTTTTAAGCTTTATTGAATTGCAATATAGTGGTTTTGCGTGGTGTGAGACGAATATTGCGCACATGAAACGATTGACATGGCACTGGTATAGACCACTTTTGTTCAATTTATAGGCTATAACAATTACGACGAACCCCTCTGTTGGGATTGTCGTAATGGTTTTTTGTGTATTCATAGATATGAAATGGCTCACTGGCATAATTAAAGGCTTAATACATTGTTTTTGTCATGACTGGTTGAGTGATTCAGGCTTAATGTTGTTTTGTTACTCAGTTGTATATTTATGTTTCATTAGATTGTATGGGATCCTCTAATGGTCATGCAAGGATTTTGGGGTTGGGTATTGTGGAAAACATTGGTGCTTACATACTCAGATTTGACTGAAATATTTATTTTTGACTTAGTGAAGGCTTGTGCTGGCAAAACAATATGTCAGGTGTTGCCTTGCAGTAACACTTCCAGTTCAAGGCTATCATTGTGACAGAAATTGTAGCTTGGGGTAAATTGCTGGTAGTGTTGGGATGAAAATGAAATGAATCTTTATTGACAGCCATGTACACTCAAAGCAACTGAAGAGTGACTTCCTAGTTGTACTCAAGTAGTACAATGATGTGGTACAAGTACTTGTAGTTATCACCTATCACAAAAATGAATTTTCCCAACTGAAAGGTAACAAGCCACCTATGTAAGGGGCATTGGAATAGATTGGTGGTGCTTGTAAGCAGCTCTATGTGAAATACTAGCTTAAGAAAGTGATGTAAAGTCAAAATCAATCATCAGCCATTGATTCAGTGACCATGTGCTGGATCTGGATGAATCTGTACCTGTTTCAACTGCTTGCACATCTAGTGGTGAAATGGTGTGTGCTATTATAGTGAACTCTGATATGTAGTAGAGTTGCTGGACTCATTATCTATTAGTTGCAGCATGGGTCCCAGATCATAGGCACTGTTTTTCCTAACTTAACAAGCAGTGACCATTGGCTATTGGCAGCAAGGGTCAGTGCAGGCATGGGGAGGTTGTGATGCAGCATGATACTGTTCATGTGTAGGCTGCACTGTGCTGTCCCTCTGTCCAATCTGGCTAAAGGGTGAACACAAAATTATCTTTTCAACTGGGTGGCACAGATCAGGTGATGGGCTCAGAATGCACAGCATGGTGGTTCTGAACCAGGTAGCTTAAGCATAATTCACTCTTCAAGCCATTTAGCATGATTTCATTGAAATAACTAAAGAAATAGTTGTATAGACAAAGGTGCGCTTCCCCATGTGAATCATGGGTGCATGGCCCATCACCATATGCAGGTTATGTGCTTCTTAGTGTTTTTGTCATGAGGAAGTTCTTGTATTTTGACTGATAAGAAACAGGATTGTTTTCCCCTTATGTGCCATAGTAGGGCTGAGTGACAAATCATGAGCATGCTGAAACTACCAAAGTTATAGTTTTGGGGGCAAAGTGACCATAATTGATCAGGTGATTATAGTTGTTGGCTCATAATAAAACCTGAAACATCATTATGTGGTAGGTTTGGGGTGTTAAGTCATCATTTGTAAATTTCTAATGTTCAAGAACTATGTCAATCACAAGACTTACATGTTATTGTATGCATGATAACCTTTTTTGTTAACCACCAAGATGAAAAGTATCTTGTTTCAGGACAAAATGATGGCAAAATTCAGTACACCAAATTTGACATATACCTTTCATGAGGACTACTTCTTAGCTATGTGCTGGTGTGTATGTAGCTTTGCCATGTAGGGTGAGTCATCAAAGCAGCCACATGTCTGTGAACTGTGACATGAGTAAAAGACAAAATCAGGCAGTCTGGCAGTATGAGCATTTCATCAGTGAGGTTCAAATGTTCTGCAGCCATTTTTGTTAGGCACATTTTTTTCTAGAGGTTGGCACTGCGCACATGGGCTCCAAGGGGTGGCACATACCTATGATCCACTGTACTAGGATTCTGCACAGAATACCAGACTTCCATCAGCACCATTTGAAGTCAGTGAGGGTAGCATGCCATGCATCAGTGGGAGGTGTGGCAAAGTCATTAAGGGCTGCATGTTAGGCCCCTTGCCTCCAGGAGCAATGGAAGTCCTCCCATGTTTGGGGCTGAAAGTCATCAGGGTTGATTTGTCTATTGTATGCTCCTTAACACATAACAGTAGGGCATGTAATAATTGGGCTCACTAACCTTCTCTTTCCCCAAATGGTTCACCAGATCATATCTGTGATATTGTTTGAGCAACCTTGTGTAAAAAGTGTGATATCTATAGGATGACTTTACCTGGTCTTGATGAACAGGCTGGGTGACTTTACAGTTCACCTGGTCCTGCACTTAAATGTGGGTTTTAGCTCCATTGTTTCTCATTGAAATAGATCGTTTAAGAATATTGTTAAGCATTGCATCAAATAGGTAATTCATGAAGATAAAGTATTACAGCAAGTGTTTGTGTTGTCATTGATGCACCTGGAAACACAAAACCAATAAAAGTTGGGTATATTTATTCAATTTGTGTTATGAAGCTCATTAATGACTATCATGCACACATGAATGATGACCTTTACATTCCCTCTGAACAAGTTTCATGAAGTCAGTGGTAGCAGTAATAGAGATGATTCAGATTTGCCATTTCACAAATATACCCAAGGTATCAAAACCTGCTAGATTGGTGTCTTGTATGTAGGTGTCAGTCTGTTGTGTGATGTGCATGATAATTGTTCACTGTCCTCTGCCAGATGGTTGTTCACTGTCCTCCAGTGAATAATTGTTCCTTATCCTTCAGTGGATGATTATTCATTGCCATCCAGTGGATAATTGTTTGCTGTCTTCTATTGGTTGATTGTTTACTGTCCTCCAGTGGATAATTGTTCACTGCCCACTGGTGTGCAAAACCATTTTAAAGTATTGTATGGTTGTGTGTTATTTGGTTGAAACCTGTCTCAAGAAATCCCAATGGTGTGAAACACTTGTCACACACTCTGTGCCAGTTATTTATTCATTGGTCCATCCATCGTCCAAGCTTACCCGTGAGCTGTTGCATTACCACGTATCGGCTTCCGAATCAGCCCGCCTTGAACTCTGCCTGTGCAATGGTTGTACCAGAGCCGACTTTGGACTCAGCCTTAGACTGAGTTGATCTGGGAGCCGGCCCGCGCGATGGCGTTCTGACACTCTCCAGCTCCCGACGCGGCCGGCACACTGTCAGACTCCGACTCGGCCACTGTGGTGGAGTACTGGTACATGTACCATCTCTTGATCCGGCCCGAGTCAGACTCTCCCGACGCTGGTTTTGCTAGCACATGGTTTGACTCAGCTGAGTTCAGACCCGGCCTGTGCGGCTCTACGCCAATACCGGGTCGACTGGGTCCAACCACGGGCAGCCTTGTGATGGCTGACGTTATCTGACCCGGACCTGGACTGCTTGTTTGTGTCCTAACGCGTGGGGATTCTGTCGCAGATTTCCAGGTTCGCACCTGCACACATGGTGTTTGCATCAACCCGCCGCCCCTCTACCCTGCCACTGACCTTATCCGATCCGGACATAGACTCTGTGGTTGTCTGACAATTCGTCTCTGTCGCGAACTGGCCCTGACTTGCAGGAGCGCCGCCAGGATTGGGCACCGGGGAAAGGGTGGCTACCGAGATTTGCGACCGGGGGTTAGGACTTTTTAGAAGTTCGAGTCCCAGCCCCACCCGTAGTGACTTCGCACTTTGCACAGACGGCAGACACCACGCGCCGATGTGTAAAGTAGCTAACGTATCGATGGGCCGTCAGTGCTGTTTTGCCATGGAGCCTAGGACAGTTGGCTCCGGTGCCCACCGGTGCATATCCGCTCCGTTATCCGCTGATCTGTTTACTAAATTACCGCTGTTGGGCGGGTGTGCCGCTGCCCTTAGTATTCAATGAGATGTTAAGCCAAAATAATTTTCCTGAACCCCACATTGCGGCATTACCTTCAATAGTGGACCCCACGACCCCCCCCCCCCCCCCCTCCCCTTATGGCTCTGCCGCTGTCGAGGTGACCCGGTCGACACAGCGGCACATCCCTACGAGCAGGGGCCTCCACCGGCCCCGCGTCAGCTGCGGGCCGGTGGAGGCCGCCTGCCCGGCAGGTGCCTGACCCGCGCCCCTCGCTGCAGTCCCGGCTCTTCCGACGACCCGACGGACCGCGCCGCCCCACCGTCGCCCCTCCGCCGCGCCGGCAGCCGCCAGCCTCGCCGCTTGGGCCCGCCGCACGGCCGGCCGGCGCCGCCGCCGCTGCTGCCGCCGCTGCCGCCGCCCTGCTGATCGGGCCGAGCGCGCCCAGCGTCCCGCCGCCGCCGCCATGGTACGGCGTCCAGCCCGCCTGACGGCAGCGGCGCGCAGCTCGAGTGCACGCGCGTCATGTCCGTTGGCACCGCCATGCGGACCCCGCTGCAGACGGTTGCCCGAGACGCTCACCACGGACCATGTGGCCGTCGGCAAAGCCAACAAGGTAAGCGGCTGGCCGTACAGGCGTAGCCGGCTAGGGGGAGGGGAGGGGCTGGGCGAGACATGTGTGTGAACGGCGGCGGTGGGGGTTGTGACGCTGGAGGTGCGGTGTGCAGTTGTGCAGACTGCAGTCGTCGGACACTTCTCCCAGCCACGCGGGGGAGTGAAGCGTGACATTGCGGCGTCGCATCTCGGATGCCGTCGGACTTCTCCGCTGTGCGCTCATGGACTAGTGCGCAGAAGTCCCGGTCTCCCGCCGTCCGCCGCGGAGCGGCGAGCGGTTCGAGGCCTGAGGCAGCTGTCGTGGGGAGCATGTCAAGTCTGAGGGCCTGAGACAGCTGCCGTGACGCGTGTCACGTCCGGAGCCTGAGACGGCTGCCGTGGCGTGTGTCACGTCCGAGGCCTGAGACGGCTGCCGTGGGGAGCGTGTCACGTCCGAGGCCTGGGACGCCTGCCGTGGCGCGCGTCACGAGCGCCGGCAGGCAGCCCAGGCGTCACTCGCAGTCGGCCGGTCGCATGTGTCGCGGGGCGCCCGACGCGGCGGCGTCAGTCTCACCTGAAGCGAGTCGTCAGCGGAGCGGAGCGCTGGCGAGACTGACCAGGTCCGCCGGCGCCGGCCCGGAGCCCCGGCGGTCCTCCGCCGGCCTCGTCTCTGCCCGGCCGTGCCACACAGCCGGGAGACGTCCCGCGCCAGCCATCGCCTGCCATTTTTAGCCGCGCTGACCGCCGCCGCCGTAATGCGTCGCTCACGCCGCCCGGAAGCGGCGGATAATGCCGCGGCCTGCGCGCCGACCGCCCGCCAGATCTAATTGCGGGGACTTGCCGGCGCATAGGCGCGGCCTCAGGTGCCGCGCCGCCGACCGGCCGTCGGCCGCGCCGCAGCTGGCCTCCAGAGGTAGCGCCGCGCCGCTGGTCCAGCGCCGGGGTCGGTGCGCGGGGTGGCCGCCGGCGCGCCGTGGTGGTCGAGGTGTGTGCTCAGGGGCGGCTGTTTCGCCCGTGGGGGCGCTCGGCAGCGTCGAGTAGCGCTTGGCCCTGTCTGTGCCACGGCAGATGCTGGCATCGCCTGCGCTGTTCCCAGTCGCCCCGCTCCCTCCTCCGCTCCCCCTCCCCCCCCCCCCCCCCCGCGTGCCTGACCGCGATTTTCTTACAAAAAGCGGTGGCCAACTGCTGGACCGACTAAACATAGCACGCACAGCGTTGCCGAGCCAGACACTGGCTTTGGTGTCCGTTTGAAGCGCGGCTGTGATGTTGGTACGAGTCTGCTTCCATGGTTTTTGGCTCGTGTTTTGGTTGGTAGTGCTGCCACCTAGCAGCGGCCTTCTTCTAGTAACAGCTGCCTGCCTTCTCCGTAGATGGCGCTGCGGGACTGTTTGGAGGTTTATGTTTCTGCTCGGCGGTCTGTAATATTGTGGTCAATTAGTATGTTGCCGTGCTCCGCGCCCTTAAACTGCAGCGCGGGTGCCATCAAGATCGAGCGCATGCAGCGCGCGCGCTCCCTCGACTCGGAAGTGTCGCCGGGTGGCTTTGCCGGCTTACGGCCTTAGGACTCGGCCTCGGACGACGAAACTGCGCTGCAGTCGGCGAGCCCCGGTCTCCCCGGGACGAGGATTTCCGCGTCGCCGCCCATTAGCCTGTGTGGCCTGGTGGTGAGGGGCGCCGAACAGAGCGTGCGCCGGCCGTGTAGCCGCCGGCTGTCGCGGCGGAGCAGCGGTCGTGGGCACGGTGCGCTTTCTCCGATCGTGGCGGGAGAGTGCGTGCTCCCGGCGCTCGGCGGGGCGGCAGCGTTCTCGGCTTTCTGGGCACTGCTGGTGGCTGGCTCTCGTTCTGTCGGGCCGGCGCCCGCGACGCGCACCGAGCCGCCCTGGCCGTCGAAGCGGGGCCGGTCCGGTTTCAGCGCGCCGTCCCACTTCAACGGCCAGCTGGGCCCGGAGCGCACGCCAGACGCGTGCCGCACTCATCTGCGCGGGAGGCGAGCGGCGCGGCCTGGTGGAGCCGCCGCCGGGGCGGATAAGGCGCTCCTCGTGGCGACGCCACTCGTGAGAGTCGTAATCGGACGCTGTCAGTGGCCGGTGGGGCGTGTTCGCGCCGGCCGGGCCGCTGATGCGTGCCGTCTAATCGCCGCCGACGCCGCGCAGTGCGCAGTTCTGACCCGGCTCGGCCTACCGGCGGGCTCAGGGCGGTGACGCAGGCGTGATTTTCCCTCCCCGCCCTGTGGCCGGCGCCGCCGGCGGGCGCAGGCGGGCGAGTGTCGCCCGCGGACCGGACGCGGCGGCGGCGGCCGGGCGGAGACGTCAGGGCGCGGAGCCGGGCGTGGCCGCCGCAGCCGGCGTATGTCGGTCAGCGGGCGCCGGCGGCGGCGACGCGCTCCGGCCGTCGCCCGCCACCGCCACCGGCCGCCGCCGGACGTCACGTCACGGACGGCGGTCGTGCTCGGAGCCGCGTATCGTGCTGAAATGGAGCCGCGCACGTGACGCCGGCGCCGGCCGCGCCGCTGAGGTGCCGAACGCCGCGGACGGCTGCTCGTTGGCCGGGATGGTGCCGGCAAGGTGCGCAATGGGGTTGGTCATGGAATGGGCGAACGCGTCCGCCAAACGCTCGACAGGACTAGCGATGTAAGACGCCGGTGTAGTCCTGGGTTATGGGAGGCTGCTAGTGATGTGATGAGACGACATAAAAGTCGAGTTTTATCGGCGGCGCGGAACGACTCGTTGGATTCGACAAGAAAACAACAGGCCTTGCCGCTGATGGATGTCGACCACATTAGAGCAAATAGGATCTGAGTGGAACGGGTGCCGGCGCCGAGTGGCCCCGGCCAGATTTATCCGGTTTGTGCAGCACGAGATGGGCGCGTGATGGCTGTTTTCCAGCTGGGAACAGAGGCTTCTGTCTAGCTAGCGCGGTCGGCAGGGTCGGGTGTTTACGGCAGTCCCAAACAGCTGGTTGCAGCACGATTGCTGACGGCCAGGAGCAGGATTACAATCGACGGAAAGTGGTAATTTTATGACGTAAATCCACGTTCCCATTGTTTTCGTAAGTGCCGAATTTCGTAACTTGCGAAATGAGTTGCCTCTTTCCTCCCACCTTGCGGATCCAGTTAAAAACATATGTAGGCTGAGATCCGTAAGTTTTTCGTCAGTTGTGGGCTGCATGCATAACGTGTGTGAAATTATTTCCCTAATTGATCTCGTAAAGTCGGGAGGCTAATATGGGCCCACACAGCTGTGCCTCGCACCGCCGGCAGCGAGAGGCCGTCGTCTGTTGCGAGACCGAGCGTCACAGCGCCGGCAACGGTCGACTGTCCGGTGGGAGCCTGGCACCGCCGGCAACGGCCGACCTTCCGCTGTGACTGGCGGCGTCACATCACTGGCAGCGGTCGGTGGGAGTCTCGGTCTCGCGCCGCCGACTGCTAGCAATCGCGTGCCTCGCAAGATCCCATATGCAGTGCGCCAGCCGCTTTGTCACCGGGCTTAACACGGCTGGACTGTATTCAGCGGTCAGCAGCTCTCGGGGACCAACGCGTGGCAGAACGGAATGCATGGAGCTCTGACACGCACAGGGCCCGGCTTTCCACTGTTTGGACACGCTCGGTGCACGGGCGCTCTCTCACCGTAGACTCCGCATTTGGTCGTGTTTGAGGTCGGTCCATGCGCCGGGCGTCACCCGCCGGCCGCAGACCGTGCGGCGGCGTGTGCCGCGTCCGCCGCCCGGCTGGGAACATGACCGCCACGGACCCGGCGACCCGCCGCCGCCGCTGCCGTTACTCGCCGCCGTGACGTCACGCTGACCCGGCGGAGGCGGGCGCGTGACGCCGGTCGGTGGCCGCCGGCCAGCAGGCAGCCCGCCGCCGCGTCACCCCGTCGGCGGCGGCGTGCGTCGGGGCCGGCCCGCCCGCGCCGTCTGTTTGTCGCCGGTGCGGACGGGGCCGGCTCGGCGCCACGTGGGCTCGGCGCGCCGCGGCGGCGCCCGTTTATACGCGGCCGCCATCTGCGGGCCGGGCTGCCGAAGCCGTCGGCCGGCTGGAATGCGCTGGCGATGAATGCCGCGGCCGCCGGCGCAGCCGGCCGCGGAGGAGACGACGGAAACTCGCAGGCCGCGAACTTGGCACGGCCGGGAGTGCGGAGCGGCGGCGGTGCGACGCTTCCCGGGAATGGCGCATCCAGCGAGTCGGCCTATTGGCGGTCTGCAATTGGATCCAGCGTCGGAACACTGGGCCTGATTGTTCGCCGCAGCGCTGCGCAATCCCGCGGTTCAGCGTAGGTTCGGCGAAAACCCACCGTGAAACTAGTGAGCAACTAGGCTGTGCGGCCGGCATCCCCGCGCCGTGGCTTCTGCATTGCCTTGTGGGTTTGCATTGTGAATGTTGGACTTGGAAAGTGTCCGTAAAATATTCGTGAGGTGCCGGAAGTATAAATGGCGCCGAGTCTGGCCCCGGCACTTGCGTGGCTGCAGGCGGCGTGACTGGCATGCATCCCGCCCGTCTCTGGCCTCTCCGCGTCCCATCCAGGCATTGCCGCACACGGACATTGTGTCGCAGAACAGGACAGGATGTCCGTGCCGCCCGCCGGTGCGGTGGCGCAGTAGCCCGGCCGTGCGGCTTGGCCCTGGCGGTGCTGGCCCGGCGGAGCCACGCGTCCCGTTGTGGGGGGCGCGGCTGGCGGGCGCGGTCTATTAGATCTGCGACCGGCTCCGGCTGGCTGAATGGGACACATCCTGCGGCCGCTGCCGCCGCCGCCGGAGTCGGTCGGGATGGTCCGGGAGGCGGCAGCGGCTGCCGGGCCCGGCCGCAGCCCCGACGGCCGATTCGCGTGTCGAGCTGGCCGGGAGGGCTGCCCCAGTGCACGGACGCCGCCGTCTCCGCCGGGAGCGGTCGGCGCCGGCCGGGCGGGTGCGGCTCGCTAGTGATCACGGTCGCGGCGGGGCGGCGGCCGGCCGTTTGATGACGCAGGCGACTCCCGCCGGAACCCGGCCGCTCCGTTATTCACGAGACACTTCAACTCGGCTCGCGCCCCAACCCAGCTGGCCCGTAAATAGCCGGCGGCGCTGGCCTGACTTCGCAGTACGTGCCGCGTCCGTCGGCGGTGGTGAAGCGCCTCATCCATCCGCCTGGCGAACGGCAGGTTTCCTTCTTCCATGGTCGCCCGGTGCGGTCGCACTCGAAGGGCGCGAGCACCGGGCGCCCTCTCGGCGCCGTACCCGTGACCTCCTGTGGTGCCGCAGCTATGCCGTGTTTACCGGCGGCGCGGCCGCCTTTGGCCCCGCCGGCGGGAAGCGTTCGCAGAATCCCGCGCGAGAACCGACGACTGTTTTCCGGATAGCGTGGGCGCGCTGTGACATCAGCAGGGCCTCGCGCGCTGGGGCGCCGCACAGGTACTTGGACACGTCGCCGGCGGAGCCAGGCGCGTCGCGAGCGTCGCCCCGGCCGCCGGGCGCGTCTGTCCTCCGCGCGGACACGACGCCGACCACCGCGCTCCCGCCCATGCAAATCGCCGGGCGTCGCGCGGCGGAATGTCGACCTCGGCCGGCGCCGCGGGAGGAGGCAGCCGCTGATGCTGCCCGCCGCCGGCCGGGCCGGCCGGCCCCGAGCGTCGGCGCCGCTGCAGCGCTGCAGCGGCGCCGGCTGTGCGGTCCGGCCCGGCCCGGCCGGCGGGGGGAATGTCGCCGCCCCTGCGGCCGGCCGAGGAAGCGCGGCCCGGCCCGGCCCGGGCCGGCCCCGCCCGCAGCCGGTTTGGACCGCCGGAATGCGGCGCGCCTGGCCTTGGCCGCCGGCGTGCATTGTCAGCCGCGCCAAGCGCCGCCGCCGCCCGCGCCATCCGCCGCCGAACCGGGGCCGAGGACCTGAAGCGCGCCGGGCGTCAGGTCCTCGGCCCCGATGACGTCAAGCCGTGTCAGGACTTGACGCGCGAGGGGCTGCTCTCGCCGCCCGGCGGCGGCGAGAGCAGCCCCTCGCGCGCTCGCGCCCCGCGGCACGCTATCGTCGCGGCCTCACCGGCCTTTCCGGTCGGGCCTCTCGTTCCGTCGCGCTCCGCCGAGCGCCTGTTTATTATGCCGGGCCGCGGCGGCGACTGCCGGCAGTGCAGATGCCGCCGGCCGAGGTCGCGGCCCGACTCGGGCCGGCCCCGTCGGGACGGCCGCGGCCCTTATCGCGCCACGCAACTGGGTCACCGACGCACATCCGCCGCGGGCGGCGGCCGGTGGCGTCGCCGCTGCGGCCGCCGCCGCCGCCGGCCGGGTCACGGGGTCGGGTCGGCGACTCGTTAAGCAGCGTCGCCTGATGGCCGGCAGCGGCGCTGGCCCGATTGGCGCGGATTAAAGCGCGCGATTGCCAATCGGCGCCGGTTGGCGCGCGCGGCCGGCCGGCGCCGGGTCGCGTCGGGTCGGGGTCGGCGGCGGCGGCGGCGCGGTCGCCGACGGCTCGTCTCCCGCGCGCGGTGATCGATGCCGGTGGCCCGGACGGATGAGGCGGCCGCGCGCGGGCCTGGCGCCGGCGTCCGATCTGTTAAGTGCGTGTTAATGACGACCTCTGGTGAGGGCAGCCGTCCAGCGACCCGGTCGACGAGCTCCTCCAGCCGTCGAGAGGTGCTTTGATCTGCGCGGCGGATCAGTGGCACAGGATACCTGGCAGTGGCAGATTCTTTCGCGATGTGTTCGTGCCGGCGGGAATGGCGGCGATGACAGGACTTTCTGTCATCATCCCATTCTGTCCCGCTGCGAACCTGTCTGTGTCTCTCTATGCCCATGTTTACCTCTCTGTGGCTCCGCATGTCTCTCTTTGTCCCGATCGGCTTCTGTCTCTGTTTTCTCCCCTCGTCCTTCTCTCTCTCTCCATCCCCCTCTTGCCTCTTTCGCTCTCTCGCCTTCCCATTCATGCCGGCGTATAGTTCTGTCTCTCCTTACCTCCCTGAGGCTCCTGCATGCACGTGTCGGAGCACTCCCCCTGACAACGCAAACACTCGCAGGAAAAAGAACACTGTCAGTTGGAAGCACTCGGTCGCAGTCGCAAACACTCTCGCCGGGTTGAAGGCAGCGAACCGGCGGGTACAAACGGCGCCAGCATCGGCGTGGCCGCGGGCGGCGCTGAGCAGGATGCTCCCGTCCACGCCGCCGGGGCCGGATGTCCGCCGTTGCGTCGCGGAAATCAGCGCAGATAGGCGGACTGGGCGCGGGATCCGGCGTCGGCGCGCGTCATCTATCAGCGGCGGGTGGTCGGGACGGCCCCGCGCCGCAGCCTCCCTTCGCGCCGGGCCGCGGCCGGCGGCGGCCGTTTGTAAATGCCGGCGTCGTTTTGGTAGGCCCGTGCTGGGGCCGCGGCCATTTGACTAAACCATGCCGGCAGCTGTGGCTGGGCTCCGGGCTTTCCGTATTTACGAGGGAAAACGGAGCGTGGCGTTTCGGTTTCATGGCCGCGGGCTCGTTTGCCATATCAGTGGGCCGTGTAGAAATTGGGCCTGGGCCGGTGATGAAGCAGTCGCAGGTTTGGTCACCGCTAAGTAGACAGCGCCGTGATAGATGGCCTGTCTGGATGTTGCTGACGGCCTTTGTTGCAGTGTGATTTAAATTCCGTTTCCTTTTACCAGGCCGCTGCAATCCCCGAAGCCTTTGTTCCGCGCGTTTTTCCTTGCAGCGATAAGCATGACGTGATAGTTCGGCCGCGCTGTGGTGACGCATGTCGGCCCAACGTCACACCGCCGCCGCCGCCGCCGCCGCCCGACGCCCGGCGCCCGGCCCGCCGCACGGAGCGGCACCGGGCGACCAACCGCCGAAGCGCGCCTCTGCCGGGCCCAGTCCGCCCGGCGTGGCGCCTGGCGCCGCCCCTGCCGGGCCCGGCCCGTCCGGCGTGGCGCCTGGCGCCGCCCCTGCGCGCATTGGCCGGCTGATCGCCGCCGCGATCGAGCCAGCCGGCCGTCGCCAATCGGCAAATCGAATCTAATCAACTCTGTGTATCAGCCGTTTGCGTGCGCTACAAGGATAGTGGGCCGGCTGGGGTGGCGTGGGCCGGCGTGTGGCGTGAGAACGGGCCGCCGCACGCGGGGCTGGTGACGCGGCGACTGCGCTCGGCGCGGCACTCCAAACGGGGTCGGGGGCTCTGACAGAGGTTTTGGACTGCTATGTGGTGTGCTTTTGGTGAACGACGAAGGTGATTCGTAGGAAGTAATTTTAATATTTGAGATTGCTGTCCCCGCAACCCTCCTCCCTCCTCGCCCCTCCCCTCTGCACACGCACGCTCAGAGTACACAAGGTGACGCCTCGGACCCGGTCAAGCGCAGGCCGGGTTGGCCCCCGCCGTTTTCTGTTGCCGAACTGGGTTAGCAGCATGGACACAATCAGCGAGGGCTTCGCGGCTTTGTCTGGTGCCGTTCTTGGCCTTTGTTTGCGTCTTTGTGGCTCGTGAAACCAGGTTTCGCAGTGGTGTGTTCGAAGCAGCGGGTTTTGTCAGGACCAGCTCAGCAGGGCAGGTCTGTTTGGTCGGCGGCACCGCTGGCGCGTTTGCTGGCCTGCCGGCCGCCTGTGGCGCGGCCTCCCCGGGCGGGGGGGCCGGCGCCGCCATTGTCTGCCGATGGTGCCTGGAGCTCACCTGGAGCTCACGGTCACCCGGGCAGACGCCGCGCCAGCTGCCGTCGCGCCGCCGCCGCAGGCAGGGCCAGGTGCGCCCGGCGATAGCGCACGGTCCCGGCGGACGCTGTGAGCCCTTTCCCGGGGCTCCGCCACGGGCAGACAGACGCGCGGACAGCGGCGGCAGCGGCCGGCGCCGGCTCAGCCGCCGAGCGCCCGCGTCGCGCCGCGTCACCGCCGGCCGTCCGGCCGGGGCTGACGGGGCGTGCGTACTGCGAGCTGCCTCAGATTGTGTGGCGGGGACGGCACCGGTCGGACCTGGCGTCGAGTCGCTCGGCCGTGCGCGGCGGCGAGCGCCGGTCCACTTGCTGGGCTACAGCTGGCCGGGTGCACCTGTGCGCCGCCGCGCCAC
>NW_023596136.1:25878280-25883240 GCF_011947565.3 Pollicipes pollicipes | reverse complement strand
CCTCTGTGTCCCGCCCTCCAGCCGGTACAGATTCAAGAAAACACCGGGCTTTCCTGCGATCACCAGTGTCTCCAGTGTCGCCGGTGTCGAAGGGTGTATGTAGGCTTTGCAATGTGGGGGTGGCACTCAAAATTTTCAGTTTAGAACGCATTGTAGCGCGCCGTGTCACAGTGCTTGAGCACGGCTTTAGAACGGTACAAGATCCATTACTCCTGAACGAAGCAACCCAGAGTAATGAAAGAAGTACGGGATGAATTTTTACATGTGCCGCATCGTGTGAGCAAACACTGCTGCATACTGAATGTATTAAAGGCGTTCAAACGAGGGCAAATGGTATAGTGATGTAAGCGTGACGTTGAAGTCATTCATGTTTCACGTTGGAAAACTCTCCCTCTCCCTCTCCCTCTCTCTTTTCCACCCTCTGGTAGAACTCCAGATAACATACCAAGCGCTGCACTGTTGGAATCACCTGTGTCCCCATCATACTGGCCGTAAGCCTTGGGTAGGGCTCTGCAGCTCGAAGTCGGGGCAGCGGATCTTCCGCCTGTCTGCATGCATAGTGCCTCTTCGTCGTCTGCCTAAAAAACCCACAGCGCGGACAAAGTCAACCGCAAGTCTCGTCATCACGTCATCCTTTCGGTCACGAAACAGCGGCCGTGGCGCGCTCCGCGTTTGGCGTTGGAGACCGTCTTTTGTTGTTTTCTTTTGACACAGGACCGCCGTTTATTTATCACGCCAGGGCCGGGCCGGTAGCAGGGAGTCGGCCGCGGCGACATCACGGCGCTGCCTCGCACCGGGCGTCGCTCATCCCGGCCGGCGCGCGCGTCACCGGTCGCTCCATAAAAGCGCCGGCGGCTCCATTTCGGCGACAACTTGGCCTTTACGGCGCCCGGTGCCGCGTCGGCGCGGTTTGTGGGCCCGTACGGGCTCGGCCGCCGTCCGCACTGAACAAAGACGTGAGTCATGCCGGGGGCTCTGGCCGCGCTTCGGGGCGCGGGGGCGCCGGATGGGGCGTCCCCCCGGGCATTGATGGATTTAATGGCTGGGGCCGTTGCGCTCCGCTGTTCTTCAGGACAAGACGCTGAATGACACACGGAGTGCGGAATAAGGCACTCCGCGCGTCTGAGAAAACGACGGTCGAAATTGAGTGTTGAAAAGTCGGACGGTGGTGTGTCGCCGGCCCACTGCAGATCGCCACCGGCTCCAGGCGAGCCTCATCCTCGCCGTGTGTCTCGAGGTCACACCCGTCGGGGTACGCCCCGCTGGTGACGGACGCCTCGCCGGGGTGGCCAATATCCGGCCCTGCACTGGACCTTGTCAAGGCTGTCGCCGCCCGGCGCTGCCTCGTCGGCCGGGCGGCCGCCGGCGGTCGTACCGGGCACGTTCTCACGAGACAGACCAGACCGCCAGCGGCCGTTCTGATGTGACAGGTCGAGCCGTCAGCGGCCGTTCTGGGGTGACAGATCAGGCCATCAGCGGCCGTTCTGGGGTGACAGATCAGGCTGTCAGCGGCCGTTCTGATGTGACAGGTCGGGCCGTCAGTGGCCGTTCTGGTGTAACAGGTTGGGCCGTCAGCGGCCGTTCTGGGGTGACAGATCAGGCCGTCAGCGGCCATTCTGATGTGACAGGTCGGGCTGTCAGCGGCCGTTCTGGTGTGACAGATCAGACCATCAGCGGCCGTTCTGATGTGCCAGGTCGGGCTGTCAGTGGCCGTTCTAGTGTGACAGGTCGGGATGTCAGCGGCGTCAGCTCCCTGCTGCCAGGTCGCCGGAAACAGCGGTGCTTTCGGCTGGACGTTTGCTCTTCGACGGATGCGCGGACAGCTGGCATGGCGGGGAGTGATTGCGGCGGAAGGGTCTTTGTCTTTCGCACGTCACCCTTCCCTCCAGACTGTGCGGGTCGTTTGCACACCACCCATGACCGGCGGCTGATCGCTCTGGATGCCGCCCTCTGCGTGAGCGCGAGTCTCGCCGAGCGGCAGCCACAGACGGCGGTGGGCGTCCGTCCGGCCGCGCACCGCCGATCCCGCAGCATGTCACCGGCAGCGTCCGGCGACCAGTCAGCGGTCGCCGTGACGTGCGAGTGACGTCACGTACGTCCGGCTGAGGTCACTTCAGATGTGTTTCCAGCGATTCTGGTTTACAGATGGCCTTGCTCTGGAAAGGCCGGACGAGCGTCGAACGACTCCTGGTCGAGATTTGAATGGCTCTTATCGAGCGTTGAATTTCTCCTAGCCGGGCGTAGAATTACTCCGGACCTAGCGTAAAATTACTCCTGGCTGAGCGTCAAATGACTCTTGGTCGAGCTCCGAAGGATGCCCGGGCGGGCTTCGAACGGCGCCGAGACGAGCTGCGGCAGACTCTTGAGCTCGGACGAGCTGCGGACGCGTTCCACCGAAGCGTGTCACGACTCCCATCGAAACCCCTGACGACCCCCGCTCGAACCGTTTTCTGTTGGGGGGGGGGGGGGGGGGAAGGGGCAGGTGCTCATAAGCGCTTAAGACTTCCACGGTGCCGTGTGCTGGACGGCGGGCGGCTGCTGCGACAATCATAAGTGCCACGACCTCCCGTCTGGCCGGCCGTTACAGACAGAGGCCGCCCAGGCGTGCTCAACCTGAACACCTCAGCCGGAAGAGTGCTGTGAGTGTGTGTCCCGCCTGGTGATCCCTTCCTCACCGGCCACCCGGTCCGTCGTTCTACCATGGCGGCGGGTCCGCCGTGCCGTGCGTCGGTGCAGTGGGTGTGCCGTGCTGTCGGGTGCAGTGGGTCTGCCGTGCTGTCGGTGCAGTGGGTCTGCCGTGCTGTCGGTGCAGTGGGTCTGCCGTGCTGTCGGTGCAGCGGGTCTGCCGTGCTGTCGGTGCAGTGGGTCTGCCGTGCTGTCGGTGCAGTGGGTTGCCGTGCTGTCGGTGCAGCGGGTCTGCCGTGCTGTCGGTGCAGTGGGTCTGCCGTGCTGTCGGTGCAGTGGGTCTGCCGTGCTGTCGGTGCAGTGGGTCTGCCGTGCTGTCGGTGCAGCGGGTGTGCCGTGCTGTCGGTGCAGTGGGTCTGCCGTCTGTCGGTGCAGTGGGTCGCCGTGCTGTCGGTGCAGTGGGTCTGCCGTGCTGTCGGTGCAGTGGGTCTGCCGTGCTGTCGATGCAGCGGGTCTGCCGTGCTGTCGGTGCAGTGGGTGTGCCGTGCTGTCGGTGCAGTGGGTGTGCCGTGCTGTCGGTGCAGTGGGTGTGCCGTGCTGTCGGTGCAGTGGGTGTGCCGTGCTGTCGGTGCAGTGGGTCTGCCGTGCTGTCGGTGCAGTGGGTCTGCCGTGCTGTCGGTGCAGTGGGTCTGCCGTGCTGTCGGTGCAGTGGGTCTGCCGTGCTGTCGGTGCAGCGGGTCTGCCGTGCTGTCGGTGCAGTGGGTCTGCCGTCTGTCGGTGTGCAGTGGGTCTGCCGTGCTGTCGGTGCAGTGGGTCTGCCGTGCTGTCGGTGCAGTGGTCTGCCGTGCTGTCGATGCAGCGGGTCTGCCGTGCTGTCGTGTGCAGTGGGCGCTGTGTCGGTGCAGGGTGTGCCGTGCTGTCGGTGCAGTGGGTGCCGTGCGTGTGTGCG
This sequence comes from Pollicipes pollicipes, assembly GCF_011947565.3. Classification (NCBI taxonomy): domain Eukaryota; kingdom Metazoa; phylum Arthropoda; class Thecostraca; order Pollicipedomorpha; family Pollicipedidae; genus Pollicipes; species Pollicipes pollicipes. Next base: position 25,879,666 of record NW_023596136.1, on the reverse strand, counting down.
TGCAGTGGGGTGCCGTGCTGTCGGTGCAGTGGGTGCCGTGCTGTCGGTGCAGTGGGTGTGCCGTGCTGTCGGTGCAGTGGTCTGCCGTGCTGTCGGTGCAGTGGGTGTGCCGTGCTGTCGGTGCAGTGGGTCTGCCGTGCTGTGGGTGCAGCGGGTCTGCCGTGCTGTCGGTGCAGCGTGTCTGCCGTGCTGTGGGTGCAGCGGGTCTGCCGTGCTGTCGGTGCAGTGGGTCTGCCGTGCTGTGGGTGCAGCGGGTCTGCCGTGCTGTCGGTGCAGTGGGTCTGCCGTGCTGTCGGTGCAGCGGGTCTGCCGTGCTGTCGGTGCAGCGGGTCTGCCGTGCTGTCGGTGCAGTGGGTCTGCCGTGCTGTCGGTGCAGTGGGTCTGCCGTGCTGTCGGTGCAGTGGGTCTGCCGTGCTGTCGGTGCAGCGGGTCTGCCGTGCTGTCGGTGCAGTGGGTTGCCGTGCTGTCGGTGCAGTGGGTCTGCCGTGCTGTCGCAGCGGGTCTGCCGTGCTGTCGGTGCAGTGGGTGTGCCGTGCTGTCGGTGCAGTGGGTGTGCCGTGCTGTCGGTGCAGTGGGTCTGCCGTGCTGTCGGTGCAGTGGGTCTGCCGTGTCGTGTGCAGTGGGTCTGCCGTGCTGTCGGTGCAGCGGGTCTGCCGTGCTGTCGGTGCAGTGGGTCTGCCGTGCTGTCGGTGCAGTGGGTCTGCCGTGCTGTCGGTGCAGCGGGTCTGCCGTGCTGTCGGTGCAGCGTGTCTGCCGTGCTGTCGGTGCAGTGGGTCTGCCGTGCTGTCGGTGCAGTGGGTCTGCCGTGCTGTCGGTGCAGCGGGTCTGCCGTGCTGTCGGTGCAGTGGGTCTGCCGTGCTGTCGGTGCAGTGGGTCTGCCGTGCTGTCGATGCAGCGGGTCTGCCGTGCTGTCGGTGCAGCGTGTCTGCCGGCTGCGGTGCGTGTGCAGTGGGTGTGCAGCACCACCCGACGGTGACGCTCGGTGCCGTCCCAGCCCGACAGTTCCGGGCAGCCCCCTTCCTCTCCCCGGGCCGTCTCGACAGCGCGGGGACGGCACCGGCGCGCCGGCGGCTGTTTTACCTGTCGTTGGCGGCCCTCGGGACGCATTTTGCCTGGGCCGGGCAATTGGAGCCGGCCCATCCATCTGCCGTGATGGGGCGCCGACACTGCCGCCGGCGCCGAATCTGCCGCCGGCGGCGGTCCCGGCGCCCGAGTGCAGCCGCCTGGGCTGACACGGCGGCGAGCGCCGCCGCGTCGGCCCGTCTGGTGGCGCGGTGTGACGGCCAATGTACGGCCTGTCGATTATTTACAGAGCATGTCACCGCTGTGGGCATTGGTGTTGAAAGTTGCACGCTGGTGGGGGCGAGGGAAGTGTTTCGGGGCGCT
>NW_023596136.1:25800193-25877280 GCF_011947565.3 Pollicipes pollicipes | reverse complement strand
ATGCCTGCCCTTACCGCTAGGGTGAGATGTAGGTGGCGCCATATAGCGTTAGCTGCTGACGGTGTCGTAAAGTCCCAGCGGCAACAGCAAAGCCTCATGGGATACGCATTTCGTTCACCCTTGCATGTCCGTCTCACTGAGCATTCACAGCAAATTTGGGGCGTGTGGTGAAAGACTTGTGTGCATTCACAAGAGTCCCAAGGGATTTGCGTGCCGCGTGCTTCAACAATGCGACCAGTCGCGTCTGTAAGCGGACGTCCGGTGGGAACAAACGATGCGCGCGCGGCGAGAGCAGCGACGCAGCCGCATGGCTGGGCGGTGCCCCGGGCAGTACGCACGCAAGCCCCCAGTCGGCGCCAGCCCATACTGGCGCCATGTAGCCTCGCCAAACTGCCGCCCGCGGCGCCACACCAGCCGGCCCCGGTCCGCGGCCAGCTCAGTCGTCACACAGCCGACGCGCGGGTGTGGAGGTCTCGGCCGCCCACCTCGCGTGCCGCGGCGGACAGCTGCTCGGCGCCGGGAGGCTGCCGGCCGGACAGCTGCTCGGTGCCGGGGCGGCTGCCGGCCGGCAGCTGCTCGGTGCCGGATGACTGCCGGCCGGACAGCTGCTCGGCGTCGGACGGTTGCCGGCCGGACAGGCGGTCCGTCTCCGACGTCAGCCACGTCCCGATCGGTTACCGATGGAGCGGCCGGTCCGAGCGCTCCCACTATTTACACGGGCGAGTGTGGCCGGGGAGGCGAGCTAATGCCTCGGATGTCCTGCCGTTGCCGGGCTGCCCGGGCTCTCTGTGTGTGTTGCAGCTGCGTTTACCGAGTGGAAAGCTTTCGGGTGGCCCGGCTGGCATCGTCTCGATTACTTGTGGGACGTATTTGAAGGAATAGCGAGCACGGTAACCTCATTGATTTTGGTACGCGGTCGAACGCTGGGATGTCGTAGATTACGATCCGAATTTAAGCTTGGGTGTTTTGGTTCACAGGGGTTTTCGGTCGATGGCCAAGAAAACATTCAGGAGATTCTTTCAAAGCAGCTCTACCTGTGCCAGTTTCTCACCGCCCTGAACATAGTTCGCACTGGTAAGTGGGTGTCACCGATCAGCATGATTAAATACGGTATTTGCTCTCACGCTTGTGTCGCTGATGACCAGTAATAATTGTCACACTAATGTGATCAAACTGAATCATACATGTCATAAATTGTTTGCATTACTTAATGTGATAGTTTGTCATGGGCACATGCTTTCGCAGTTTGCTGTTTTTGTAGATCCACGCTGTGAGGAAAGTCGTGCAGTGAAAGGAGTCTCAAAGACGTAGGTCTTGTCTCAGATGTATTGAACACACTGAAAAAATTGTTCTTGTAGCCATCACCTACAGAGCGCACGCTCATTGTGGCACCCGTGGACACGGGCCTTTCCTCCCGTTATCATATTGTATTGTATGCATAAAATAGGTGCGTGAATAAATGTTACATCTACTTAATTCGGGATCGGCACCTAAACATGATGATCGAAGCGCATGATGTTGTTTTATGTCACGCCAAAAATTTTGCGCGTCTGCGGCGCGCTGAGCTGGGTTTTAAGTTGTTTTTTTTTTTGTTTTTTAATCTAGTTTTGTCACCTCATCACGAATTCCTGTGTACATTCCTGATCGCCTAGAAGGTGGCAACACTACTCAGGTTCATTGTGTTTCTTTCACGGTGGGTGTTTCGCTGTGCCATAATTTTCTGCAACGATGTCGTCTGGAACTGACGTTATGGTAGCTGATGACCGTGTCAACTGGTGGCGCTTTCATTACGGCAGCGTTTCAATCCATAGCGTTACGATTCAAGGCGCAATAGTTTTCATTTTTCCGGTGATAGTGGTTTGTTGGGGTTGGACGATTACGTTTTGAACCATAATCATCTGTTCATTTTAAAAAAAACTAAGACCTCTGGGCTTCGACCTGTGAATGCAACCAGAGTGTCATTGCCACCTCTGCCCAGCCTGAGCACATGTGACGTCAACGAGTGGCTGAGTCACCTTTCCGTAACGTCACTGCGACCCCTGTCCGTGTTCTCTAATGTCACTGCGACCCCTGTCCGTGTTCTCTCGTGCGACCCCTGTCCGTGTTCTCTAACGTCACTGCGACCCCTGTCCGTGTTCTCTAACGTCACTGCGACCCCTGTCCGTGTTCTCTAACGTCCTGCGACCCCTGTCCGTGTTCTCTAATGTCACTGCGACCCCTGTCCGTGTTCTCTAACGTCACTGCGACCCCTGTCCGTGTTCTCTAACGTCACTGCGACCCCTGTCCGTGTTCTCTAACGTCACTGCGACCCCTGTCCGTGTTCTCTAACGTCACTGCGACCCCTGTCCGTGTTCTCTAACGTCACTGCGACCCCTGTCCGTGTTCTCTAACGTCACTGCGACCCCGTCCGTGTTCTCTAACGTCACTGCGACCCCTGTCCGTGTCTCTAACGTCACTGCGACCCCTGTCCGTGCTGTCTGGCGTCACCCCGACCGCTGCCTGTGCTGCCTGACGTCACTGTCATTTCCTGTCTGCTGTCACGGAATGTCCCTCTAAGGGTATGTCTGTTCCCCTGTCATTCTGAGTCCATGTGTGCGCCTTTCGATGTGGCTACGAGTCAATGTCAGCGCCCCCCGATGTGCGAGTCAATGTTTGCACCATCCGATGCGACTCTGAACTGTATCTGTATCCTACGATGTGACAAAGTCAATGTTTCACCCTCCGATGTGGCTGAGTCAATGCTTGCACCTCTGATGTGACTCTGAGTCGATGTCTGCTCGATCCGACGTGACTTAGCCCGTGTCCTCTCCACTGGACGCCATCACCGTCACCTTGACCCTGTGCTGACGTCTTCAGACGGCCACTTCGTCTGCAAGCTGTTCGATCTCTTCACGCCGTTCAGTGTCGGCCTCGTGTACCTGATGTACATGGCCTTCAAGGAGGTGTGCATCATCAAGCCCAACACCAGCCGGCCGGCTAACTCGGAGAGGTACTGTGAATACCAGCGTCACGTGGAATGACGTGAAGCGAATAATATTACCAGCGTTTGACAACCTCATCGCCGCATTCGTAATCGTCCGTAACGCTGGCTTGTTTCACCATGCATGCGGTTTATGTCTTATCTCACGCGACATTTCGCAGCACGGAACTCGTTTGCGCTCGGATGCAGACCTGACAATGAACCCGTGTGGTTGGGGAGGAGGGTGTTGACGATTCATGCGTAGCGGGGTGGGGCAAAGTAGCGTGACAGAGGTACGTTGTCTCGGGAAAAATAGTTCCTTTCGCCCCAGCATGTCTGCTCGACGTCAGTTTGCACAATACGCATGTCCGGAAGTAACCATGCATGTTTCAACTTCGCGATTGTCGGCCTTGTTTTCAGAACAGAAAGCTTCAACACGCAACCGTTTAGTCGTAAAATACCTTACCTGTTGCAGTCCAGGGTGACGTATTAAGCCTTTGAACGGAACAGAATCTGCTCCATCGCGTTCGAGTGGTGGTTGCATTTTCCGCCGTCGTGACAAAGAACCGCATCGATTCACGCAATCCGCAGTCTTGCAATTGCGTGACCGATTGCAAAAGATCGCCTTCGGCGTCTTTGATAATCGTCGCGCTTGGAATCACCCTCACTTGACCTTGACTCGTCTTTGCCGGCTGCCTCATCCGGACTCCACACCGTATCACCGCGTTTATGCACGCGCCTGACGCTGCCCCGCTGACGGCGCGTCCCGGCGCAGGGTACATCGTGTGCAGGTGGCGGCGGCCGGACGCCGACGCAGTCCGCGACTACATGGACGAGGTCAACCAGCGGCTGGAAGAGTTCGGCTCGTTCTCCGAGCAGGACGTCATGCACGTGGTGCCGCTGGAGGTGCTCAAGGCGGACCGCGTGTTCAACGACTACATCAACCGCTCCAACAACGAGTAAGTGATGGGCTGGATTGGCGGGGTCTGGACCCGGCTAGTGGCGGCTGGACCCAGGCCGGCAGCCGTGTGCCGGGACAGTGTGTTCGCGTGTGGAGGCGGTCAGGAGCGACGGGGCGAGTGACGGTGTCGGCCTTCGAATCGAATGGTCTGAGCCCGGGATGCAGTAGAAAGGATGGGGCTTATCGTCGGATAGTCGATGCATAACTTAGCAGCTGCTGTGCCGCAGCAGTGGACCATAGACAGATCCAGCCGACAGACTCGGAGACGATAGACAGATTCAGATGTCCCCACTCCCCTCAACAGATCGGTGTAGTGTGTGCCCCCCACCCTGACCGCTGTGTGCCTGGGTAGGGGGGGGGTGTGGGTAGTAGTAAGGTATGTTCCAGTCTGTTACCTCCCACTTTGCCAGATATATATATATATATATATATATATATATATATATATATATATATATATATATATATATATATATATATATAATGCAATTGATTTCTTGCTACCTAAGCTTTCGGGGAGGGACTGAATTGGTGATCCGTAGCTGCTACAGTCTGGCGAGAGAAGAGTCCGGACAGTGGCTTGTCGCCGTCTCTGGCAGTGCAGAGAAGCAGTGTCGGCCATCTGTTTGCGATGAACGTGCTATTGATACTCCAGAATGTTCTGCTGCTAGAGTAGCTCGGGAACAGTTTTTGCTCACCAAGGCCGTGCTGAGCTCTGCGCGGTGTACTGTCTCCGGTCGGGAGCCGTGTCCGCCCACCGGGACCGAGCCTCACCCCCGCCTCCACTCCGGCCAGCCTGGGCCAGCGGCAGATCGTCAGCCTCACCAAGATCCGCACCTTCTACCGGGACGTGCAGCTGCGCGAGGACCGGCAGCAGGAGCTGCGCGCGCAGTGCCTGGCCGCTTGGGCCGTGCCCGACATGGCAGCGCACGTCGCGGCCGGCGGCTGGCCGGCCGGAGGCGGCGCTCCGCCGGCTGACGGCCGACGCCGAGCTGGAGGCGCTGGCGGCGCCGGCGGCGCGGCTCCAGCCGGACACGCTGCCGACGCTGGTGCGCTCGCAGTACGACTGGCTGGCCGTGGTGATGGGCGTCGAGCCGGAGAGCCGGCGCGAACGCTGCCTCGTGCTCGGTGAGTGCCGGCGGCCGGTGGGCTGGGTGGTTGGTCGGTGACGGGTGGCACGGTCTGGGGAGGCGAGAGGGAGACGCTGGGGCGAGTAATGGACGTGGGTGGGGTTTGCTAGGCCTTAAATGGTGGCGAATGATAGGTAGAGGGCGCGGAGGAGCCTCTGGCATTGGGACTATGTTGGGTGTGAGGTTGGCTATGAGATGCTTGGTGGTCCGGGGTCTGCATTACTGTCGATTTAGTTGCATAGTTTGAGCCGAACTCAAATGTAGTTTCAGTTGGATTGTGTGACATCGTCGCACGAAGCAAACTGAGCATGGACCTGGTGCTTGTAAATAGTTCACCGTAAGCTTGCCGCAAAACGGTGTTAAAGAATGTGTTGCCAGGTGGCTGCCATGGGATGTATTGGGCTCAGATTATATTGTTTTTGATTGGTTACTGGTTTCCGGGATCAGCCATCCGTGTCCCTTACCACCCGTGGTCAACAGATGATTGTATTCCGACGTTTTGTCGGACAGAATACGGCCTAAAGGTTCGTTTTCTTGTGCAATGCCATTTCACACTCGCCTTTTCACCGCTGGGTTCCCTGGCTCACTACCAGCCGACCTGGGTATGCCGCAATGATCGGGTCTGAACATTTGCTTCATGCTCTCTCGCCCGTGTGCATTAAACCACAAGTCTGCGATATCGCCCGCTCAGCCACGGGACACCACCAGCCTAGCGTCTGGCCTTACACGGGCATTGGCGCTAGGTTCTGTCGGGAGCATACCGTAACGGCCTCGTCCTCGTACGAGATCGGGTAGCGATTCCGGTGATCCCTTCGTGGCTCGGTCAGCACCGAAACGACCGAGATTCGTCCCCCTACCGGCCCCGTCCCCTCGAATTGATTCCGTAGTATTGTTCCGACGTCCTGACCGCCGAGGCGGTGATAACGTTCTCCCCCGTGCCTGTCCCCCAGGACTGGGTCGGAAGAACGTGTGGCGACGGGGCCTGGGTGAGGCGCAGTGGTCGAAGCTGGACGGGCTGGAGCTGCCGGCCGACACGCTGGTGCTGGCTGAGCTGGTGCCGGAGCTGCGCGGCCGGCTGGCGCAGCCGCTGGCGCAGCGGCGCGGCGCCGCGCTCCACCTGCTCGACGCCGTTGATGCTGGGCGGCCGCGACGTGCGCCGCCAGCCGCTGCGCCGCCGCCTCGCCGCCTGCGCCGCCTTCGCCGCCGCCGTCAACAAGCCCAGCCGCACCGAGATGACGCCCGTCCGCTGCAAGCGCGCCTACCGCATGGACGAGGTGGAGGCGCTGCTGGACAGGTGGGTGGCGAGGGTGGGCCGCCTGCTGGACAGGTGGTGGGATAGGGCTGAAGCGGCTGCTGCACAGGTGGGAAGGGGGGCTGGGATAAATGAGGGAGGAGATTTATGTGAACTGGTTTGTTGGGCAACTGCGGCCCAAAGCTCGTCGTGGTATGATACGTTTTGTGTGTTTGATATTTACCGAATCCTGAGTGAAATAAGCGGTTAACCGGTATGTGTGCTTGAAGTCACTACCAGTGTGTTTTTCTTCTATCCAGCGCAGGTTATTATGTCGGTAGATACCACAGCCTGAGCTTCTCTATCTATAACGTCATACGCTATTCTAACGCCCTGTATACTCTACATCCATCAGCTGTCATGGAAGTCACTCCCTTTCGGGTCACCTGTTTTCGTAACATTGTTCAGAACGCAGGTGGCGCCATCTTTTGTGATGTCGCTGTCCCTCTCCGACCGCCGTGTTCGTGTATGATGACCACAAGCTCGACGTTAACCCCTCCCTTCTCCCTCTCTCCTCTCCGCCCGTCAGTCTGCAACGGCATCCCGTCAAGGGCTCGCACCACCACGACCGGCTGGTGCACGTGGTGGAGGAGGACGACAACGAGGTCTCGTTCTTCGTGCCTACCGGGCTCATGCTGCTCAGGTCCACGCGAGGTGAGCTTCTCGCCCCCCCCCCCCCCCGGCCCCCACACCCTCCGCGGGGTGAGGGAGGGAGAGACGCGATGCCTGCACCGACTTGGCACTCCTGTGACTCGCTGTCGGCCGTGAGAAGCGAGATGTTCAAACGTGTCATTTTCATTTTGATTCGATGGGCAATCCAAACACAGGCAATCAGAAGCCAGTTAGGGGAGGATCGCATGCACGCGCCGCCTCAGCAGCGGCAGACGTATCACGCCACGGCGACCCAATACATTACCGGAGTGGCAAGGTCGATGTGTGGGCCTGTCACGTGCCGGCGGGACGATCGGTAGGTCCTGGAACGCGGCCAGAATTCGGCCGATAAATCAGCGTGGCGCCGAAGCGTGGCTGCCCGACACGCCATGGCGGCCGCACCGGCGCCGCGGTTCCCGCGCTGCGGCCACGCCGATGTCGTGGCATGGCGTGATTGCGGCCCCAAATAGCTAATGTACCTGACGCGCCTATAAAGCGCAACAGCTAAATGGCAGGGCCTGATACTCGGGGACGGAGGGGGGTGGGGTGTTTCATTCGAACCGCGAGACGCTCAGCGGCACTGGATGGTGGTGCTCGGGCCCGGTGGCGGCCGCTCGCACGGCGGACTCCTGGCCGCCGGTGAGGTTATACGCTGCGGTTGGCCCTGCACTCGGCGATAATCCTATGGATAGGTCGGCCGTCACAGAAGGCAATCGACGCCGCTGGCCGCGGGCACTCAGCTGTGGGCGTCGCGCCGGGACTCGCGTCCTTCATCTGAAGCCGGCACGTGGCACATGTCACTTGTGATTGTCACCTTCTGCACGGGGACGCTTGCCTCCGTTCTGAAGTGCGGTGTCTTGGGCCCCAGGGGTACTTTACTGGAGCTCTCTGCGTACTCTTTTGCGTGTGACCGGTATGTAATGTAAACTGCTGCCTACGGGCCCCGTGGTGCTTTTAGCGCCTGAAAGAAGGTGCTGGTACGTGGGTGAAAAGAACGTCCGCAACAGCCACGATTGGTGGTGTTCATGACACGTGATCGTTTCCTGATGCTTTCGTTTGCGATCCCAGCACCAGCACCAGTACCATGGCTCGCATGGTTAACGTTCGTGATCTCTGCAAGCCGCCACCAGCCCCGTCCCCACTGACCCACGGCGGTTGCGTGACCCGCGTGACGGCGTGCCGTTCCGCAGAGCCGTGGATGATGTCCTTCAGCCGCACGCAGAAGCGCCTGTACTGGTTCGACGGCAGCACAACACCAGCTCGTACGAGTGCCCGGAGGCGGCCGTGGCCGAGTTCCGGCACGCGGCGCGCACGCGGCTCTTCTGGCCGTGGCGGCCGGACGGCGTCCGGTGTCACCGAGCCGGCGCCGCCCCGACGTAGCCGGTCTCGACCGCCGCCTCTTCGCCGCGCACATGGCGCAGCAGCCCCGCTGAGCGGCGCGCCGGGCCGCGCCGACGTTTAGGGTGCCGTCCAGGTGGCGGGTGGCGGACGCGCGGGACGGAGCCGACTGCCGGACGGCTGGAGCGAGGTCGCGCGCCGCTGGGACGTCGCAGAGAAGCCGTCGTGGCCCGCGTGGATTAGGGTAGTCCGCCACCGACTTGTGGCGAAGAGGCGGGCCCGTGTCCGGCCGCTCTGAGGGCGTTCTGGCCCTGGCCGTCTGTCGGCCCCGACCCGCTGTTGGCCCGACCCGCTGTCGGCCCGGTCTGGTGCAGCCGCGTCTTGACAGCGTGCTGTGCGCGATATAGCGCTGCCGTGATCTGGTTCACGAAGCAGCGGCGGGATGTCTTCCGCGGGCTGTTCTCTACGCGCGTGTCGGTTTGGCGACTGTGCGCGAAGTGTGAACGAACGGCACGCTGAGCTCCGCTGCTTTCGTTCCAGCTGAGTGACTGCCCTGTGGGGGCTTCGACGGTGCCGATTAGCCGGGGGTCGTCGGCGTGGGTGACGCACCGCGCGGAAACCACTTCACGTGCCAATCGCGTCGTTGTTGACTCGCATCAACCTGGTGGAGGACGCGGCGGACGGCCCGTTTTTGGGGCTCTTTTTCGTAGCGAACTCAGGCATCGCGGGCACGTGGCCACTGACAAATCGGTGTTGAAACGCAGTGGAAGTCACCTGGGAGCAGGCTGTGAGTGCGTCCGCAGCTGGCTGGCGCGTTCTGTGGAGCACCTGAGCCGCGCGGCGGCCGGTGTTGGTCGGCTGGGACGTCCCGGCCGTCGCTGTGATTCAGCGTGTGTGTGTGCTCTGCGCTGTCCTGTTGCGCTCGTGACGCGGTCAGCGCCGCCGCGCCGTCAGCTGTGTGGGATCATCTGTCCTTGACTGGGCCGGGCGAGGGGGAAGGGGAGGGGTGGCCGTGCGCCGGTGCCCACACGCCCGAGAAAGCTGTGATTCTCATGTTAGCGTTGTCCGTCGGCTAGAGCCGAGTTCGTCCGTTTGTCTGGTGCATTTTGAGTGCACCGATGGCGTGTTTCAATTGAAGGAATGCACTGGACAGTGACAGCCTTTAGTGTGTGGCAGGTGGGCAGCCATCGGCGGTATTAAAATATTTGATTGGCTTATGGACGCATTGGAAGAGTCGTTACGGCGGCTTCCGTACGGCCCGTTCGGCGTGATGGCCCCGGTTTCCGAGCAGCTTGTCCGGCGTGACGGCTGCGGATTCCGAACGGCTCATCCGGTATGCTGGCTGCGGCTTGCTGACTCCCGAGGTGAACGCGCTTTAACGTTTAGACTGTAAAGCACAGTGATTCTTTCAGTCAACGCCAACTTTGTGGCTCACCCCTGCTAAATGAATGCAAATTCCCTGAGCCTTCAACGAGTTAATATATGTCCCCTGGGCGACTTGCCATCCGCACCCCGTTGCGGAGTCACTGTCCCAAACTATCAGCTACTCGCGAAGGCATCACTTCTGCTCGGCAGGCGAATGGTTTGCTCTCCAAAGTATTAGTGGTTTGGCCATGGTGCTGCGTCGCATCGTCACGCAGCAATGCACCTGTACTTGTTGGTCATTGTTTTCGAGAAACTATCGAATGTTTCCATTATGAGGTTGTCTAAGCAAACAGCACAAGCGAAAAAAAGCATTGAAAAGTCTGGTTTCGGAAAAAAAATCCGTGCTTCGCACCGCCGACCGTTCTTCGTCGAGGGCTGCGGGCGCGTCATGGGCATAATATATGCAAAGGCAGAACGAAAAGCAGCGTTACCGTACCAAATGCTTTCACCGGTCAAACTACTGACGTCACGACCAATCATTTGAGCTTGATGTGCGCATGCGTAGTTCGGGCACAGATTTTTCTGCGGTGGTGGGGAACGCCATCTTGTGCTTTGGTAGGGAATTGGTGGTTTCCAGCTCGATATATATAGCATCCGGAGGGAACTTATCAGGTGAGGAGTGCTCGAGGCTAGCGGGAGGGTTTTAAGCTTTATTGAATTGCAATATAGTGGTTTTGCGTGGTGTGAGACGAATATTGCGCACATGAAACGATTGACATGGCACTGGTATAGACCACTTTTGTTCAATTTATAGGCTATAACAATTACGACGAACCCCTCTGTTGGGATTGTCGTAATATTTTTTTGTGTATTCATAGATATGAAATGGCTCACTGGCATAATTAAAGGCTTAATACATTGTTTTTGTCATGACTGGTTGAGTGATTCAGGCTTAATGTTGTTTTGTTACTCAGTTGTATGTTTATGTTTCATTAGATTGTATGGGATCCTCTAATGGTCATGCAAGGATTTTGGGGTTGGGTATTGTGGAAAACATTGGTGCTTACATGCTCAGATTTGACTGAAATATTTATTTTTGACTTAGTGAAGGCTTGTGCTGGCAAAACAATATGTCAGGTGTTGCCTCGCAGTAACACTTCCAGTTCAAGGCTATCATTGTGACAGAAATTGTAGCTTGGGGTAAATTGCTGGTAGTGTTGGGATGAAAATGAAATGAATCTTTATTGACAGCCATGTACACTCAAATAAAGCAACTGAAGAGTGACTTCCTAGTTGTACTCAAGTAGTACAATGATGTGGTACAAGTACTTGTAGTTATCACCTATCACAAAAATGAATTTTCCCAACTGAAAGGTAACAAGCCACCTATGTAAGGGGCATTGGAATAGATTGGTGGTGCTTGTAAGCAGCTCTATGTGAAATACTAGCTTAAGAAAGTGATGTAAAGTCAAAATCAATCATCAGCCATTGATGCAGTGACCATGTGCTGGATCTGGATGAATCTGTACCTGTTTCAACTGCTTGCACATCTAGTGGTGAAATGGTGTGTGCTATTATAGTGAACTCTGATATGTAGTAGAGTTGCTGGACTCATTATCTATTAGTTGCAGCATGGGTCCCAGATCATAGGCACTGTTTTTCCTAACTTAACAAGCAGTGACCATTGGCTATTGGCAGCAAGGGTCAGTGCAGGCATGGGGAGGTTGTGATGCAGCATGATACTGTTCATGTGTAGGCTGCACTGTGCTGTCCCTCTGTCCAATCTGGCTAAAGGGTGAACACAAAATTATCTTTTCAACTGGGTGGCACAGATCAGGTGATGGGCTCAGAATGCACAGCATGGTGGTTCTGAACCAGGTAGCTTAAGCATAATTCACTCTTCAAGCCATTTAGTGTGATTTCATTGAAATAACTAAAGAAATAGTTGTATAGACAAAGGTGCGCTTCCCCATGTGAATCATGGGTGCATGGCCCATCACCATATGCAGGTTATATGTTTCTTAGTGTTTTTGTCATGAGGAAGTTCTTGTATTTTGACTGATAAGAAACAGGATTGTTTTCCCCATATGTGCCATAGTAGGGCTGAGTGACAAATCATGAGCATGCTGAAACTACCAAAGTTATAGTTTTGGGGGCAAAATGACCATAATTGATCAGGTGATTATAGTTGTTGGCTCATAATAAAACCTGAAACATCATTATGTGGTAGGTTTGGGGTGTTAAGTCATCATTTGTAAATTTCTAATGTTCAAGAACTATGTCAATCACAAGACTTACATGTTATTGTATGCATGATAACCTTTTTTGTTAACCACCAAGATGAAAAATATCTTGTTTCAGGACAAAATGATGGCAAAATTCAGTACACCAAATTTGACATATACCTTTCATGAGGACTACTTCTTAGCTATGTGCTGGTGTGTATGTAGCTTTGCCATGTAGGGTGAGTCATCAAAGCAGCCACATGTCTTAACTGTGACATGAGTAAAAGACAAAATCAGGCAGTCTGGCAGTATGAGCATTTCATCAGTGAGGTTCAAATGTTCTGCAGCCATTTTTGTTAAGCACATTTTTTTTCTAGAGGTTGGCACTGCGCACATGGGCTCCAAGGGGTGGCACATACCTATGATCCACTGTACTAGGATTCTGCACAGAATACCAGACTTCCATCAGCACCATTTGAAGTCAGTGAGGGTAGCATGCCATGCATCAGTGGGAGGTGTGGCAAAGTCATTATGGGCTGCATGTTAGGCCCCTTGCCTCCAGGAGCAATGGAAGTCCTCCCATGTTTGGGGCTGAAAGTCATCAGGGTTGATTTGTCTATTGTATGCTCCTTAACACATAACAGTAGGGCATGTAATAATTGGGCTCACTAACCTTCTCTTTCCCCAAATGGTTCACCAGATCATATCTGTGATATTGTTTGAGCAACCTTGTGTAAAAAGTGTGATATCTATAGGATGACTTTACCTGGTCTTGATGAACAGGCTGGGTGACTTTACAGTTCACCTGGTCCTTCACTTAAATGTGGGTTTTAGCTCCATTGTTTCTCATTGAAATAGATCATTTAAGAATATTGTTAAGCATTGCATCAAATAGGTAATTCATGAAGATAAAGTATTACAGCAAGTGTTTGTGTTATCATTGATGCACCTGGAAACACAAAACCAATAAAAGTTGGGTATATGTATTCAATTTGTGTTATGAAGCTCATTAATGACTATCATGCACACATGAATGATGACCTTTACATTCCCTCTGAAGAAGTTTCATGAAGTCAGTGGTAGCAGTAATAGAGAGGATTCAGATTTGCCATTTCACAAATATACCCAAGGTATCAAAACCTGCTAGATTGGTGTCTTGTATGTAGGTGTCAGTCTGTTGTGTGATGTGCATGATAATTGTTCACTGTCCTCTGCCAGATGGTTGTTCACTGTCCTCCAGTGAATAATTGTTCCTTATCCTTCAGTGGATGATTATTCATTGCCATCCAGTGGATAATTGTTTGCTGTCCTCTATTGGGTGATTGTTTACTGTCCTCCAGTAGATAATTGTTCACTGCCCACTGGTGTGCAAAACCATTTTAAAGTATTGTATGGTTGTGTGTTATTTGGTTGAAACCTGTCTCAAGAAATCCCAATGGTGTGAAACACTTGTCACACACCCTGTGCCAGTTATTTATTCATTGGTCCATCCATCGTCCAAGCTTACCCGTGAGCTGTTGCATTACCACGTATCGGCTTCCGAATCAGCCCGCCTTGAACTCTGCCTGTGCAATGGTGTACCAGAGCCGACTTTGGACTCAGCCTTAGACTGAGTTGATCTGGGAGCCGGCCCGCGCGATGGCGTTCTGACACTCTCCAGCTCCCGACGCGGCCGGCACACTGTCAGACTCCGACTCGGCCACTGTGGTGGAGTACTGGTACATGTACCATCTCTTGATCCGGCCCGAGTCAGACTCTCCCGACGCTGGTTTTGCTAGCACATGGTTTGACTCAGCTGAGTTCAGACCCGGCCTGTGCGGCTCTACGCCAATACCGGGTCGACTGGGTCCAACCACGGGCAGCCTTGTGATGGCTGACGTTATCTGACCCGGACCTGGACTGCTTGTTTGTGTCCTAACGCGTGGGGATTCTGTCGCAGATTTCCAGGTTCGCACCTGCACACATGGTGTTGCATCAACCCGCCGCCCCTCTACCCTGCCACTGACCTTATCCGATCCGGACATAGACTCTGTGGTTGTCTGACAATTCGTCTCTGTCGCGAACTGGCCCTGACTTGCAGGAGCGCCGCCAGGATTGGGCACCGGGGAAAGGGTGGCTACCGAGATTTGCGACCGGGGGTTAGGACTTTTTAGAAGTTCGAGTCCCAGCCCCACCCGTAGTGACTTCGCACTTTGCACAGACGGCAGACACCACGCGCCGATGTGTAAAGTAGCTAACGTATCGATGGGCCGTCAGTGCTGTTTTGCCATGGAGCCTAGGACAGTTGGCTCCGGTGCCCACCGGTGCATATCCGCTCCGTTATCCGCTGATCTGTTTACTAAATTACCGCTGTTGGGCGGGTGTGCCGCTGCCTTAGTATTCAATGAGATGTTAAGCCAAATAATTTTCCTGAACCCCACATTGCGGCATTACCTTCAATAGTGGACCCCACGACCCCCCCCCCCCCCCCCCCCCCTCCCCTTATGGCTCTGCCGCTGTCGAGGTGACCCGGTCGACACAGCGGCACATCCCTACGAGCAGGGCCTCCACCGGCCCCGCGTCAGCTGCGGGGCCGGTGGAGGCCGCCTGCCCGGCCGGTGCCTGACCCGCGCCCCTCGCTGCAGTCCCGGCTCTTCCGACGACCGACGGACCGCGCCGCCCACCGTCGCCCCTCCGCCGCGCCGGCAGCCGCCAGCCTCGCCGCTTGGGCCCGCCGCACGGCCGGCCGGCGCCGCCGCCGCTGCTGCCGCCGCTGCCGCCGCCCTGCTGATCGGGCCGAGCGCGCCCAGCGTCCCGCCGCCGCCGCCATGGACGGCGTCCAGCCCGCCTGACGGCAGCGGCGCGCAGCTCGAGTGCACGCGCGTCATGTCCGTTGGCACCGCCATGCGGACCCCGCTGCAGACGGTGCCCGAGACGCTCACCACGGACCATGTGGCCGTCGGCAAAGCCAACAAGGTAAGCGGCTGGCCGTACAGGCGTAGCCGGCTAGGGGGAGGGGAGGGGCTGGGCGAGACATGTGTGTGAACGGCGGCGGTGGGGGTTGTGACGCTGGAGGTGCGGTGCAGTTGTGCAGACTGCAGTCGTCGGACACTTCTCCCAGCCACGCGGGGGAGTGAAGCGTGACATTGCGGCGTCGCATCTCGGATGCCGTCGGACTTCTCCGCTGTGCGCTCATGGACTAGTGCGCAGAAGTCCCGGTCTCCGCCGTCGCCGCGGAGCGGCGAGCGGTTCGAGGCCTGAGGCAGCTGTCGTGGGGAGCATGTCAAGTCTGAGGCCTGAGACAGCTGCCGTGACGCGTGTCACGTCCGGAGCCTGAGACGGCTGCCGTGGCGTGTGTCACGTCCGAGGCCTGAGACGGCTGCCGTGGGGAGCGTGTCACGTCCGAGGCCTGGGACGCCTGCCGTGGCGCGCGTCACGAGCGCCGGCAGGCAGCCAGGCGTCACTCGCAGTCGGCCGGTCGCATGTGTCGCGGGCGCCCGACGCGGCGGCGTCAGTCTCACCTGAAGCGAGTCGTCAGCGGAGCGGAGCGCTGGCGAGACTGACCAGGTCCGCCGGCGCCGGCCCGGAGCCCCGGCGGTCCTCCGCCGGCCTCGTCTCTGCCCGGCCGTGCCACACAGCCGGGAGACGCCCGCGCCAGCCATCGCCTGCCATTTTTAGCCGCGCTGACCGCCGCCGCCGTAATGCGTCGCTCACGCCGCCCGGAAGCGGCGGATAATGCCGCGGCCTGCGCGCCGACCGCCCGCCAGATCTAATTGCCGGGACTTGCCGGCCGCATTAGGCGCGGCCTCAGGTGCCGCGCCGCCGACCGGCCGTCGGCCGCGCCGCAGCTGGCCTCCAGAGGTAGCGCCGCGCCGCTGGTCCAGCGCCGGGGTCGGTGCGCGGGGTGGCCGCCGGCGCGCCGTGGTGGTCAGGTGTGTGCTCAGGGGCGGCTGTTCGCCCGTGGGGGCGCTCGGCAGCGTCGAGTAGCGCTTGGCCCTGCTGTGCCACGGCAGATGCTGGCATCGCCTGCGCTGTTCCCAGTCGCCCCGCTCCCTCCTCCGCTCCCCCCCCCCCCCCCCCCCCCCCGCTTGCCTGACCGCGATTTTCTTACAAAAAGCGGTGGCCAACTGCTGGACCGACTAAACATAGCACGCACAGCGTTGCCGAGCCAGACACTGGCTTTGGTGTCCGTTTGAAGCGCGGCTGTGATGTTGGTACGAGTCTGCTTCCATGGTTTTTGGCTCGTGTTTTGGTTGGTAGTGCTGCCACCTAGCAGCGGCCTTCTTCTAGTAACAGCTGCGTGCCTTCTCCGTAGATGGCGCTGCGAGACTGTTTGGAGGTTTATGTTTCTGCTCGGCGGTCTGTAATATTGTGGTCAATTAGTATGTTGCCGTGCTCCGCGCCCTTAAACTGCAGCGCGGGTGCCATCAAGATCGAGCGCATGCAGCGCGCGCGCTCCCTCGACTCGGAAGTGTCGCCGGGTGGCTTTGCCGGCTTACGGCCTTAGGACTCGGCCTCGGAAGACGAAACTGCGCTGCAGTCGGCGAGCCCCGGTCTCCCCGGGACGAGGATTTCCGCGTCGCCGCCCATTAGCCTGTGTGGCCTGGTGGTGAGGGGCGCCGACCAGAGCGTGCGCCGGCCGTGTAGCCGCCGGCTGTCGCGGCGGAGCAGCGGTCGTGGGCACGGCGCGCTTTCTCCGATCGTGGCGGGAGAGTGCGTGCTCCCGGCGCTCGGCGGGGCGGCAGCGTTCTCGGCTTTCTGGGCACTGCTGGTGGCTGGCTCTCGTTCTGTCGGGCCGGCGCCCGCGACGCGCACCGAGCCGCCCTGGCCGTCGAAGCGGGCCGGTCCGGTTTCAGCGCGCCGTCCCACTTCAACGGCCAGCTGGGCCCGGAGCGCACGCCAGACGCGTGCCGCACTCATCTGCGCGGGAGGCGAGCGGCGCGGCCTGGTGGAGCCGCCGCCGGGGCGGATAAGGCGCTCCTCGTGGCGACGCCACTCGTGAGAGTCGTAATCGGACGCTGTCAGTGGCCGGTGGGGCGTGTTCGCGCCGGCCGGGCCGCTGATGCGTGCCGTCTAATCGCCGCCGACGCCGCGCAGTGCGCAGTTCTGACCCGGCTCGGCCTACCGGCGGGCTCAGGGCGGTGACGCAGGCGTGATTTTCCCTCCCCGCCCTGTGCCGGCGCCGCCGGCGGGGCGCAGGCGGGCGCGTGTCGCCCGCGGACCGGACGCGGCGGCGGCGGCCGGGCGGACGTCAGGGCGCGGAGCCGGCGTGGCGCCGCAGCCGGCGTATGTCGGTCAGCGGGCGCCGGCGGCGGCGACGCGCTCCGGCCGTCGCCGCCACCGCCCCGGCCGCCGCCGGACGTCACGTCACGGACGGCGGTCGTGCTCGGAGCCGCGGTCGTGCTGAATGGAGCCGCGCACGTGACGCCGGCGCCGGCCGCGCCGCTGAGGTGCCGAACGCCGCGGACGGCTGCTCGTTGGCCGGGATGGTGCCGGCAAGGTGCGGCAATGGGGTTGGTCATGGAATGGGCGAACGCGTCCGCCAAACGCTCGACAGGACTAGCGATGTAAAGACGCCGGTGTAGTCCTGGGTTATGGGAGGCTGCTAGTGATGTGATGAGACGACATAAAAGTCGAGTTTTATCGGCGGCGCGGAACGACTCGTTGGATTCGACAAGAAAACAACAGGCCTTGCCGCTGATGGATGTCGACCACATTAGAGCAAATAGGATCTGAGTGGAACGGGTGCCGGCGCCGAGTGGCCCCGGCCAGATTTATCCGGTTTGTGCAGCACGAGATGGGCGCGTGATGGCTGTTTTCCAGCTGGGAACAGAGGCTTCTGTCTAGCTAGCGCGGTCGGCAGGGTCGGGTGTTTACGGCAGTCCCAAACAGCTGGTTGCAGCACGATTGCTGACGGCCAGGAGCAGGATTACAATCGACGGAAAGTGGTAATTTTATGACGTAAATCCACGTTCCCATTGTTTCCGTAAGTGCCGAATTTCGTAACTTGCGAAATGAGTTGCCTCTTTCCTCCCACCCTGCGGATCCAGTTAAAAACATACGTAAGCTGAGATCCGTAAGTTTTTCGTCAGTTGTGGGCTGCATGCATAACGTGTGTGAAATTATTTCCCTAATTGATCTCGTAAAGTCGGGAGGCTAATATGGGCCCACACAGCTGTGCCTCGCACCGCCGGCAGCGAGAGGCCGTCGTCTGTTGCGAGACCGAGCGTCACAGCGCCGGCAACGGTCGACTGTCCGGTGGGAGCCTGGCACCGCCGGCAACGGCCGACCTTCCGCTGTGACTGGCGGCGTCACATCACTGGCAGCGGTCGGTGGGAGTCTCGGTCTCGCGCCGCCGACTGCTAGCAATCGCGTGCCTCGCAAGATCCCATATGCAGTGCGCCAGCCGCTTTGTCACCGGGCTTAACACGGCTGGACTGTATTCAGCGGTCAGCAGCTCTCGGGGACCAACGCGTGGCAGAACGGAATGCATGGAGCTCTGACACGCACAGGGCCCGGCTTTCCACTGTTTGGACACGCTCGGTGCACGGGCGCTCTCTCACCGTAGACTCCGCATTTCTGGTCGTGTTTGAGGTCGGTCCATGCGCCGGGCGTCACCCGCCGGCCGCAGACCGTGCGGCGGCGTGTGCCGCGTCCGCCGCCCGGCTGGGAACATGACCGCCACGGACCCGGCGACCCGCCGCCGCCGCTGCCGTTACTCGCCGCCGTGACGTCACGCTGACCCGGCGGAGGCGGGCGGCGTGACGCCGGTCGGTGGCCGCCGGCCAGCAGGCAGCCCGCCGCCGCGTCACCCCGTCGGCGGCGGCGTGCGTCGGGGCCGGCCCGCCCGCGCCGTCTGTTTGTCGCCGGTGCGGACGGGGCCGGCTCGGCGCCACGTGGGCTCGGCGCGCCGCGGCGGCGCCCGTTTATACGCGGCCGCCATCTGCGGGCCGGGCTGCCGAAGCCGTCGGCCGGCTGGAATGCGCTGGCGATGAATGCCGCGGCCGCCGGCGCCGCCGGCCGCGGAGGAGACGACGGAAACTCGCAGGCCGCGAACTTGGCACGGCCGGGAGTGCGGAGCGGCGGCGGTGCGACGCTTCCCGGGAATGGCGCATCCAGCGAGTCGGCCTATTGGCGGTCTGCAATTGGATCCAGCGTCGGAACACTGGGCCTGATTGTTCGCCGCAGCGCTGCGCAATCCCGCGGTTCAGCGTAGGTTCGGCGAAAACCCACCGTGAAACTAGTGAGCAACTAGGCTGTGCGGCCGGCATCCCCGCGCCGTGGCTTCTGCATTGCCTTGTGGGTTTGCATTGTGAATGTTGGACTTGGAAAGTGTCCGTAAAATATTCGTGAGGTGCCGGAAGTATAAATGGCGCCGAGTCTGGCCCCGGCACTTGCGTGGCTGCAGGCGGCGTGACTGGCATGCATCCCGCCCGTCTCTGGCCTCTCCGCGTCCCATCCAGGCATTGCCGCACACGGACATTGTGTCGCAGAACAGGACAGGATGTCCGTGCCGCCCGCCCGGTGCGGTGGCGCAGTAGCCCGGCCGTGCGGCTTGGCCCTGGCGGTGCTGGCCCGGCGGAGCCACGCGTCCCGTTGTGGGGGGCGCGGCTGGCGGGCGCGGTCTATTAGATCTGCGACCGGCTCCGGCTGGCTGAATGGGACACATCCTGCGGCCGCTGCCGCCGCCGCCGGAGTCGGTCGGGATGGTCCGGGAGGCGGCAGCGGCTGCCGGGCCCGGCCGCAGCCCCGACGGCCGATTCGCGTGTCGAGCTGGCCGGGAGGGCTGCCCCAGTGCACGGACGCCGCCGTCTCCGCCGGGAGCGGTCGGCGCCGGCCGGGCGGGTGCGGCTCGCTAGTGATCACGGTCGGCGGCGGCGGCGGCCGGCCGTTTGATGACGCAGGCGACTCCCGCCGGAACCCGGCCGCTCCGTTATTCACGAGACACTTCAACTCGGCTCGCGCCCCAACCCAGCTGGCCCGTAAATAGCCGGCGGCGCTGGCCTGACTTCGCAGTACGTGCCGCGTCCGTCGGCGGTGAAGCGCCTCATCCATCCGCCTGGCGAACGGCAGGTTTCCTTCTTCCATGGTCGCCCGGTGCGGTCGCACTCGAAGGGCGCGAGCACCGGGCGCCCTCTCGGCGCCGTACCCGTGACCTCCTGTGGTGCCGCAGCTATGCCGTGTTTACCGGCGGCGCGGCCGCCTTTGGCCCCGCCGGCGGGAAGCGTTCGCAGAATCCCGCGCGAGAACCGACGACTGTTTTCCGGATAGCGTGGGCGCGCTGTGACATCAGCAGGGCCTCGCGCGCTGGGGCGCCGCACAGGTACTTGGACACGTCGCCGGCGGAGCCAGGCGCGTCGCGAGCGTCGCCCCGGCCGCCGGGCGCGTCTGTCCTCCGCGCGGGACACGACGCCGACCACCGCGCTCCCGCCCATGCAAATCGCCGGGCGTCGCGCGGCGGAATGTCGACCTCGGCCGGCGCCGCGGGAGGAGGCAGCCGCTGATGCTGCCCGCCGCCGGCCGGGCCGGCCGGCCCCGAGCGTCGGCGCCGCTGCAGCGCTGCAGCGGCGCCGGCTGCGCGGTCCGGCCCGGCCCGGCCGGCGGCGGGGAATGTCGCCGCCCCTGCGGCCGGCCGAGGAAGCGCGGCCCGGCCCGGCCCGGGCCGGCCCCGCCCGCAGCCGGTTTGGACCGCCGGAATGCGGCGCGCCTGGCCTTGGCCGCCGGCGTGCATTGTCAGCCGCGCCAAGCGCCGCCGCCGCCCGCGCCATCCGCCGCCGAACCGGGGCCGAGGACCTGAAGCGCGCCGGGCGTCAGGTCCTCGGCCCCGATGACGTCAAGCCGTGTCAGGACTTGACGCGCGAGGGGCTGCTCTCGCCGCCCGGCGGCGGCGAGAGCAGCCCCTCGCGCGCTCGCGCCCCGCGGCACGCTATCGTCGCGGCCTCACCGGCCTTTCCGGTCGGGCCTCTCGTTCCGTCGCGCTCCGCCGAGCGCCTGTTTATTATGCCGGGCCGCGGCGGCGACTGCCGGCAGTGCAGATGCCGCCGGCCGAGGTCGCGGCCCGACTCGGGCCGGCCCCGTCGGGACGGCCGCGGCCCTTATCGCGCCACGCAACTGGGTCACCGACGCACATCCGCCGCGGGCGGCGGCCGGTGGCGTCGCCGCTGCGGCCGCCGCCGCCGCCGGCCGGGTCACGGGGTCGGGTCGGCGACTCGTTAAGCAGCGTCGCCTGATGGCCGGCAGCGGCGCTGGCCCGATTGGCGCGGATTAAAGCGCGCGATTGCCAATCGGCGCCGGTTGGCGCGCGCGGCCGGCCGGCGCCGGGTCGCGTCGGGTCGCGGGGTCGGCGGCGGCGCGGTCGCCGACGGCTCGTCTCCCGCGCGCGGTGATCGATGCCGGTGGCCCGGACGGATGAGGCGGCCGCGCGCGGGCCTGGCGCCGGCGTCCGATCTGTTAAGTGCGTGTTAATGACGACCTCTGGTGAGGGCAGCCGTCCAGCGACCCGGTCGACGAGCTCCTCCAGCCGTCGAGAGGTGCTTTGATCTGCGCGGCGGATCAGTGGCACAGGATACCTGGCAGTGGCAGATTCTCTCGCGATGTGTTCGTGCCGGCGGGAATGGCGGCGATGACAGGACTTTCTGTCATCATCCCATTCTGTCCCGCTGCGAACCTGTCTGTGTCTCTCTATGCCCATGTTTACCTCTCTGTGGCTCCGCATGTCTCTCTTTGTCCCGATCGGCTTCTGTCTCTGTCTTTCTCTCCCCTCGTCCTTCTCCCCCTCTCTCTCCATCCCCCTCTTGCCTCTTTCGCTCTCTCGCCTTCCCATTCATGCCGGCGTATAGTTCTGTCTCTCCTTACCTCCCTGAGGCTCCTGCATGCACGTGTCGGAGCACTCCCCCTGACAACGCAAACACTCGCAGGAAAAAGAACACTGTCAGTTGGAAGCACTCGGTCGCAGTCGCAAACACTCTCGCCGGGTTGAAGGCAGCGAAGCCGGCGGGTACAAACGGCGCCAGCATCGGCGTGGCCGCGGGCGGCGCTGAGCAGGATGCTCCCGTCCACGCCGCCGGGGCCGGATGTCCGCCGTTGCGTCGCGGAAATCAGCGCAGATAGGCGGACTCGGGCGCGGGATCCGGCGTCGGCGCGCGTCATCTATCAGCGGCGGGTGGTCGGGACGGCCCCGCGCCGCAGCCTCCCTTCGCGCCGGGCCGCGGCCGGCGGCGGCCGTTTGTAAATGCCGGCGTCGTTTTGGTAGGCCCGTGCTGGGGCCGCGGCCATTTGACTAAACCATGCCGGCAGCTGTGGCTGGGCTCCGGGCTTTCCGTATTTACGAGGGAAAACGGAGCGTGGCGTTTCGGTTTCATGGCCGCGGGCTCGTTTGCCATATCAGTGGGCCGTGTAGAAATTGGGCCTGGGCCGGTGATGAAGCAGTCGCAGGTTTGGTCACCGCTAAGTAGACAGCGCCGTGATAGATGGCCTGTCTGGATGTTGCTGACGGCCTTTGTTGCAGTGTGATTTAAATTCCGTTTCCTTTTACCAGGCCGCTGCAATCCCCGAAGCCTTTGTTCCGCGCGTTTTTCCTTGCAGCGATAAGCATGACGTGATAGTTCGGCCGCGCTGTGGTGACGCATGTCGGCCCAACGTCACACCGCCGCCGCCGCCGCCGCCGCCCGACGCCCGGCGCCCGGCCCGCCGCACGGAGCGGCACCGGGCGACCAACCGCCGAAGCGCGCCTCTGCCGGGCCCAGTCCGCCCGGCGTGGCGCCTGGCGCCGCCCCTGCCGGGCCCGGCCCGTCCGGCGTGGCGCCTGGCGCCGCCCCTGCGCGCATTGGCCGGCTGATCGCCCCCGCGATCGAGCCAGCCGGCCGTCGCCAATCGGCAAATCGAATCTAATCAACTCTGTGTATCAGCCGTTTGCGTGCGCTACAAGGATAGTGGGCCGGCTGGGGTGGCGTGGGCCGGCGTGTGGCGTGAGAACGGGCCGCCGCACGCGGGGCTGGTGACGCGGCGACTGCGCTCGGCGGCGGCACTCCAAACGGGGTCGGGGGCTCTGACAGAGGTTTTGGACTGCTATGTGGTGTGCTTTTGGTGAACGACGAAGGTGATTCGTAGGAAGTAATTTTAATATTTGAGATTGCTGTCCCCGCAACCCTCCTCCCTCCTCGCCCCTCCCCTCTGCACACGCACGCTCAGAGTACACAAGGTGACGCCTCGGACCCGGTCAAGCGCAGGCCGGGTTGGCCCCCGCCGTTTTCTGTTGCCGAACTGGGTTAGCAGCATGGACACAATCAGCGAGGGCTTCGCGGCTTTGTCTGGTGCCGTTCTTGGCCTTTGTTTGCGTCTTTGTGGCTCGTGAAACCAGGTTTCGCAGTGGTGTGTTCGAAGCAGCGGTCGTTTTGTCAGGACCAGCTCAGCAGGGCAGGTCTGTTTTGGTCGGCGGCACCGCTGGCGCGTTTGCTGGCCTGCCGGCCGCCTGTGGCGCGGCCTCCCCGGGCGGTGGGGGCCGGCGCCGCCATTGTCTGCCGATGGTGCCTGGAGCTCACCTGGAGCTCACGGTCACCCCGGGCAGACGCCGCGCCAGCTGCCGTCGCGCCGCCGCCGCAGGCAGGGCCAGGTGCGCCCGGCGATAGCGCACGGTCCCGGCGGACGCTGTGAGCCCTTTCTCCGGGGCTCCGCCACGGGCAGACAGACGCGCGGACAGCGGCGGCAGCGGCAGCAGCGGCCGGCGCCGGCTCAGCCGCCGAGCGCCCGCGTCGCGCCGCGTCACCGCCGG
Source organism: Pollicipes pollicipes (assembly GCF_011947565.3). Classification (NCBI taxonomy): domain Eukaryota; kingdom Metazoa; phylum Arthropoda; class Thecostraca; order Pollicipedomorpha; family Pollicipedidae; genus Pollicipes; species Pollicipes pollicipes. The sequence continues at coordinate 25,853,611 of NW_023596136.1, read as the reverse complement.
CCGTCCGGCCGCGGGGCTGACGGGGCGTGCGTACTGCGAGCTGCCTCAGATTGTGTGGCGGGGACGGCACCGGTCGGACCTGGCGTCGAGTCGCTCGGCCGTGCGCGGCGGCGAGCGCCGGTCCACTTGCTGGGCTACAGCTGGCCGGGTGCACCTGTGCGCCGCCGCGCCACGCGCTCCGCGAGAAAACTAGCCAGCCGGCCGGCCGCGCGCGCTGGTGAAACGGGGCCGGCCGGCTGGCGCCGCGCAGCCGCCGGCCGCTGGAGGCGGCGGCGGCGGCGGCGGCGGCCGGCGCCAGTGGCCGTCCAGCCGCGCGCGCCGTCGGCTGCCCGCAGCGCGTCTCGTCCGTGTCAGTCGCCTGACGCGAGGCTCGAGCGCCGCCGGCTCGTCGAGCGCGCACCGCACGCAGTGGCTGGCGGGGAGGCGGCCGTGTCTGTGCCGTGACTGTGCGACTGTGAGGCGCTAGCTCGCTGGTCTGTCGGCCGAGCGCGGCTCAGCGTCGCGCCGATGCCGTCCGACTAGATGGGAGGCGGCAGTGACTGGCGGTCTGCAATGCTGCCCGAGTTTCTCCAGAACTCGCGCCTCAAGGTGTGGGCGCAGCGCATGTCGGGCGGCGGCCGCAGCAAGCCGGCCAAGAAGCCGGCGCCGCGCACGCCGGCCTCGCCGCGGCGCGTGGCGTCGGCGCCGGCGTCGGGCGCGGCGGCGGCGGCGGCGCCGGCCCCGGCGCGCGGCGCCGACCGGCCCTCCAACTACCGCAGCGTGCGGCATTACCGGCAGCCGGCGGTGGCGGCCGGTGCCGCGCCGGTCCCCGGCCACGCCATGAAGCCCACGCACCGGCAGACGATCAACCTCAACCGCGCCCGGGTGAGTGAGAGCGCCGTCGGCGGACTGGGCAGGGAGGAGGCTCCGGGCCGCGTCTGGATGCGGCCGCTCGGTCTGGGACCGTGTCTAGCGTCGCCGTCGCCGGCGACGGTGCCTTGACCCCTCAGCCGAACACTTAGACACTTGGACGGCAGCTCTCGGAGCGGCCTCGTCCCGGCGACGGCGCGAGCAGCGGGACGGCTGGCCGCTCGACCCCCGCCGAGGGCGCCGCCGGCCGCGACTGTCGCCGGCGGCGGGAGACAATGCGCGCCGCCCGGGCCGCATTGTGGGCTGGCCGGCAGCTGTCGTGAAAGGCGGCTGGCTGTTGCGGCGGCGCCGCGCTCTGCTGGCGCTGCTGGCGACGTCCGGAGGGGCCGCCGGCTCGCTGACCCCGGCCTGGCGCCGCTCCAGCCGGGGTCGGTCGTCATTCAGGGCCGGCACTGCCAGCAGCCGCCGTCTGATTCACCGCCGAGTCAGTCATCAGCGGAGGCGGCCGCCGCTGCCAGCGCGCGTTGTCATCGGCTGTCCCGGCCGGCGCATGAGTAACGGCGGTCAGCGGACAACCCCTCCCCCTGTCCCCCACCCCCCCCCCCCCCATGCGGGCATCATGGGCGGGCGCGCCCGGCGCGGCGGGTCGCCAGCGCTGAGGCGCGCTGATTCGGTGGCGACTTTGTGGCGTTGCCGGTGCCCGTTCCGGCGGCGGCGATCAGAGGCGGCGCTGGCGTCCTGTCGACACGCCGCTCTTACTTCCTCCCCGCCGTGATCCGCCGCGAGGTGTCGTCACTCCGGCTTTCTTCCCGATGACGCCGGCCGCTGGTGTCTGATGCGGGACCGGTTAGCTTTCGCGGAGCGTCGGAATGTGCCGTGAGGCTTTGTTCAGGCTATGCTGATTGGCTGGTGGTCTATGCTGCTCCGACAGCCATTCTCATCATGTATCCTTACAGACGATGTTGGGTCACCAGGTCTCCAGTTCCCATCTCTCCAGCGCATCGCCGCTTCGTGATTTGCATAGCCGCTCGTTGGCATTCAGCGGAACGTCATTTCGACAAACAAACCTCTTCGCGAAAGCAAACGGCATCAAAACACATTCTCGTCGAACGTGCGCGCGTGACGCATTCGGAGTGCCTTCCGGGGAGCCTGTTTGTTTCGTTGCTATCATCGCAAGGTCGCGCTTTCCTACGTTTGCGGCTAATGGACTGCCCTTCCAGCGAAGTCTTCACGGCCCCATCGCGCGGTTTACTGTCGGCCGATTATGGTGTGAAGTGGGTGCCCTCTTGTTGGTAGTACGAGCGATCTGCAAACAGCGGGGGCGGTATGCGATTGCGGGGGCAGGCGGCTCGACAACGCGGAGTGGATGTGTCTGGATACGGCGACCTCGAACGCTCGTCGTCAGGCCAGAGACTGACTGCTTCCGCGTCCAACTGACGGCCGCTTGCATAAGTGTCGCCGGCGCATGCAGGCCGAGTGTTTGCTGCGCATTTCGCTTCGAGTGAACGTGGCCCGCGAAATGGAGCCGAACTTTTGGGCAACTTCCGAGGAAGCAGCCGCCTCTCGATGTGGGTTGAGACTGATTGAAATGTCAGCAAGATTGAAAAGCTAGTCAGATTTAAGCCAGGTCTTAAAGTATGTCATGCTGCGTGGGCCGGGCGTCTCCTCCCGCCTTTAAAACCGGGCGCCCATGGTCATTTGTCTTCCTAAAGTAATGGCGCTTTCCGTGATGCGATGAAGACGGACAGTCTGTCGTATATTTCAGTTTATTTCATAGCCATCGCCATCATCATAGCCATGCATTAATAGCCTCAAGGTGCGAGCGAGACAATCATATATTTACACGTCCCTCATAGCTATTGAATGCAATGATCTCATTTCTGTCCGTAAGCGAGGCCGAGACAGTCGCGGTGGCCGTCGAACCGTCTGCCATCTCATACAATTCGGGAGATTTAGACGCTCGTACTAGCTTCCGTGCGAGACTCAGATGGACCAGCAGAGCGGAAGCAGCGGGACAGACCAGCAGATCGGGAGCAGCGGGACAGACCAGCAGAGCGGGGGCGGCGGGACAGACCGACAGGGCGGGAACGGCGAGACAGACCGGCAGAGCGGGAACAGCGAGACAGACCGGCAGAGCGGGAGTAGTAGGACAGACCAGCAGAACGGGAGCAGCGGGACGGACCAGTAGAGCAGGAGCAGCGGGACGCACCAGCAGAGCGGGGGCAGCGGGACAGACCAGCAGGGCGGACGCAGCCATCACCGCACGTTCGGCGGCGCCACTGGGCGCCCGCCGGGTGAGCCGTGCACCGGCCGCGTGCGTCAGAGTCGTCGCCAGCCGCGGCCGTTCCGCCATGCGGCGACACGCGATTCCAGGATGGCCGGGACATACGGAGCGTCGGCTTTTCCTGTCCGGCTAACGGGCGGCCGTGTTTTTGTGGGTGCCGCTCGCGGCTGTCCGGCCCCGGGGAGCCGAGGCCAGGCGGGCACGCCGCCAGGGCACGATCGGCGACCGCGCCGAACGGCCGCGGCAAACGCAGCCGTTCGCTATAAATATCGTGTTTTGATCGGATCGTCAGTGGCCGTCTGAAGTGGGCCGACCTTGCGGCCGCAGCCGCTTCACGCCACGGCGGGCTCGGCGGCGGCGGTCGCCCGCATCCGGTCTCGCCCCCGACTCGCTGCGCAGCTCTTGCTGCGGCCGAGAAGAAACACTCGGCGACCGCAGGCGGCCGGAAAGAAAAGCAAACAGGCGGCGTTGTAGGTCGGTGCGCCCGCGCCGCCGCCCGTTAAAACGCGCTCCGTGCGGTGCGAGTCGGTTTCCGACCGACAAACACCAGGCGCGGCGCCGACGCAGCGCAGACGCGGCGTTGTGCGCCGCGCGCGCGCGAGCTGCGCCAGCGCCAGTGCGCGCGGTTGCGTCACAGGGCCTCTCGCGTGACCGCGTGACGGTCGCGCCGTCCGGCCCGGCGCACGGACGCCACGCCGGATGTGGCGGCGCAATCCGGCGCCGGCGCGCTCTGTCGGCGACGGAGGCTGGGCTCCGATGGCCCCGGGGTCGACAGGCGCGCGGGCGCACCGGAGCCGTCCTTTGTCTTGTGAGGCGGCCTCGAGTGACGCGCGCGCCGGTGATACCGTGCGGCGCCCAAGCACCGGGCGGCAAGCGCGCTGCCAGGGCGCGATGTCGCGCCCGCCCGGCGCGCGTTTCGGTTCGGCCTGTCCGAGCACGCCGTCCAGTCGGCGCGTGCAGTTTCGGGCGTATTCTGTTGCACGATGTAGCCTGTTTGACATGCGTGCCGCGCGGTGAGCGAAGACGTGACGGACGTACCTTCGGCCGGATTACCATTGTACGCCTGCTGGACGGACTCTGATTCACTTCAGTGTGCCCAAATCCATCGCGGTGACAAGGCCGTGCCGTCCTTGCGGCGCCAGGAGATATTGCCGGCGATAGCGGACCGGTGTGAGCCGGAGCCGCGGTCTCCCAGTGCGGCCGCAGCGCCGCGCCGCGGCCGCCGTTCAGTGACGGCCGCGCCGCGCTCCAGTCGCGGCGGCCGGCGCAGGTGGCGCCAGCGTCGCGCCGCCGCCGGCCCCGCCACGACCGCGGCAGGGTTGCGCCTGCTGCCGTCCGTGGACCCCTCGACGTCACCCGGTCGCTGTTGCCGCGCGGACGAGACGGCGTGCGTGCCCGGTAGCGACGTCGTCCCCGCACTGTGGCCGCTCGCCCCCCATCGACGCGAAGACCTTGAACCGATGGCCCGGGGCGGCGGGCGGGTCGCCAGTGGCCCCAGCGTCGGCTGTGGGGTCGCCGCCGAGCGCCAACCTCATCGCCGGAGGCCTCATTGACGTCTAATTGAGCTGGGACGTGACCGATCGGCGGCGGGCGGCCGGCCAATCGGCGTGCGTCGCCGCTCTGGCCGCCGACGGGCCGCGCCGGCCGCCGCCGCTGCCGCTGCGACCCGACCGCGGTGCTCGGGCGGACGGCGGTCGCGCCGCCTGCGCGCCCACCTGCCGCCACAGGTGAACCCGCCGCCCGCACGCACGCACCCAGTGCAACGCCAAGGCCGCTTTTTGCCGGCGGCCGGCGCGACGGCGGCTCTGCAGCGCGCCCGGCGACGGCGTGTTGCCGGCGACCAATCGGGCCGCCGCTGGAGATCGCCGACGGTGCGGCGTCCGTGTCCGCCGCCGCCGCCGGCGCAGGCCAGCTCGCGCCCACTGTCCAGCCGGAGAGCGCAGCCGCCCGCCAAGGCCGCGCTCGCGCCCCATTGTGCGCACCGAGCCTCGGCCGCGGCGGCGAGTTAGCCGGCCGCTCACTCCCCGCTGATTGCTTGACATTGAGCGGTAATTAGCGTGCGTGGGGGCCTCGCCGATTGAATTCCGGTTGGTCGGCCGGCCGCCGTGCTCCGCGGACGCCGGTCTGCCACAGCAGGCCGCGTGCGGCCCCGCTGACCTTGCCGAGGTCACGCGCGCGGGCGAGAGGGGAGGCGGCGGTACCGGCGCCGGACTGCAGGCAGGCGGACGGGCGGACGGGTGGGTCCGAAGGGCTCTCCAATCAGGGCGGTATAAATATTCCGCCGCCGGAATCTGTGTGTTGCGCAGGGCGGTATGAACGCTGCCGCCCGAATGCGTGTGTCGTGCAGCGTCCGACCAGGGCGACACGAGCGTGCATGTCTCGTTTGGCGGGTGAAGGGCAGGGGTACGGAGCCGCGCGGCTGCTGCAGCCGCCGCCCGAGCCGCGACGCTCCACGCCGCCGACCTGTGTCGCCGCCCGCGTTTCACGAGGCCGCGACGGCGGCTGGGCGGCGCAGCTCGTCGGGTATGGCTTCGCCGACTTCCGGGGGCCGTTGTGCTCGGGAGCGCCGCCGCTCGGCTGGAGAAGCCGGCCGGCGTGGCGAGCGAAGCCCCGCCGTCGACATAGCGGCGTGTCGCATCGAGTCGCGGCGGGTGGCGTGCTCTGCGTCGCGGCCTCTCGGCGCGTGCGTCACAGTCTATTTCTGGCCGCTGTCCATGCGCTCGGTCGCTCGGTCCGGACCGTGAACCGCGTCCGGGCTGTCGTCTGCGGTGCCGGTGCCACGCTCCAGCGAGCCGCCGGCCGCCGGCCGCCGCCGACGGCGTTTTTGCGCCGGCCGGCTGGCAGCGCAGGTGTGGGCGAGCCGCCGTCGGCCGGCCCTGATGGAGGGGTGCGACGCCGCGATACGCCGGCGGGCGTGATGGCCGCCCGCGGCACCGCGTAATGGCCGGCTGATGAGGCGGCGGCCGGCGCGACGCCGCCGGGGGCGTGGCCGGCGTGTCTCCGTGTCACGCCGCGCTCCGTCCGGCGGCGGCCGTCCCGGGCGCCGGTCGACCGCGGCTCGGACTCCACCGTCCGAACCGACCGACTGACGTCCTCTCGCTGCGCCGTTCGTAAGCTGGCGGGCAAAAACGGCGAGCGCTATCGCTGTGACGGCTGACAGGCGGACGGCTTCCTCCGGCTCGGGACACCGGCGTGTACGGCTGTCTCCAGCCCCGGAGCCGGAGACAGAGAGATCGATTTGGGGCGGGTGACCCTATGCAAGTCTTGTCACGCATCGTTTCAGCTGGCTGCACTGTTGCATGCTGACGCGTCTGAGCATGTTACCGTGTCCGGACGGCGAGAGTCCGTCTTTAGAGTATGGAGTCGGCTCTTCTCTGAGGTCAGCCCTGCTCAAATGTCCGCCTCGGGCCTGCGCGACACACACCTCACACTGTTCTCTTTGGTGCGCCGCCAACTAGCACGGCTGTCGACCTTGGCCGGCTTCTGCGGCTGGCGCGCACGTGCGGCGGCGGCGGCGGCGCTATTTCGGGGGTGGGCCATCGGCTGGTCCTTCCGGGCCGCGCCCGATGGCCGGACGTCCGCTGGGGCTCGACGGACGGCGATGGGCGGTCCGCACGCGCCGCCGCCGCCGCCGACGCCGACGCCGGCGATCCCGGCGGCGGCGTGCCGCGGGCGCCGGCACCGCCGGAGGTGAAGTGGCTGTTTTCCTTGGGACGGGCGCCTCGGCGAGATCGCAGGGCTGGTTGGCAGAGGTGCGCGGCGCGAGAACGTGCTCGACGCGCTCCGGTGTTTTGGCGGCGGCGGTCCGTCCGGGGGAGGGGAGGGGCCGCGGCGCCGGACGTCCGTGAGGAACCAGAGGTCGGCGGCGATTGCCCAACCGCACGCGCGGCGTCGCCCGCCGCCGACCGCACGGGCAATCTGTCGGTGCCGCGGTCAGGACGCGCTGGTGGTCGCCAGCAGCGACTGCAGTCGTGCTGCAGTGCGGCGCGCTCAGCGGTCGCGGACTTCGGAACGATGGGCGGACGGGATGCGGTCAAGATGATGCAGCTGAGATGAGAATGTGTCTCGCCCGACAGCGTGTCGCGCCGCGGTGCCACGAGGGACGTGAAAGCTCTCTGGGTGATGTGATCAGAACGCGAACCATCTGGCCGCCAGGTCGGCACTAACACAATTGGCGGCTGGCCGAGCTGGGCGCGCCGCGCCGCTTAGCAACAGCATACGCACGCGCAAAAAAATAAGGTTTGGTAGACGCGAGACGCGTGCCAGGCGGCTGTGGCGGCGGCTGCCGTGCGTGACCGAGTGCGGCGCCCCATCGGTCGCGGGCCCCGGCGGCCGCCGTCGCCGTTCTGTCGCTGGGGCGGTGGCCGCCCGCCCTGGGAGTCATCGTGCCGACAGCGCCGCCCGGTCCGGCGCTGCCTGCTGACGCGGCGCCGCACCGTCTGAGATTTACTGTCCGGCGGCCGCGGGGGCCGCCGTCGGGCCGGCGCCGATTGGGGATCAGCGTCGGGGGCCGGCCGCGCGCGACGGCCGCCGGCGACAGGCTCCGTCGCCGGCGGCATTAGCCGCCGGCCGGCCGCCGGTCACCGGCTTTGTCGCCGGGCGCCTCCCGCGCGCCGCCCCTGTGGGAGGCGGAGAATGACGCCGCCGCGCCAAGTCCCGATGACAACGGTGCGTGGGCCGGGCCTGGGGCGGCGGCCGCTGGGCCCGGCCGCCGGCCGAGCGGCGCTCAGAGCGGACAGGCGTGCGCGGTGTGACCCACCTGCGCGCCATTCAGCTGTCGCGGCCGACGCCGGCGGGGCGCAGGCGTGCGCCTGACAGGGCGAGGTCGGCCCGGACGCGGGGCGGCCGGGTCGCCGACCTGCCGCCGCAGCCGGCCGGCGGGCCTGCGGGGTCCACGGCGCTCCGACTGGTGGGAGCGGCCTGTGAGATGAGCTCCGGGCCTCAGTGTAGGACGTTTATAGACCCGGTAAAGGTCAGTCGACGCTGCAGCGGGTTGCCACGGCAAGTTCATGGCGATATGCTCGATGATCCGACTGGTGCCTGATATGTGGACGGCGTAGCAGCAGGGATGATATAATTGTGACGTAAAAAGATACCGGTGCAAGGTTTCGCAACCCGCTAGTTGCTTGCCGGTTCAGTTCCCGGCAACCCGCCGGTTCCCGTTTCCGTTAACAGATGTCGCCACTGGGCAGCCGCCCCAATGGAGCGTGGCTGCGGACGACGCCTCGCCCGGGGCCAATAACCGGTCGGCCCGGGATGACCGCCAGATACCGCTGACCTTGGCGCTCAGTGGGCGCGTGACGACGGCCAAGCGCGTGTCCCCTCCCTCCTCGCCTGACCGTGCCAAAGTGGCCGGGCGGGGAGAACGGGCGACGCTGGGGCACAAGCCCAACCGTGGGTTCAGAGCGTGCGATGGCCGCCGCGTGGTGCGGGCGCCGACCGCCAGGCGGCCGGGGCGGAAGTGGAAGGCCAGCTCCTGCGGCTGCGGCGGCCGTAGACTGTACGGCGCGGTGACGAGCCGTGCCTCCACGCGTGCGGGTCTGTTCCCAGCGCCATCACTGGCCGGCCACCGCGCGCTGCCCGTGCTTTGTTTGCCGGTGAGCGCAGTTCCCGAGAAAATCACACACAAACGTTTGATCTCTCGTCATAACTGGTGTGTCGGCACGCCACCGCCCCTTCCGGTGGCGGCGCGCGGTCACCGCGATGGCGCCCCTTTTGCCGGGGCGTGCTCGCCGGGCGCGGGCGCGGCCGCGCCGGCGGCGGCGCTCGCGTGTGCGGCCGGCCGGCGCGGCGGCCGCCGGCGGTGGGCCGCGCCAGCAGCGCCACCTGCCGCCGCCGCCGCCGCCGCGCGCTGACTCACGGCCGCCAGGTAGTGGTCGCCGCCGCGCCAGCTGACGCGGCGACAAAAACGGCGCGCCGCCCGGCCGTGCGAATCGTAACGGAACGCGCGCCGCCGCGCCGCCGCCGGGGTTATAGTTCAGTGCGATAGCGTGGCGCGACCGGGACGACCGTGCCGCCCGCCCCTGTGCTGTGCCCGGCCGTGCTGTCCGCGACCGGCGACGCCGGCGGACGCTGTGCACCGCGCGACGTGTGGAGAGACGACGGCGGCAGGTGCGTTGCCGGCGGCCGGCGCGCGCGCGTGCGGCGGTGAGGTGAAGCCGGCCGCGGCGCCGCCGCGATCACAGCCCGGGGTGCCGCCCGGCGCGGTCGGTCGGGCGCCCTCAGCGGCGGCCGTGCCGCTGCGAGCGCGGTGCGGCGGCGTGCGATGCCGTCGGCCATGGCGCCGGCTCCGCCGAGTTCGGGCCGGCCGCCCGTGTATGTGAGTCGCTCGGCCAGCCACGGCAGCCTGCCGCACATCGAGGTAAGCCCGCCGCGCCGCGCCGCGCCGCGTGCGCCTATATAAGGCGTCGCGCCCCGCCGCCGGCTGACTCACCAGCCGGTCAGCCGGCGGCCGTCGGCCCCGTCCCCCCGCCTTTGTCCGTCGGCAGCGCGTGCGTGCCCGCCAGCGCCGCCACCGCCGCCGCCGCCGCCGCCGCTGGCGGGTCGAGCGGGTCCGTTCGCGGCGCGCTGGAGCGGCGGTGCCGACACGGTCCGCGGGCCTCCCGCTCGGCCGCCTCGCCGCCGCCGCCGCCGCCACACGAAGGCCCCATCGGTCGACGGTGCGTGGAGGGCCCGCTGGCGACGACATTGGATGCGTCGCCCCTGCGGGACGCACCGGACGCCCCCAGCTGGGAGCCGAGCCGTCCCGGCAGCCGGGAGAGGGCTGGCCGTGAGGGCGGTCCGGTGAGCTGTGCTGCAGCGCCGGCGGGGATGGCGGCGGCTCTCGGGCTGGCTCCGGCGGGGGCGGCCGGCGGCGGGTCCGGTGCCGGCCGGCTGCGACCGCTCTGTTGCCGCCGCTCCGTCAGGCGCCGGCGCCACCCTCCCGCCGGGGCTGTCACCGGAACAGTGCCGCCCGTCTGTGTCAACATGGTGCCGGCGCTGTGGCGGCGAGAGGTTGCTTCATCTCGGTTAAGTCATGGCGGTACCCGCTAATCCGTGTCACGTGACGGGGGAGGGGCCTGTGCATCCGCATGATGTAATGCCGGTACCTGTTCCCACCCAATACATGGGACCTGCTTCTTTCCATGTCATGGTGGGACTGGCACCTCACCACGCGACGGTGAGGACCCGCTCCTCCCCTCCGCATGAGGGCGGGCCCGCTTCCGCTGTATGGTGTGTTGATTGCCCGGCTTCCTCGTATCGCTGTCGCTATGCCAAGCGCCGGCCGGCTGGCGGCACAGGGGCCGACCGGCCGAGTCAACACACCTGCCAGCGGCCACACGCCCGCCGCGATCCGAGCGACCCCTGAGCTTCGACCGCCGGCGGCGCGCGACCGCCTCTCCGGCCCGGCTGGACGTGTCAGCTGACGCCGGCCTCTGCAGGCCGTGTGGACGACCTCGCGGCCGAGCGGCGTCTCCTCCCCGCCCCCCGGCCCGCCGGCGGCCCGGAATGCCGCGCGAGGCGGCCGCCGGCGCGGCATGCTGCCGGCGCAGGCGGCCCGCCGGCGAGGAATGTCGGCCGATGCGATCAGCTGGGCGCTCGTCTGACGGCGCTGGTCCGGCCGCGGCCGAGGCGGCGGCTCGTCCGCGCGCCGGCGGCTCGTCGCGGCGCCGGCGGCGGTCGCCGGCGCCGCGCCGGAAGCGAGCTGTCGTCCAACGGTGCGGCCGCGGCCGCGGCCGGGCGCGTTCACCTGGCAGCCGCCGCGACCGCCGCTGCGGCGCCACCGTCGCCGCGGCCAAGGTCAGCCGAGCACCTGGGGAGAGACGAGCCGCGCCGAGCCGAGCCGAGATGAGGAGGCGAGCCGGCCGACGCTCGGCCCCGGCAGGCCGGCGCCGGCGCCGTGTCGGCCCCGGCCGCCCTGCTCGCGGGCCGAGCGGACGGGGCCCGGCGCGCGCGGGACGGAGTCGTGAGCGGTATGGAGCCGGTGAGCGGGCGGGGCCGCGCCGGCGGCGGTCTCACCTGGCCGGCCGATCGACCGGTGCCGTCGCGGGCCATCTCTGCCGCCCGGCGCCTGTAATGAGCTCGGTCGACCGCCGCCAGCGGCCGGGACTGACCTTTGGCTGGCGGAGGCCCGGCCGCGCCCGCCCCTGTCGCCGGTCTCGTCGCGCGGAAGTCCGCTCAGGAAGATCCGCCGGTCTGTCCGCCTGACAGGAGGGCGGCCCTCGTGTCAGGCAGACAGGCCGGCGGCACTTCTGGACGGATCGGCGTGCGGACGCAGCGATGTAAAAACAAAAACAAACGGAGCGGAGCGGTGTGATGGCCGTTGCTCCGTTGCGAAACCGACCGCAGGCAGGCAGTTGAGCGGACGTTATGGGGACGTTGTGGCAGCTGGTGTGGGAGTGAACGGGCGCTGGGCGTGGCGCTGCTAGCTGGGGCGGAGAGACGCAGTGTGTCAGTAGCGTAGCACTGCCAGTCGGCGCTGAATTGGCACCTGCCGTGTCGAAGCCGCGCGTAAGCCGACACCAGGATGCGCTGCGTGTACGGCTCAAGTGTCTGCACAGAATATGTCGAGAACCGGCGCCAGCAGCGGCAGCGCCGGGGCCGCGCCGGCATCCATAAGCCTGGTATTTAGGCCGGGTTTTGGGAGGAGTCAGGCCAGAACGGTGCTCGCCGCTTGTCGGCAGGTGCCGGTAACTGACCCGAGGGGACCGGCCGGCCGGCTCCGCTCGGCTCCGCTCGGCCGGCGCCGTCATCAGCGGGCTCATTGAACGCCGCCCGACGCGTGCTAATGAGCCGACCCGGTCGCAGGGGAGCCACTCCAGCCGGCGGCGACCCAGGCGACCGCTGGCTCGGCGTCAGTTGGCGGGGTCGCCGGCCGGCTCCGCGCGGACAGCCCGAGCCGCCGGGAGGCCGCTCCAGTCGGCGGCCACGGGAGCCGCGGCTGACTCCGGCGCTGGGCGGGCGTCGCGCAGACAGATATGACGAGGGTGGGGCCGAAAGTCTGACTGAGTCCGGGAGTAGGTCATAGAGGTCAAGAGACGTGCCAGGCTCGGCTGAACGACCATGAAAGAGCTCCCATGTGTGTCAGGTCCGTATTCTCGGAGAACGAGTGGTGGTGGCCTGGCGCTCTGGGGGATCCCGCCAAAGCGGCCGGGCCTTTGGAGATGGCTCCCCATCGCGTGGATGAGGCTTTGATGTGCCGCTGATGTTGTGCTTGGCCGCGACAGCACTACGCCACCGCGACTGAAGGGCTGCAGCTCGTGCGTCCCTTAGAATTGTCCTGTTTGAATGACGCACCAGTGGCGACGGTCCGCTCGCTCCTGCGGTGTAGTAGCGCTCAAATAGTCTGGGAATAACCTGAATCCCTTGTTTGTGCACTGGGAGTTTCTGGAACTTAGCGGCGGCCCAGTTTGTGTACCGGGAGTTCCGTTTTACGCCGGCGGTCTCGGATGAAGTGAGGCCAGGCCGCCGGGTGCGGCGGAGCCCTTGCCGGCGTACCAGGAGTCCCCGGAACTAACCGGAGCGCCTGTCTGCGTTTCAGGAGTCGACCCGCGCGCGTCCCGACGCCGAGCCGCACATCGGCAAGTACCAGCTGCTCAAGACCATCGGCAAGGGCAACTTCGCCAAGGTCAAGCTGGCCAAGCACCTGCCCACCGGCGAGGAGGTGTGTGCTGCCGTACGGCGCGGGTCTGACCTGAGCTGACCTCACCCGATGTGACCTGAGCCGACCGTGCCCGATGTGGCCTGAGCTGCAATTGCCCGATGTGACCTGAGCCGACCTTACCCGATGTGACCTGAGCCGACCTTGCCCGATGTGACCTGAGCTGACCTTGCCCGATGTGACCTGAGCCGACCGTGCCCGATGTGACCTGAGCTGACTTTACCCGATGTGACCTGAGCCGACCTTGCCCGATGTGACCTGAGCTGACCGTGTCCGATGCGACCTAAGCTGACCTTACCCGATGTGATCTGAGCCGACCGTGCCCGATGTGACCCGAGTTGACCTTGCCCGATGTGACCTGAGCGACGACCTTACGTAGTCGACTGTGGCGTGTCTGGTATGCCGCGCTCTGGTGGCTCCTTGCTGCGTGGCTGGCTGTGACGTATGCCGGCGGAGTGCCCTTGCAGACCTGCCCGGCGCAAACCTGTTCCCACAGGTTGCGGTTGCGACGGCTTTTTCCAATGCGCCGTCAAAGGCATGCATGCCACCACCCGGACGTTGGTCGCGCTTGTGGGACGCAGGAGGTGGCGTCTGATGTAGTCATTCACTGCCAGCGGGCCGGCGTCGGGTGACTAAGGCGCGTCTGGCGCGAGAGATGACCGCACCGGTCGACGCACTCTCAAACACGAATTACCACCACGCAGCGGGCCGGAGTGCCGGCACGCGAGGGCTCGCACCTCATCGGTCGACTGCCGTTGCCAGACGCGCGGTGTTTCGGGCCCGGCCGCGGGGGAATCCGCTCCTGCTGGGCGCCGCTGTTTTGCAAATGCGGCGGGATTGCCTCTCCGAGGCCTCGCTCTGTTTACGGATGCGCACTTTGATGGTGCAGCCCGGGCCGGTCTGGCGCGATTTTCCGGCAGCACGCACAAACACCGCGCCGGTTGCGCGAAGTTTGCCCGTCTTGCCGCGCTTGTAGCCGGCCCCCGTCCTGTCGGTCGGGTGTCGGCGGCCGGCTGGCGGCCGCTGGCGGCGCCGCACGCGGCCTCCCTGCGGGTCGCGTGCCCGCCGGAGCCGGTCGGCCCGCGCGCGCGCTTCGGTGACGCGGGCCCCGGACGACGGCGGCGGCGGCGGCGGCGGCGGCGGCGGCTGGGCGTCCGCAGAAGCCGGTCCCGCCGACGCCGACGGCCGGGGCCCGCGCGGAGCGGGGCGCGGCGATCTGGCGGCGGACGTGGACGCCGGATGCGATGGAGACGTAGACGTGGACGTGGACGTGGGAGGTGCCGGAGAGCGCCGCCAAGCTCTACCGGCCGTGTGGCATGGTTGAAATGCGTTTTTGTTGGAGTTATCGCGTTTGTTCGTATGAGCTGCTTGTGTGCGCGCGCGCGCGTGTGTGTGTGTGTGTCTGTTTGTGCGGGACACCAAGGGTTTTTATCTGCTTTAAGCCGGAGAAAGTCCACTTCGAGCCATCCTTGTTTTGGTGCGTGAATTCCAAGTCCAGCTGTAGTTTACGTCTCTGAAGTGTTGACAGTGCCTGTTAGACGTTTTGCCATCCAACGGGCCTGCGACTTTGTAGCATGTCCTTGATGTATGGCTATGTGATACGACTGTCCGGTGCTCAGGTTTGTTCTTTCAGTTAAAGAAAAGCTAGCAAACAAGAAGGAGCACGTGATAGGTACACCCCGGATGCGTTGTTTTCGGCAAATGTAGTCGCTGAAATTTTGACGCTGGATAGACTGTAAGCCGTGAGGGTTGGTCAAGGGCCTGCTGGCTGGACTTGCACTGGGGGCTGTCGCGTGACTAACCGCGTGCTAGACCCTATCGCCACCTCTTTGTTTCGTAAGTTTCGCGCCGTCTGCACTTTATTTGCAGGCGGTCGTTCAGGGTCGATTGAAATCAGTTTAATTGTCGTGTGCGGCCCAGTGCTCCAGCCATTCCGAACGAAGGGAGCAATCTTTGAGTTGTTTTCGCGGTTTCTAGGATCGCAAGTGGCCCCACTTGCCATACAACAGACATCGCACTATATTGTGCAATGTCTGTTGTTTTGTGTGGTTACCGTGACGCCTATCTGCACCAAGTCCATGTTCAGCGCCCTGTTTGCCGAGGGTAGTTCGCTGTCATTGTGTCGGCCCTAATGGCTCGAAGTAAACGCAGCGTGGTAAGTGCCGCAGCGCTCTGTGGTCCTGAACCTCCGTCTTTGTCAGCAAGCCGTCAAGCAGTGCCGAATCGACGTTGTCCAGACGCGTGGCGGCCCTGAACTTGACAGATCGAAAACTGGTGCCGAGCAGACCGGGGCCATATTCCGCATCGCTGCAACACCCACGCGGAAGTCCCAGCCTGACCTCGCCCTCCCGCCTAGCCTCCTCCCCAGCTGCGCTTCTTGCTCTGCACCCCAGCTCTTCGACCGCGCGCCGCTGCCCGTAGGCCGTTACCACCTGGCGCTGCTCCACACTGCCGTCGCCGTCGCCGCCGCCGCCGCCGGCTCCGCCAGCCCGGTTAATCCTCCGACCGATAGCGCTCCTGATCCCGGCTGTCGAGCGGCGGCTTATCGTGCCGCGCCGGCCGCCGGGGCTCGCCTCGGCCGGCCGGAGCGCGGCAGCGGCAGCAGCGGCCGGCCGGAGCGCAGCTGCGGCAGCGGCAGCGGCAGGGGTGCCGCTTCGGCGACGCTGCGTCATCGGCCCGTCGTTCCCCGCGTGCGGTGGACGGGGCGTCGCCGTCGCCGTGGCTAACCGCGCCTCCTCCTCCGTTCCAGGTGGCCATTAAGATAATCGACAAGACGCAACTAAACCCGGGCAGTCTGCAGAAGGTGAGCGGTGGCCGCGTAGCGGACGCGCCGCTGCTGGGTCGACTGCCCGGCGCCGTGACCCGCTAGACGACCAGGCGCGCGCGCGGGGCGACGCGCCGTGACCGCGTCGGGCTTGTGCGCGGCCGTGGACCGGGACGGTGGATAGCGGGTACCGGCGCGCTGCTGAGCCTTTCGTCAGGGCTCGGCTCGGCCGCGCTGGGTCGTCGAACAGGGGAACAGGGCAGGGGAGGTGCTCACGGCGTCCTGTGACCACGCCCTGCGCTGTCTTGGGCGGCCGCGCCATCCATCCCCTGGCATCGCGTTTGGCTTCCGCGCGACTTGGACGTTTCCATGGGATGTCCGTCGCCTCGGCTCGGACAGGCCGGCTCAGCAGCCTCACCGGCAGAGGCCCGAATCATGGTGCCCTCTCCCAGCCGCATGGACCGCGGGAGGAGCGGTCCGTGCGGCCGGGACCGCGGGAGGAGAGCCGCCGCTGGTGGCGGCTGCCACCGCGCCAGGCGGCAGCTTGGTCCATCAGCAGTCGGCGGTGGCGGCGGCGGCGGCCGTCAGCCGGCGCCGCGGCCGAGTTTGAATAACCAGAGCGTGGCGGCGGCGCGGCTCCAATGTCGCGCCGGCGGCCATTGTCCGCGCGCCGCCGGCCGCGCGCGCCCGACGGCGCCGGACGGCGGCCGCAGTGCGGCGGTCCGGCTGTCGCCGGGCCCGGCGGCGCTATTGCGGCCAACAGCCGTTGTGGACGGCGCGCCGGACCCGCGCACCGGGAGGACTTCGCTCTGACGGAGCGGAGCTGGGGCGGGGGACTGTTGTCAGACCTTGGGCTGCTGGCTTAGCAGATACGGGTCCGGGGAGACCGCGCGGTCGTCGGTTGACCTACGGCCCGGGGTGGCGAGCGGAGCTGTTACTGACGCCCGACGCCCGTCAGGGATGGCGTTGGATCCGTGTCGCCTACGACTCACGACGGGCAATCGGGCCCGATGGCGCCATTTGATGAAGTGGTGTGTCGTAGTTTTAAGAGCTTTGGCGTGGCTCGGATGTCCTCTCTCATCATCAGTGTTGGCGAGGGTAAACTCGGCTGAACCGAACTCTAGGCCATGCCAAGCGGTCTTTTACATAACTGCGCAAAAGTTATCACGTGGAATGGAGTTGTCTGGGGCGCTAACACATCCAGCGCATCTCATGAGAGCCGGCGCATCCGTGTTCGCTGGCGCGCCGTCGCCCTGGCCGCGTGCCTCGGCGGCACCGGCCGCGCTGACCGGCGCTCACTTCTGCCGCAGCTGTTCCGGGAGGTGCGCATCATGAAGATGCTCGATCATCCAAACATAGGTGAGTGCGGCTGGAGTCGGCCCGGGCCTGCAGCGGCGGCGGATCTGACGCGGCGCCGGCGGCCGGCGGCGGCCTGTCCCGCCGGCGCCGGCCCGACTGCTGACGCGGCGCTGGCCGGCCGCCCCGCTGACCTAGACATCCCGCTTCCGGCGGGCCCTCCGCCATTCGGCCGGCCGGCCCGGCTGGCGCTGGATGGCCGGCGACTCTTCCCAAACAACTCATGATGAACAGCGTGTGCACTAACTTGATATATTAGCAAGAAAGGACTGAGCCCCCGGCTTTGCGGCATTATGAGTTTAGGGTTATTATGCTGACAGTTGCCGACCCTCTCATGACCATGAGCTTGAAACACTTAGCATTAACAATCTTATCAATGTTTACTGGATGATGTCGTTTTCCCAGTATCTCCGGGTGTAATCAAAATCAACGACTGTCAGGATAGGGGCTCTAAACTCACAGCACACACTAACCTGTGCTTCTGTGTGCGGTACTGTATATTGCAGCTGGCCCGCGGTTTCGAGATTGCGCGATTCCTAGCGCTGATTGCATTGCATTCATTTGCTTGGCGTTGCCGCTGAGCGCCGTGCGAGCCCGCTGATCCCATCGGCGGATCGGCTGGCTTTTTAACGACTGCGGCCTGTGATCGCCCAACGCATGGCTGCGTGGCGACAATCCGCCGCCGTTCCGGTGTGGGCAGCCGGCGCGCCGGCGCGCCCCGCCGGCCGCGTGATGGCCATCCGTCACCGGGCACCGCCGCCGCCGCCGCCGCCGCCGCCGCCGCCGCCGTCCGACCCCGTCCGCGGCTGCCGGTCGCCGGCCGCCGGCGCCGCGGACGGAGATGCATGGGGCGTCACGGGCGGTCGGCGGGCGCCGGTGGGCCGAGCCCGGCCGGGCGCCGGGGCGCCGCCGCCGACGGTAATGGCTCGGTGGGTGGCGGTAATTGACACAGCGGTGTGCGGACGAGCGCCGGCAGCGGCGCCGCCGCCCGCCGCCGCCCCCGTCCCCCTCCGGCCCCGGCCGTGGCCGCCTCCTCACGTGCGCGCGACCAGCGGCGCCGCCGCCCGCTGCCGACCCCGTCCCCCTCCGCCCCCGGCCGTGGCCGCCTCCTCCGCACGTGCGCGCGACCAGCGGCGGTAACAATGAGCGAGCGAGCGCGCGCTCCTCTGGAATTGTCCCGCCCGGCCCGCCGCCCGGCCCGCCGCCCGGCCCGTCTCCTCTGAACCTCTCGACGCGGGAGCGCCGGCGCCACTTGAGAAGTCTCTGCTTTGTCCTCCGTGGAATGGGTTTTCGTCGTTTTATTGTCCCGGCCGCGCTGATGCAAAACGGGGCCCGGCGCGTCTGCAGTCGGCTATCGAACGCGCCGCCAGGCCCCGCCCTACCCCCCAACCCGCCCCGCCCCGCCCCGCCCCGCCCCGCCCGAACTGCTGCTGGAGTGATGCGGCTGGGCCCCGGCTCCCTTGCAGCCTGCAGCGGCGCTGGCGGGTGATGGAGCGCCCCCCTGGCGCCGCCTCGCTACCTGCGGCATCCGTTGTTCGGCGGGGACGGCGGGGCACGTCCGGGATGATTTGCGACGTGCTGGAATCATCGGTTCGTGTCGGGCGGTGATAATAAGGACGGCGTGAATGCGGCAGACGGCGGGAGTCCGCCGCCGAGTGTCTGCTGTATACTGCTGCCGGGTACCTGCTCCGTCACTTTGCAGCGAGACTGTGAAGTGGCGTGCGACACGTCTGAACGCGGCGGTGGAAACTAGGTGCCGGAGGCCCAAGCATGGAAGAAAATTTAACCGATTTGCATGAATGTGTGGATAGAAACCAGCGAGAGTGACCCTGAAATGACCATGCTAGTGAATGTCCATGCTGGACGAGTGGCCGTGTCCATCTGGCATGGTCGTAGTTGTTCTCGCCGTTCGCAGCGAAGCCGTGCGAGGCGAGGTGCCGTGTTCTGACCCAGCTGGTGCCGCTGCCCGCAGTGAAACTATACCAGGTGATCGAGACGAAGAAGACGCTGTATCTGGTGATGGAGTACGCCTCGGGCGGCGAGGTGTTCGACTACCTCGTCTTCCACGGCCGCATGAAGGAGAAGGAGGCGCGCCTCAAGTTCCGCCAGATCGTCTCGGCCGTGCAGTACTGCCACCAGAAGAAGATCATTCACCGCGACCTGAAGGTGGGCCCCGCCGGACGTGACCTGAGCTGACCTGATGTGACCTGACCTGACGTAACCGCAGCCGGCCGGCGCAGGCTCAGCGCTCATTTGGCGGCGCCAAGGATCCGTAGCGCCCCCCCCCCTCTCCCGGCGGTATTCAGGTCTCGCTAAATGACGCCACTTTGGGGATCGGCGGCTCGGAGTAGGGCAGTGGCAGTCATGCCACTGGCTCCAAGGGGACAATATGTCGCGGACGCTTTGCAACTCCATGCGCCGAATTGAGGGGCTTCAATTCCCGGCGACCCACTGCAGCACCTGCACCACTGCGCCGCCGTCTTCGCCAAGGTTTCACCTGTGTGCGCGCGCGTGGCCCTAGTCGCCAGGAGCCGCTCCCGTCATCCAGTCCGGCTGCCAGATGGGCGGCCGCCGTCGGGTGGGTGCGGTCTCGAGCCGACGTGGACCCGCACCCGCGCCGCGATAATTCGGCGGACATGAGCTGCGCGATTATCGCGGCAGAAACGCGCTCTGGGACGCGGACGGCGGCCGAGTTTGCGTCGCGGACTTCCGGACGGCGGCGGCGCGCGGGCCGCTGGCCGTCGGCGGTTTGCCCGGCGGCCGCTCGCCGGTTCCGTCGCCGTCTTTCTCCGCCGAGAATGGGCGCCGAGTGCGCCGCCGGTCTGCGACACGTTCCGCTCCGGTGGCTTTGCGTCCCATGGGCGGCGGGGCGGATCCCCGACTGGACGAACAGAATGTTCCGTCACGGCGCGGCAGCGACCTAAGTGCAAATGGAAGTTGGGCCGTGGCGGCCCGGGCGTGGGTCGACGGCGCCGTTACACCGTGCCGGTCCGGGCGGCGCTTTGTGTCGACAGCGTATGCCGGTCACGGTCGGCGGCCGGCGCTGGGTCCGCAGGGAGACGCTCGCCACGCCCTGCGGCCCTGACGCAGGTCAAAGGTCGCGAGGCACGCGCCGACCAGTTGTCGGCGCCTGCGGCCGCGAGCAACGCGGCGACCTTTGCCCCGCTGCCGGCGGCGCGCCCGCGCGCTTGTGTGTGTGTGGCGGCGGGCCGAACAGCATGGCAACGGCGAGGAAGACCAACCGTGGCAGCGGCCGGTCAGCAGCGCGCTTGTCGAGTGGCGTCGGACGTGGATGTCGCGGCGCCGGGTGGAGGCAACTGACTGGAAGTCCGACGGCCACTGTGGGATGTATACGTGGGCTGGGCTCATTGGACATTCGTCAGCGGCGTCGGCGGCGACAGCGGGCTGGGCGTCGCTCTGTTGTCGGGTGCCTTTGGGCGCCGCCGCTCGTGGCGCGGCGCTTTTGGAAGGCCGTGATTCAGCGGAATGATTGGCATGCCGCGTTGGTGAGTCGGCTTGTTGTAGTGCTGTCGGTGCTGATGTTCGCGGTGCTGCAGCTGAGGTGAACGTTTACGGTGCTTATTTGGTTTTGGGCCGCACGGCGATGCTACGTCCCGCGTCAAAGGCCACGTCGTGTTGTCGCGTCGGTGGTATTTTGCATAACGTAAACAGGGCGTGGTGATGACAGTCATGATGTTTGTGTGAAGTGAATGTCACCGCGCGCGGCGAATCACCCGTGTGCTTTGTTCGTGGACCTGACCGACCTTGCCCATTTCAGGCGGAAAACCTGTTGCTAGACAGTCAAATGAATATCAAAATAGCCGACTTCGGCTTTAGTAACGAATTCACGCCAGGCAGCAAGCTGGACACGTTCTGCGGTAGCCCGCCGTACGCCGCTCCCGAGCTCTTCCAAGGTAGGTGCCCCCCCCCCCCCCCCCTGTCGCCCGTGCCGGACCGGGGTCACGCCGTTTTGCCCTCAGACGCAGGCCGCCCGCGGGAAGGCTCGGAATGGAAGCAATCATTCGGCTTTGAGTCCTGTCATGCGCGGGCCGGCTGGCGGGCCCGCCAGTCGGTGGCCCTCAGTAACACCAACGGCCCGACGTGATCGGTCGCCGGCGCGGCCGCCGCCAGACGTGATAGTTCCCCGGCCGGCCAGACCGGACGTTGCGCAAGGCGACGCAACGGTCCCGGCGCGGCCCGTTCCGCGGGGCGTGGGAGGCGCCCGGCGCGCGCCGCATGATGCCGGCCGGCTCGGCGTCAGCGGCGCCGCGGCTGGCGCCAAAGCCGGCCTCGCGTCCGACAGCGCCGCCGGCTTGTCGCGACGACGGCCCCATGGGTTCCGGAGACCGACGCGATGCTGAGTGGGCTGCGGTCCTATGGAAGGCAGTGTGTCAAAATCGGCTCAGCAAATGGCGCCATATAGCCTCGGCAGCTGAGTGCGTCGTAAAGCCCCAATGACGACGATGATGACGACGCCATGGATGTCGAAATGTCTTCACCAAAGCCCTGGAGGAGGCCGAAATCAGCGGAAGATGTAATCTATTCGTATATGGGTGACTGAGGTTACGAAAAAAAATGGTCAGCACTGAGTGTCCGAAGTCGTTCGTAAAATGCGTCAGTCCCCATCGAACATATGTAATTTTGACACATCTGTGGGAAGTGGACACCGAGTCGGGCGGTCGGTGCTCGTTGGATTGGTACGCGATCTAGCAGGTTGTGCTGTGATTTGGCTGGGCGGTGAACTGCGCTCCGTTCGTCCGCACTCCGTGGTCCCACGTCTCCGGATATCCAGGGTCTGCTGGTCTGCACTGCGGCGCCGTCGGACGGCGGTTCCGCCACCTGGTCTGTTCGTCTTCAGCGCTGTCGACAGCCGGCCGCGCCGTGTCGTGGTGTGCTGTGTCGTCTGCTCGGCTGACGGCTGGTGGCGCGGCGCCGTGGCCGCTGACCTTCGGTGGCGCGGTCGGGCGGCCCAGCTGTGATAAACGCCGCGCCGGCGGTCGATGGTTCGGGCTGTAAACCGGCCGGGCGCCCGGGGCAAACAGCTCATCGCCGGCCGCGCCAGGTCATCTCCGTCGCGGAGGTGCCCGTCATGGTCGACGCGCGTGCCCGTCCAGTCTCTGGCAGCGACGGCGGTCGGCCAGTTCCGGCGGCGGGGATGGACGGAGGCTGTCCGACTGAGGCGGGGCCAAGGCCATCTAGGGGGACGGGCGGCGGGCGCAGAGTGGGGAGTTGCAATGCGCCACGTGTCGGTTCTCGGAAAACGGTGAACGCGGATGTGGAGGAGCGCGGTGAGGCCGGTCTTCATGCGGGCAATGGGGCCGCGGAATCCGGGATGGTGTGATCTGCCTGTTGAGGAGCAGTGCTCGGGCGCGTGGCAGGGGGTCGGCGACGAGCCCGCTGTCACGGCCAGCGGTGCCGGCCGTACCTGTACCGTCGAGAATAACTGAACGACCGCAGCCGAGTGTGGTATCCCAATGCTTGGCTATTTGGCTAGACGTGGATGGTCTCATAAACGTATAATTCACTGCACTCCATGACGGCGTGTTTTTTTTTCTATAAACGTCAACCGAAGAGGAAAGACGAAACGCAGATGGCGACCAGCGCACAGCTAGCTTCAGAGATACCTTGGCTTAGCTAGCTTCATGCTGTAGTGATTATCAGACGGCAGGCCTCCAAATCCCCGGGTTTGCAGTAGCCGGCAGGAAGTCAGCGTCACGTGGCTGGCGGCGTGTCACCAGCGGCCGTCCTGACGTCTGGCAGGTGGTGACGGGCCTGGCCAGCCGGCCCGTCTCCGCGGGGGCTGGGCCTGTGGCTCACAATGGCACAACAGCGCCGTAGATAACCCGGCGGGCGGGGTCGTGAATGGTGGCCAGCGGCCTCCGACGGCGGCGCGGTGGCCGGCCCGGGGCTGAGAGCGAGGCAACGGGCGGCATCGTCCCGCCCGTTGGCTTGGGGCGTGACGTGGCGTTGGCCGGCGCAATCCATCGCGTTGCCTCTCCATTACGCACCATTCGCTTGCCATTGGCTTCCATTGCGGCATCGCCTCCAGTGTACGGCCTTCGCACCACGCCATGCGCGTCGCTGCTGTCTACCGAACACGAGCTGTCAGAACTGAACTGCAGTCCGGATCGAGAACAAACAACACGCCAGCGCGGTTCGCCGAAACTCCGCGCCGCTCCGCTCGTCCCGTCCCAGCCCGGCCATCCGCAGCCGGGCTTCAGCGGCGGCGGCGGCGGCGGCGGCGGCGCTCCCCACGTGCGGCCCCATCGATTGGGCGGCTGGTGAGGCCGCCGCCGCCGCTGTTCCTCCCGGGCCTGCCGCACAGCTGGGCGGCCAGCTGGCGCCGGTGGCCGGGCTGAGCAGCGGCCGCCGCCGCCACCACCGCCGCCGGCAGCTGAGCTGGCCGGCGGGGCAGCGGTAGGTAGCCGGCTGGCCAGGCCGCGAAATGTCGACCAGATGTTTGACGATGGGTTAAGGCATTGCGACGTCATGTGTATGTATCTACGCGTACGAATGTAACGTATGTCATTATAAGGTAACTGTCGGGTCAGCTCTCAGTCATCGTACGGTATATGGCCCGTATACTGCCGCCAGGTTACGCACTGTGTACCTGTTGCCTTGCTTGTTTGATCAGCGTAATTGCACCGCCGTCCGCTCCACGTCATCGGTTTGCCATCGCCACGCCTGTGGAGCAGCGATTGCGTCGCTCCGGGCCTGCCGGCGGCGGCGCGGGCGCGGCTCTAACCATCGCCCCAGTGGTGTCGATTGCCGGATGTGCTGGCGGACCGGGCGCGGCGGATGCCTTCCGTTTCCGGGCCGGTATGGTCGGCGCGCCGTCGCAGTCGATGCGTAATGCGTCTGTGTCGCGGTGTAGGTGAGGATTTGGCGACTGCAGGCTCGGTACGCTGCCGACAAGCTTTTTGTGGGACAGTCCTGCTTTTATTAGTTCATCATACCGCTCCGCGGTGGTAACTGGATGCTCCGCCGCGTCCTGTATCTTTTTTGGGCTCAGCTGCCTGCTCCCCTGCATATCGAAGCGTCCCAGATTGGTCCTACCTGGAAAACCCGCGCCGTCGACGCCGCGCGAGACGCCTCGTGCGCCACACTTCCCGGCGCCGTCCGCCGCGCCTGCGGGCGAGGTCAGCGGGTCAGCCCGGCGGCCCGTCTGTTGCCCGTCGGCGCCGTCAGACGCGTCCGACGCAAGCGTACCTGACAGCCGCGTCGCGCGCCGCTCCAGCGGCGGACAATAGGATGTCGAATGGGAACATCATTGCGACGGGGGACGGACCTTTTTTGCCGGCGGGGCCATCGCGCCCGCTGCGCTGAACGGCGCGGGCGCTGATCAGTCGCCGGCACGCGTCGGCCTGATTGAAACGGCGCGTCGCGGCGCAGTGATTGCTGTCGTTTCCGCTGGCGGCAGATGGCTGACGCCCGTCGGAGCGCGGCGTAGGACCGCCTACGCCGGCGCCGCTCGCGCTGGTCGTGCTGACGTCGGCCGGCCGGCGCAGCGTGCGCGATCGCGTCGTTCGCCATGCAGGCCGATGGGCAGTCACGGCCGGCGGCGGGGGCTCCCCGCCGGTGCGGCTCGGTCGCGGGGGAGGTGCCGTGCTGTCCCGGCTGAGAGCCGGTGGGGGGCGACGCGCCAGCCCGCCGCGCCGCGCGCCGCTGAACCGTGACGGATTCCGGGCCCGCGCTGCCATCTATCGACGGCGTGACGAACCACGTGCCGCGAGCCCGGCGGGGTCAGCGCGGGAGACTCGCTCGGTCGCTGGTCTTCGGTTTGGCCGTCGTCAGTCCTTGTCGGTCAGCCCTCACGCCGCCGACGGCTTGCAGGTGCCGCATGACCCCGCAGTATTCGCTGAGGGTCTCTCGGATGGTGTCCCGAGTGGTGGGCTTTGACGCGCGCCGGCCGCCGGCTCCGATGATGCTCCGGCGGCGAGGCCTGAACGATCCGTCTGACCACTGGATGCTGAGCTGGCGTCGCATCGGCTGGCCTGGGTTTGAATTGGCACGCCGGCGAGGTGGAACGTAGGTCCCGTCCGCCGCGTCCGCCGCTGTCCCGACAGCCTCCAAGTCGACGATCCCACGGAGCGTGTGCCTCGGCTCCGGCGTCCGTCCAGTAGAGTCGTCCCGGACAGGAAGGTGGCGCACCGTGCCGCCGTCCCGGCCGTCGTTCGGGGCGTATTTTCCGCGCACAGGAGGGTCGCCGCCGGCCGGGCCGTCCATCTCCCGAGCGATGGTATTGTGACACGGCCGGGGCCGGCGGGGCGCGGTGGGCACGTCAGCGTGGCGGGGTCTGGCGCGGCGCCGCTGTCGGCGCCCGTCGCAGCGAGCGCGCTCGAGCGACGCCGGGGACGGCGCGCAGTGACGCGGAGCTCACCGGCCGCCGCAGGGAGCGGGCCGGCCTGCGGGCGTAGGCGGCCGGCCGACTCCGGCTTCAGCTGGGTCCGCGGGCCGCCGAGCACCGTCGGTCGCCGTCCGCCGCGCCGGCGGCGGCTGCGAGCGCCGCCGGAACGCGAGAAGCTGACGCCAGTGAGCTAATGAGCAGCTGGCGCCCGTAATGACGATCAGCCGACTCTCCGGACGTGATTATGACGCGGCGCACGCACGGCGAGTCATTACGGTGATGGGGAGGGGCGAGATCACGTGGGCGATGAGTGACCGCCGCCGTCCGTTTTCCAGGAAAGAAGTACGACGGACCGGAGGTGGACGTGTGGTCGCTGGGTGTCATCCTCTACACGCTGGTGAGCGGCTCGCTGCCGTTCGACGGCTCCAACCTCAAGGACCTGCGGGAGCGCGTGCTGCGCGGCAAGTACCGCATCCCCTTCTACATGTCGACCGACTGCGAGAACCTGCTGCGCAAGTTCCTCGTGCTCAACCCGACCAAGCGCGCCAGTTTGGAGGTGAGGCGCGGCCGGGCGGCGGGCGCGCGTCGCGTGGGGAGGGGTTCTCCACGAGTCGGTGTGAGCGCCGCGACGCCTCCGTATCGCCAGAGCTCGGCAGTGACTCGCGACGTCTCATGTCCGTTATAATGAAGATGACCTAAGAACTCGAATGCGATGCGATTACACCCCGCGCCCATTATAACAGGCTCGTCAATGTGCGCAGTTTTGCTAG
Source organism: Pollicipes pollicipes (assembly GCF_011947565.3). Classification (NCBI taxonomy): domain Eukaryota; kingdom Metazoa; phylum Arthropoda; class Thecostraca; order Pollicipedomorpha; family Pollicipedidae; genus Pollicipes; species Pollicipes pollicipes. The sequence goes on along the minus strand of NW_023596136.1, from coordinate 25,827,601 downwards.
ACCCGTTTTTCTTGGTGAGGGTCATTATTGCTTCCTGCTGACGTCAGGACATTCGCGCTCGGCGAGCCAACGACACCCGACCCGCGCTCGTCACGCCGAGCACAGAGGCCGTGCCGGACACGCCCCGCTCTCGGCGGCGCGTCATTGGTGGGCTGGCTCGCGCTGTGGCTGTTATTGGACGCCGCCGGGGCGCTGCTGATCGCGCTCGGTAAATCATAGCCGCTCGGCGGCCGTGCCACGGGATTTCACGGCCAGCTGTGTCGACGCCAGCTCGCGCTCACTGATACGGGGCCTCCGGCGGGGCCGGGCGTCTCGGACGGCGCGTGTCTGCCGGCGGCGGGGCGCGGTGGGAGGGCGCGGGGTCAGGCGTCACGTGGCGGCACGGGACCGCCGGTAGTGCGCGCGGCGCTCGTTGTTTGCTGAGAAAGAAGCGTCGATGCTGTCACAGTCGTGTTAACCATCAGTGATGTAACTAACGACCTGTAGTCATTGAATGGGGGTCGCCGCCGGCCGCTGTTCGTTCGAAGCGTCCATACAACGACCCATCAGTGCACGCAGCTGATTGTTGAACTCCCCCAACGCCGTCACCACCTTTCCGCTGCCGTGGAGCGTCTACCGTAGGCGCGCGCCCGGCGCCGGGCGCGTGCCCCGTGCCGCCGTGGTGCCGACCAGTCCGCCGGCGTAGGCGGGTCGCGCCGCCTGATGTACGACCCGGGCGGCGGCACGGCTGACGGGCCGGAACGGCACAACTTCGGGACATAATCGTCCGGGCTCGGCCGGATGCCGCGCTGGGAGCGGAAAACAATGCGGCGCACGTGCTGCCGGCGCTCGCCAAGTTTGCGGATGTTGGATGGCGGTGTTTGTGCGAGCGCCCGCGGCTGGGCTCGCGGTGCTTGGCAACCCCAGTTGGCCGCGATGGTGGCGCCTCATTTGTATGATGGTGCTCTGTGCTTGAGGGTGTATGCCCTGTGGATGGGGACGGCCCTCAGAACTGGAAATGACTGAGGTGGATTTATTAAAGCTCTCTGGGCCGCCCGATGGAGCTTCAGCTCCGGCCGTCGCAAAGCCCTTGATGTCCCCCGTCATCTGAAAGCGCCTCCCATTTGAGCTCACTTACGAGGAGAACCGGCAGTCTCAAAGGGTCCACTGCTCATTAAATGCATGCATGTGTCGCCGGTGGAGTCTGCTGACGTCAGCGGCGGCGGCGCGAGCGAGCTCGGCACGCGATTGGCGGGCCCCGATGGCCGACGGTTCGTGCCGGACGGGCCGCTCTTCACGGCCACCTGAACTAGCAAGACGGTGAATGGGGAGCCCGAGGGAGAGGTGGAGATGGTGAATGAAAATGAATAAGTGAAATAGTGTGAGGAATGAAATGAAATTAAGGAACGAGCCGTCCCAGCCGGTCAAGAGTATCAGAGAACAATTAAGTGCGTGGGAAGAGAGGAGTTCCAAGTAGAGGAGCGTCACTGTGTTCATCTCGAGAAGTCATTAATGAGTTTCCTGTACGCCATTTCCTTTATAATCGAATTACGAAAGAACATTATTTGTTGAGTAGAGACAGTATCTTCACCTCCGGAAACTATTACTGATGTCCTGGCACGCCAAGTCTTGGACGATATGTGATCATGTATGTAGCCGATGGTTCACAGCCCCGCCGTCGTGATGACGCCATGTCGCGCTGGCTGATGGTGACCGCTGCTGGCCGACCTCGGCCGCGTGCCGACCTCTCGCCGACCCGCTGCCTCCGCCGACGGTGACCGAGACGCTGACCCAGCGCTGTCTCGCCCAGCAGGCCATCATGCGGGACAAGTGGATGAACTCGGGCTGCAACGAGGACGAGCTGAAGCCGTACGTGGAGCCGGACCCGTGCATGGACGACCCGCGTCGGATAGAGCAGCTGGTGGCGCTGGGCCACGCGCGCGCCGACATCGACGAAAGCCTCCGGCTCTGCAAGTTCGACGACATCTACGCCACCTACCTGCTGATGAACCGGCGAGCGACTGACGTGAGTGTGCAGCGCGGCGCGGCGAGGAGAGACTGTCCGAGCGGGGTGGCGGTGGTCCGCGCGCCCTGCGGGTCTGGACGGGTCCATGGTGGGGTTCGTGGGGAAAGGGATGTGGCGACAGGAGCTGTCGGAGTCAGTCGGCCTGTGTCCCGCACTCCGTGTACAGTCAACGTTCGCCGTGAGGACGCGGTGGCGGGGTTTGTGTACCGCGCGTCTGGCGCCGCAAAACCACGGCTGGCCATGGCGTGTTTGTCCTCCCGCAGTGACTGTTTGCTTGCCACTGACATTGACGATCGAGCGTGTCAACACCGAGACAAACGGGCGCAAGGCCGGCGGCGTACCGGGGCGCCTCCTCGGCGCGTGCCGGCGACTGACGTGCGCGCCCGGCCGCCGGCAGCTGGAGAGCGACGGCTCGCAGTCGGGCTCGTCGCTGTCGCTGCGGCACCTGGGGCCGGGCACGCCGGCACCGCAGCCCACCAGCCTGCAGTCGCCGCCCCACTCCAAGGTGCACCGCTCCATCTCGGCCACCACCAACAGCAAGCCGAATCGGCGCGCCTCGTCCGGTGAGAGGCGCGGCGGCCGCGCGCGCATGCGCGGACGGCCCGGCCGCTCGGGTGGGATCGCGGTGGGTGGGACGCGGAGGTGAGCGCGTGGGGTGGCCGTGATGTGGAGACCTGGCGTTTACAACAGGTGGTGGTTGGTTTTACTAGTTGGGCCGATGGACTGGTACTAGTCGCCGTTTCAGCGCGTCAGTGTCGTCACCGTCGAGGTCGCCGCGCGTCTCACCTCCGAAGTCGGCGCTTGTTCGCAAGATATTCTTTTCAATGCTTGTGTGTATGTGAAGATGTGGCGGGGTGGCGCGGTCGCTTCACCCTCCGCGTGTGACCCTGCCGTGGTTCGCCCGAGCCATGGGACAGTGGGTGAGCTTCCGTGACCCCGGCCGACAGGCGTGAATGCGTCGTCCTCCGCGCACCCGGCGCCCGCCAACCACACGCACTTCAAGCGCCAGAACACGGTCGACTCGGCGACGATCAAGGAGAACACGGCGCGGTTGAGCGCGGCGGCCGCCGCCAGCCGCGCCGCCGCCGCCGCCGCCGCCACGACGCCATCGCCGGCGGGCGGCGCCGGCGCCGCTGGCGAGGCGGCCGAGCCGGCCAGCACGCCGGTGCCGCCGCCGGCCAAGCCGCGCGTGCCCAAGGCCAGCTCGGCGGCGGCGCGCACCATCGGACCGTCCGGACTGCGCCGCTCGACGCACTCGTACGACGCCAAGGTGGCCGCGGCGGCCGTGGCCGGCGCCGAGGGCAAGACGCACGGGGCCGACGTCAAGGACGTGACCAGGTGAGGGAAGGAGGCGGAGCGTGCGGGGTGGGGAGGCGGCGGTGGCGTGGGTCTCTGGCGCGCACGTGGTTGGAGGTGCGGTTCGGTGGGTGTGGCGCAGCTGCTGTCGGTCTCTGCTGCTGCCGGGACGTGTGGCGTGTTGTGCGGCGGACGCAGCGGTGCTGTGCTCGGGTGCCCCGCGGGGCCAGTCTCGCTGCACGCAGCTCGGCTGAGGTGTCCCCACGGTCGCGAGGCGGTCCAGCGCTAACAGCCCTGGGAGGCCGCGGTTTGCGGTCGTTCCTGCAGCACTGGGGCGGCCATGCGCCGCCTGTCGTGAATAATCTGTTTTGTGGATAGTGGGTGTGCCCTGTGCGGTAGAACGTGTCCTGGTTCCAGCGGGCCGGCTGCTTGTTCGCCGCGCGAAGTCCGCTGGACAACGCTCTGGGTCCTCTGTGCCCAAGCGCAGCGCGGCGGTCGCGTTGTTGCTGCCTTTGCGTCTGCGCGGCATGTGCTGCGCGGGCGCGGTACTAATCCCTCCCCAGCTGTAGCGCTGAGCGCAGCGTATGGTGACTGTCGCTGGCGCGGTACTAACGGACGGGGCGGGCACGCAGCGTCGCGCCCGCGGCCGCCGGCGACGCGGCCGTTGTCGAGCGGGCGCGCCCGGCCAAGGGCCACATCAAGTCGTCGTCGGTGTCGTCCAGCGGCGGCCTGGAGCAGCCGGCGGCGCCGCAGCCGGCCGCCCGACCCACCTCCGAGCTGCGGTCCAGGTACCTTGGCTCCGCCCCGCACCCGTCCCGCTCCGCCTGCCGCCTGCCGCCTGACGCCTGACGCCTGACGCCCGGCGCCGGGCCGGCTGCCTGTGGCCTCTCCCGCTCTGGTCCGGCGGCGCTGCCGGGTGCTCCTCTCGTGCTGCCCGGTCTCCGGAGCGGTCGACGCTCTGCAGCTGTGTTGCCGTGTTCCACGCCAGGCTCGCCTCGCCGCTTCTTATCCCGCGTTTTTGTCGGGGAGCTCGTCCCGGAGCCGGTGTTTTTTCCTCGCTGCGGATGCGGCGGATCCTCGGCGGTCACGAGCCCGCCGCCCGTCCCCCCCCCCCCTCTCCCGTCCGCGTACAGCCCGTCACGCTGCTCTCGCCTCCGGCCCGGCGGCCAGCCCGGCCGGCCGTCGCTCGGCCGCGGCCGCTTGTCGTGTGCTGCCTGCTGCGCCGCTCGGCCGAGCGCTGCTTGTGGCGATGTGACGCTGCGTGACACCGTGTTTGTACGCCGGGCCTGGCCCGCCCGCCGCCGGTGCCACTGTGGTTGGGCTCCTCGGCCTCGGCCTCGCCGAGCACCATTGCAATGGTGACGGCGGCCTCGCCGATGATTGGTCCAATCGGTGTCGGCGTCGATGGCGGAGGCGCCGGCCGGTGAGGCGCGCCGCCGTCACGGGCTGGCCGTCGCCTGGTGCGGCCGGATGTGGAGGGTGAGACACGCACGTCCCCCCCCCCCTCCCGCCCCCTCCCCCGCCCCATTGGGGGGCCGTGCTCACGCAGCTGCGCATGCGCAGTGAAAGCCGTTCTCTGACATCATGTGGTCGCGATCATCCTCCCAGTGCCTTGCAATGGTCCTGAAGGACCAGTTCGAGCGCTGTCACGGGAACAATTTTCGGTTGTTCGTCTTGGCTGGGTTAACGTGCCCTGATCTCCCTACTTCGATGGCGCCGCCGTTTCCAACGTGTATCATGTTGGCTTTTGCGCCGTGAACCCTACGACCTGGGCTTACCATGATCTGACATCGTTCTCACCCAGCTGCAGCTAATCCCTGAGAGTCACCAGTCAAGGCTTCGGCGCCCTCGGCTGCCCCACACAGGGCGGATCCCCAGGGAGCCCCCCGAGGGTCCCTCTGTCGGTCAGCCATGCCGCCGCCGATCGGCGTGGCTTGGCCGGGATGTCTGGGGCACGGGACCGCGCTCGGACGGGCTCCCCACGGCGCGTGCGAGCTGTGCGTCGCCGCTCTGTGTGCCGATTGCGCCGGCCACGCGCCGATCTGCCGCGATCTGGTCTGACGTGAGACGCCGCCGTCGGCGAGACGCTGCGATGGCTTGGATGGGCGATTGTATGTGTAAGCATGCTTTGATCTGTGTTGTGTTTGGCCGATGTCGTGCTGCCGCCCGCGATCAGCATGCGGTGTTTGACGCGGCTTGGGACGCGCTGTATTGTTGCGTATTTGTGTTGCGGTGTGATGTGTATTTCTGTTGCTGATGAATGACGCTGCTCGGTGTTCTGGCACGCCCGGGCCTCGCCGGCCCGGCTCGCGCATACCGGTCGGCAGGCTCGGTGAAGTTTGTGGATCGGCTATTTCGAGTCGCCCTCAGGCGCGTGGCTGGTGACTTGATCGGTTCCCGGGAAGCCCACGCCTCGCCAAGGTGGCGCGTGCGCCCCACTTTGGCATTCACGTATGCGCATTGCGAGGTGGTCTTGCCTCCCACGCGCATCCGTGTGGTGTGGTGGGGCCCGCTTCCGCGTGCTGGTCTGATTCACGGGGAGCTGGGCGCTTCTGGCAGCTCTGGCGAACTCAGCTAATCGCCCTTCTCCCCTGTGTCGCTGAGACGGTCCAGCCTACGCCCTCCCCCCCCCCCCCCCCCCCCCGCTATTGGAGGTTGTCCCTCGCTATACTCATGTCAGCGTTGTTGCTGGTAGACCTGTGATTCCTACTTGCGAGCAGCTCCTTCCAGCCGGCGTTGACTGAGCCCAGGGCCGACGCCGGCGCCGTGTGGAGCAGTGCGCGCCGCCGGCCTCCCGTCCCCCGCCTGACGTCCGTCCGTGCTGTTGCAGCGGCGCCGGCCGGCCGGGCGCGCCTCTGTCGCCGCGCGCCGCCGGCCGCAGCGCGCCCTTCACGCGCAACATCGTGAGTCGCTCGACGTTCCACTCGGGCCAGACGCGCGCCGCCGGCCACCGGCCGGCCGGGGTCAGCCCGCACCACGACACCAACCGCACCTCGTTCTTCTCCAAGCTCTCGTCCAAGTTCGCCAAGCGGTACGTGCAGGAGGGCGGGCGGGGAGTTCGGGCGGAGATCTGTTCGGCTTTGATCGGGAGTGCGCGCCCTCGTGGTCGGATTGGGGTTGTGCTTTGAATGGAGCAGTGGTTCGTTTGCCGTCGTTTTCGCGGTGGGGATGATAGGAATCGGGAATTGCATCACGGGATCACAGGGATCACGGTGATGGATGACAGATCGGATCCACCGCCGACTCGCGTTGTCCTCGACGCCAACGAAACCGGGGATTGTCGCACCACCTCCGCGCAGTGTGGCTTCTGTTGGCGAACCGCTTTAATTACCTCGCCCGCTCGTTAGCTATTGCGCCAGCGACGGTCGGATTCGGGCCAGAGACGTGACGCTGCTGCTAATTGGTCGGCCTGGGGACAGCAGAACGGGGCGCTTCAAGCACGGCCGAGGCGTTGGGATGAATCAAAATTGGACTCTCAGGCATCGTGTCCTGTGACCGGGGCCGGCGGACGCTGCTGGGTGTGTTCGGAGTTCGCGCCGGGAATGTGTTTGAAGCATACCGAGCTGGTACCGACCGGAGCGCCTTTCGGTAAAGGAGAGTGGGTAGTCCGGGCTCGTGTGGCATCTGTGGAGCCCGCTCACTGGACTGACAGCGATGGACCATTGCGGTGGTGACGGCGGTACTGACACTTTCTCGATGCGAGCCAACGCCGCCGGCATGCAGGGGCGATGACTGGCCGAGTTGTGAGCGGGTTATATTTAAATGGGATTTCTGATCTGCAGGCTGTTCTATCCGTATGTCATACCCTGTTGTTCTCGACACTCTACAGGAACGTTTGGCCGCTGCTGTTTGTTGATGAGTTTGAGATCCAGTTTATTTATCCTTTGACATCGGTTGTCCCTATCAGTGGTTCCTTCTGAAATATCGCCAATTTTGTTCCTTTGGGTTTTAGTTCGTAAACTAATTGTCAGTATGTTTTTGCTAACGCCTTCATCAACAGCAACCCACTAAATCGGCAGGCACACTTGAGCGCAACTAGGCACCAGTCGTCATTGTTCTGGCCGCTCAAAACCTCGACATTTGCTCGAAAGACGGATTTAACCGTACCGGCTATCTTCATTCCGCGCCGTGATCCTCATATCCGGTCATGAATGTGCAAAGCGCCTTTGTCGTGGGCGTCTCTAGATCGGCCCTCTCACAAATGCACGAACCCATCTGTGGGCGCTTCTGCACCGCGCCTCATGCCCAGCGTGTTCGAACTCTAGCGGCTCAGCTCGTTTAGCGTCCACTCCTGCCCAGCCGTTTAACGTCCGCTATTGTCCAGTCCGTCTAGCGTCCACTCCTGCCCAGCCGTTTAACGTCCACCCTTGTCCAGCCCGTCTAGCGTCCACTGCTGCCCAGGCCGTTTAACGTCCACCCTTGTCCAGCCCGTCTAGTGTACACTCCTGCCCAGCCGTTTAACGTCCGCTCTTGTCCAGCTCGTCCAGCGTCCACCCCTGCCCAGCCTGTTCAGAAGAGGGGCCGCCTCCGCGTACCTTGCACCTCGCTCTCGTCACCGCGCGTTGTGCCCCAGCCGGTGTCTGCCGGATAGCCAGTTACCGCCGCCGGCGCCTCTTCCGGCGCCGGCGTCGGCCCTGATTGGTCGGCTCGCCGGGGCCGGCATGACGCGGTCGCGGCGAGCCGAACTGGGACGGCGTGACCACAGAACGGCATCCTCGGCGGCTAATGGCGCTCCTGCGAGCGGACGCGAGCACTGCGGGGCGTTAGCGGACGGCAGTGGGCGTGGGCGGGCAAAACAACGCCCGCTGGCGGCAGTGGGCGTAAAAGCTTTTAGCGTAACCTCCGAATATAATAATGTTACAAAAAAAATAGGAGTGGGGTTTGCATACGTTCGTGTTCTCATGACTAGAAAAAGGAGATGAAGGAGGGATTTCGTGTGAGATTATTAACACAAAATAGAGCTCTTTGAGAGACTCGGGGTCTAATCTCGTGTTTACGCTGTCCTGGGGATCGCTCCTTCGTCTCCCCCGCGGCCTGTGTGATGGCCGGCAGCCGACTGGTGCCGCTGGATGGTATGGACGGCGACGAGCGGCACGGTGTGGCCTGTCGGCCGGCGAGCGGCTGACGCGCGGCGGACTCGTCGGCGCACCGCCCGCCTGGCCCGGCATCACCGCCTGTTTTTTTCAGCTTGGCTAACGGCTTCGTCTCTGTCTCATCCAGGGGCTGTGGCACTGCGTGTACTGACCACCTGTCTCTCTTTCTTTCTGCCCACCTCTAGACCGGGAGACGTTACCATGCCCACCCCTACCAGGCCGACCACTGACCGGTACGTGACTCGCCGTCTGCCTGTCTGTCCGTCTGTCTGTCTGTCGGGCTGTCTGTCTGTTCGCCTGTCTGCCTGCCCGTCCCGGCCGTCTGCCCGCCTGTCTCGGCTGTCCCTCCGACGGTTCGTTTGCGGCTCGGCGGGCGCCTCGCTCCCCGTTGCGTCCGCTTCGCCGGCGCCGGTGTCGGCCGTTCATCGCTCCAGCCGCCAGCCGGCTCGCCGCGCGGGGTACTCTGGACCGCCGCCGCGGCCGCCGACCCTGCCGCCAGCGACGGCTTGCATGAGCGGGTCTCGCGCCGCCGTCGCCGCTGAGTCGCCGCGACACGCTCCGCTGTCGTCTGTGCCCGCTCGAAGTGGCACTCGCTCGCGCTCCACCCAGCGGGAAACATCGCGTGGACGGCTGCTCGGCGGTGCGCTGGAAACAGCGGTCAGCCGCGCAGCCGATGTGTTGGGCCAGCGCGGCTGGAACGGAGAAAACAGCCAGCAAACAGCCCCTGACCCCCCCCCCCCCCCTCCCACACACACACCTCCCGTCTCAGTCGGTCAGCATGGCTGTGTCGATCCGAAGCCAGCAGCGAGTCGCCGCTTCAGTATGCGTGCGGTTGAACGCCAACGCCAGCCTGATATGCTTGAAACCGGTTGTTGTTGTTTTTTCTCTCGCCGATGCCACGAGCGCGCAATGCGTCAAAATTCGGCAGCAGTGAAACCCATCACCGAGTGCGCGGATGCCAATCTGATATTGATGGCGGCTTTCTGGGGTGAGGGGGGCGGGCACGGGGTGGCACACAATGGGCATCACTCTCAGCGGGTTCGGCTCCGGCTCCGCCGGGCGCCGCCGTTGCGTGCCGGCTCGAGCGACCGCGTGCGCCGCCGCCTTTGATGTGGCGGCCGCGGCTGCCCGTCGCGCCCGCGCCGGCTTTGGCCGCCCGCCGGCCGTCGGTCATCACGTGTCGCCCGCGTATTGATCCCGTTCCCGTCGAGCTCTATCAAATCGGGTTTTGAGCGGCGCGAGGTGCTATCGTGTGATCGGCCGGCGGCGCCGCTCGCCGCCCGCCGCTCCCGGATGGCGGCTGAGCGCCGCCGCAGGACGGCCCGCGGATCGGCCGCCGCGGTAAGCCGGTGCGGCGAGGCCACCGCGCCAAATTGATTGTGGCGCTCCGGCTTACGCGGCCCTGGAGCCGGAATCAATGGGCCGGTCCAGGTCTGCGGCGGCCCGTTATTGTAACGAATGGGCGACGCCGCTGGCGGGCGGCGTCGCAGCTCGAGCGGTCGGGTCCTGACGCAGTGCTGGCGAGGGTGGGAGGTGACGGGCGCGCCCCCGACGCTACCCGCCGACCACGCGACGTGCACCAGCTGCCAGTGATGTCCGCAGGCGTCGTATGCAGACACGACTTTACGTATGCACGCCAGAGGGGCTTGCCGCCCACCCGGAAGTGAAGCCTGCCCGCTGTCCTGGAAGTGAAGCCCCGGCGCCGCGCTCTGAATGTGGGAACCGCGGGCCGGCGCGTCGTCTCGGGATCGCGGCCGCGCCTCCGCCTGGCTGCGGACCGCCGGCCCGATCCGGGTCCGGGGGTCGCTGGGCGGCAGCAGGGCCGACGCGCACCCCAGCCAGCACGGCTGCACCTGAGGAGATCAGGGACGGACATTCTGAATGAAAGCCCAGCGTTCGGAAATCTGGCGGATGGTTCTCTTTTAAGTTGTGCCGATGTGGTGGGGCTCATTGTAATATTACTTTTTCATTTCCTCACTACTCTAAGTTTTAAAGGACTTTCACCGGTGTCTCTCATTTCGTTTCGAATTATGACTTCGCGAGCGTTAAGTTCCACAGGAGCCTTTGGCACTTCAGATCGACGACGATGGGCTCTTGAGAGCCGCGGCCGGTCTCATACGGCACCCATAACACTCGAGCTCCAGCCAGGGGCGACCGAGGTCTTGATTGCACGTGAATCGTTGAAACTCGAACTGCGGCCATCATCGCAGATGTCACTGGATTGAACACGTATGAAATGTAATTCGGATAATGCGAAACAGATTTTGGAAAATACGCGTCCTGACCTGACTGCCCGTTCGACCATTCTCTGCGCCCCTCCCCCCCCCCTCCCCTAAACCGGTCATCGCCTAAGGTAGGGGGTTGTTGTTCAGATCTTTAATTTTACGGTGAACAGGCGTTATGGCCGAGTGGTTAGTCCTTCGGTTCCCACGTGAGAGAGAGGGGGGGGGGGGGGCGGGTTCGTACCTCGGTTGCGCGATGGCCACGGAGTACTAATGTAGCCTCTGCAGTCGGTTGTGCTCCACAGGAGGCTGGGCGACGACGTGCGCCGCATTCTCGTCTATAACAAAACTATTAAAAACAGGCTTGCCCAGAAAGCCATCAGTCAAAGGCTAAGCTGTAACTTATCCGGTTCCTAAAAACATCTCGTGTTTCCCACCCCAACGGAAAGACCTTTCGACGCCAGAAGTCAGCGGAAATACAAAAAGCATATTGCCTGACTAGCTGGAACGCTTTGTTTCCGTTGAGCCGACGTGTGTGCCGTGCGTCCTGGCGTTCTCAAGCCGTGATTGCTGCCGCCGTTGCCGCCGCCATCCATCTCGCATTCAGTTCTCCGTGACAAGTTCCTGCGGCCGCCGCCGCGTGGATGTTGCATTGTTAGCACGCCGGTGGGCCTTACCACAGATGAACCCTCCTTTATCCGGGATTCGGCGCGCGGACGATGAGGTAGAATATCGGGTGTCTTGACGAATGGTCCGGGACGTCCGCGCCGGGGCGGGGCGAGATGTCCGAGATGTGTGGGCGAGATGCCTGACGGATGCCGAGTGTTGGCGTGACAGACCCGGCCTGGAGGAACTCTGGCACCCGATTCAGACGGCCTCTGGTGGTAAGCGTGCTGATGTGCGTGAGCGGCACTCCTGGTTGCAAGGCTGGGGTGGGTCGTCTCCCTCGTGCCGGCGTTGTGTTCGCTGGCGTCGGGCGTCGTCGGCCGCCACCGTCTGTCTGATCACGCTTCTGCTCACCGCCAGGCACGGAGCGGACTCGCCAGTGCCGACCCCGACCCGGCCGGCTGTTGACCGGTACGTGTGGCCCGTGCGGCCGCTCTCACTCCTCCGCCGCCGCCGGCCCGGCCGACGGCCGACGGCCTGCGGGAATGCCGCGCCGCTGCGGTGCCGCGCTGTCCAGGCGGGTCTGGCAGCCCGGGACAGCCCGGCTGCCGTCGAGCCTGTCGCGGCGATCCGTGCCAGCTGTTGTCGGGGCGCGCGTCGGCTGTATGATGGCGCGCCGGTATGAACCGATGACGTGCTGAGAGTTGTTCTGTGAGCCGCGCGGACCGATGACGTCGGTGCTGATGACGCCACTGACATGCCGCAGGCCGGTGATGACGACGCCGATGACGGCCAGCAACGGCGAGCCGGAGCCGGTGAAGCCGCGCAGTCTGCGCTTCACCTGGAGCATGAAGACCACCTCGTCGCGCGACCCGCAGGAGATCATGGACGAGATCAGGAAGGTAGGCTGGCGTGGCGCCGTGGTACGCGGGCAGTGCTCCGCCGGCGGCGGCTCGGCCTGCCCCCCCCCCCCCCCCCTAATCCTGTCTAGGCCTGTCACGCGAAGGCAGCCCGTCGGGAGGAATAGTTTCGTGCAGTGAACTAAGGAACCCACGCACTTTCCGTGATTCACGCCGTGTAAACATGCATGTTGTCAGCGGATCAGTCTCGACCACCTGTTCAGTGGGAGTGGATTGCAAACATACCGACCGTGTCGGGTCGGTATGTTTGCTCGGTGCGGTATGCTTGGGCACGGGTTTGTAGTTTATGTTCTACGATTAGCTCGTGGCCGTTGCTGTTTGCCCGTGACCCGTGCGTACCTCCGCATTCTGGGCTTCGGCGCTCCCCGCGTACGCTCCCTCTGCCGTCGGCGGCGATGCGTGGTGCCTGCGTCCTTCTCTGTTGTCGCTCGTCTCGACGCGGCACTCGTTCACGTAACACTCCGGTAACCCACCCGCTGGCTGATGTAGCTCCTGTGCAGACGTCTCTCCGTCTGTGTCTCTCTGTCTCTCTCTCTCTCTCTGTCTCTCTAACTGTCCGTCTCCCGGCTGCGTGGCTCGGCTTGCTGGCGGCGCGCCTCTGTCTGTCCGCCCTGGCACCCGGCCGTCTGCGGCGTCCCCTGGCTTCGGCCTGTCTCGGCGGCGGCGGCGGCGGCGCGCGACAGTGTCTCGCCGTCTGGCACGCCTTTCTCTCTTCCCCAGCTCCAAAGCGAGAGACAGGCAAAGCGTGTGGAGCGGACCGGTCGGCCGCCAGGCAAGTGTTGCGTGCCGGGGTACACGGGTGGCCTGATCTCGCCTGACCTCACCCGACCTCTCCTGACCTCACCTTCCCTCACCGGGTGACCCGGCTGGGTTTGTCTGGCATGCGCTGGCTGGGGCGGCGGCGACGGGCGCTCGATGGCCGCCGCGCTGGGTGCAGGGTAGCCGCGTGCCGCGCGCAGCGCACGCCGCCGACCGGCGCCTGACCCCGCGTCGTGCCGCCAGGTGCTGGACGCCAACAGCTGTGACTACGACCAGCGCGAGAAGTTCCTGCTGCTGTGCGTGCACGGCGATCCGCGCACCGACTCGCTCGTCCAGTGGGAGATCGAGGTGTGCAAGCTGCCCCGCCTCTCGCTCAACGGCGTGCGCTTCAAGCGCATCTCGGGCACCTCCATCGGCTTCAAGAACATCGCCAGCAAGGTGGCCAACGAGCTGAAGCTGTGACCCGTGGAGGCGCCGCCGCCGCCGGAGCCGGGCCGGCCGGCGACGGCGACGGCGGCGCGCTGCTCGTGTCGGCCGGTGCCGCCGCCGCCGCGACGCCGCCACGCCCACTGAGCGCCGCGTCCCGCCCGTTGTTTTCCTTTTATATAATTGTTACGTCTATGTGGCGGCCGGCGGGCGGACGGACGGGCGGCCGGCGAGCGGACGCCGGCGGGCGTCTTCCGGGCGCGGCCCGCGGCCGCGGCTCAACTCCGGTGCAGCTACCTTCCGCGGGGCCGCGGGCGCGCCGCCCGCCGCACCGCGCCGCGTCGCGCCGCGGACAATCGGGGCTCGCGCAATCTGTGATCCGCTCCCCGCTGTGTGACGTGTCGTCCCCCCCCCCTCCTCCTCCCCCCCGAGGCGCGCGCGGGCGGGCGGCCCCCGCGTCGTGTCGTCGCTCTGTGGACCCGCGCGGCGCGGTTCGCGGACCGGGCCGAGATAATTCTAACATTTGTGGATGTATTTATTAGTATTACGTGCAACCATACCGCCGCCCGCCCCAGCAGCGCGCGCACGATTGTGCATTGATATCGGTTTATCATATTCATTCACCGACCGGCGTGCGCGAGGCGCCCGCCGTCCGCGCGGCGTCTGAGCGCTGTGTTTTTACGGTCAGGACCCGTGGAGGCATCGTTGCACAATGCTAGACGCTGTACATATGGGAGGGCGCGCGGCCGCTGCCGCGCGACCCGAGTGTGATACGCGATTGCCGAGAGAGAGAGAGAGGGGGAGAGAATGACGCGCTGTGCTGCAGAGAAGGAGCGCGCGGCGCGAGGCGAGGCGCCGACCGGGCGCGCCCGATTCCAGACTAAACCCGCCTAGTTACGTGCGAATTACCGACGCGGCGGCGCGACGGCCGACTGTGTTGGGTTTCTGTTATTTCTCTGTACAGAATGCTAATAGCTCTAAAATACATGTGATAAAAGGAGCCGCGGCCGACACTGTGGGGATCGGCGACGGAGCTGTGGGGACTGGCGAGAGGGGAGGGGATGCTGCCACCTGGGCGTGTTGGTGTACGCGTCAGCGTCGCGCACAACAAATTTTAAAAGCCCACTTGGACAGGCGGCGGCTGAGTACCTCGCCAACGCCTCTCGTGAAGGGAGACAAATGGCACTGCATCCAGCCAGGAGCTGGGCAGTCCCTGCCACCTGGTGCTGGGTTTAGTCCTGCGCCGTTTACAGGCAACGGTCATCAGCTTGAATAGCACAATCTATTAATATAATTAGTAATGAATAATACATGACTTTTAAGTTGATCTTTATTAATTGATATATCAGTCTCATGCAATCTGAAACACAATTGTGCCGTCGGTCTGAAATTAACGTCTGGAAGGCAGCAACACAATTTGACTGCATAGCAACGATTATGAACCACCGGCGTGTTCTATGTGCTGATGGTCATCGCGTAGGTGTAACCTGGTGGGTCAGATGTTGCGCACTTGCAGCGTTTTCTCAGCATCGGACTGCTTCATTGCAGCATCGCAGCTTCAGTATCTTATGACGAACGGGCGTGGCGGCGCATTGCGATGCCTTCCGTTCGTGAGCTGGCGCGCTCGCCGTACAGTAGCACCGCCGTGCCCACGGTCGGCACAGTCGCAGCGCGCCCAGCCGGCGCTCGTCCGTACGCCCCCGCGGGGGTGACGAGCCCGCCGGACACTCCGCCTCCCCTCGGCTGTCAGTCGAGCGTCGTCCAAGCCGGGAAGGTTCAGGGCGCGTCAGGAGCCGCGTCGACCTCGTCACGGCTCGGGACTCCACCGACGTCCTCGGGGACTGCGCTCCCGGACAAGCGCCCGGCGCGCTCCTGGTGCTCTTCTGTCATCGAGAGCTGGCGTGCACTGCTTGACATGGGGTAATGGTAGCCAGGGTAATCCCGCGTGCTTCCCAAGCGTGTTTTATCTACGGGTCACCGGCGAGCGGTTCCCGCCGGCTGACGTCAGGAGAGATGGCCGTCGGCTTACGGGGATCGTTAGCGCCGTTGTCTGGGACAAGGTCTCGCACGGCTGCTTTGAATGTTTGTTTTCTTATTGGTTGGCGGCGATTTTGTCAGCAGGGAAAGACGTGGGGCTTTGTACCGCAGCACGTACAAAACGACATAGCTTGACGCGACAAGATGTTGCTGTCTTGTATCATCGCTGCTGGTTCATCTTAGATCAGCTGTTACACTAACATCTATCAACAGGGCGCCAATCAGCAGTGGATGCGACTGGGAGACATGCGTAGTTCCAGTTGAGCTTGCCGTGCGCGCTCCCATTGTTCGCGCTGGCACGGGAAGCACTGACACTGTTCGTGCTGGGACGGGAGGTGGGAGGAGAAAGCATATCACGTGTGCTGAAGTAGCATGTGTTGAAAAGTATGACGCATGCAACAAAACTATGCCGCAGGCTTTATGTGCGGTTTACAGCCTAGGGCTATGGACGCGCGCCCGCCACGCTGAAGGGGAACGCCTGTGTGAACAGAGCTTACCACTGCAGTGACGCAGCGAGGGCACTCGCGACAAGAGGCGGCTCGTCCCTCGAGAGCGTGACCCCGACAGCCTCGTGACCCCGACCCCGTGACCTCGTGACCCTCGTGACCCCGACAGCGGCCGTCACGCCAAGCGACGGGTCTCGGCCGCGCCAGAGACGTCGACCAGCATTGTGGGTCAAGTATCAATGCTGGAGACTTCCGCCTTAGGCGCCCAGACACTGACTTCCAGGGATGGCCGGGTATCCTTCGTTGTACTCAAAGCACACTGCCAGT
Organism: Pollicipes pollicipes; assembly: GCF_011947565.3. Lineage (NCBI taxonomy): Eukaryota > Metazoa > Arthropoda > Thecostraca > Pollicipedomorpha > Pollicipedidae > Pollicipes > Pollicipes pollicipes. Next base: position 25,811,464 of record NW_023596136.1, on the reverse strand, counting down.
GCGGCGATGGCTCGGCATATATTGCGGACAAACGCAGAGCGAGGATGAACCTCAGACAAGCTGGCCGATCGCGTCACGCAGGCATGCCGTCACACCGCCACTGAAGGCACACGCGCCGTGCATTCATTATTGGGTGCGCTCACAATCATTTGGTGGATTCCACGAACTGTTAGGATTGTACGCAAGTAGCAACATTCGAGCACTAAAAATATCACAGTGCCTCATCCCAAAATATAAATTACTTAACAATCACAAACAAGGAGCACAAGCCACTTAACGGTGTACGAGTGTTTTAAAGCACAGAAAGTCAGCATAGTGATCGGTGCGGATGTCTTCCATAATTCATTTCCCTCTGGTACAAAAAAAAATCCAGTCACCAATCGCTGGATAACAAATTGCACGTGCACTAGGTGAGTTACAAGTGAAATAATAAATAACCTGTCAGTTACAACTTGCGACAAATCGAGGGGTGCAAGCGGATGGTCTGTGGGTGGCGATAATAAAGTTGCATGTGTGACGAAACGCCCCAAAAATATAAAGCTCAACACAGACCAGTTATACGTGCGATCACGAAAAACGCAGCTGTCATAACCGTGCTGCACATGGTTCAGGCAAGCCTAACAGACCATGCCCAGCTTAACAGCACACAATCCAGCCCAGAGACATGGCTCTATAGTCCACGCAGCCAACATCATGTGCTCTCCGTCTCCTCAATACTACCCTCAGGCGTCTCTCCCGCTGCCGGGTCCCTCCCCCTCACCCCGCACCAGCCATCGATCCTACTCCTCACGCCCCACACAGCATCCCCCCCCCCCCCCCCGCCTCCCCAAGGCGTCCGTTCATCTCATTCCTGACTGTCGGACTTGAGGCCAGAGCATCACAACTACCGGTCTTACTGTTCACGAGCCCCACAGACCCCCCCCCCCCCCTTCAGGCACCTGTCCACCTCACTCCTTACTGTCGGACTCGAAGCCAGCATCACAGCTATCGGTCTTACTACTCACGAGCCCCACAGACCCCCCCCCCCTTCAGGCACCTGTCCACCTCACTCCTGACTGTCGGACTCGAAGCTAGAGCATCAGCTATCGGTCTTACTGTTCACGAGCCCCACAGACCCCCCCCCCCTTCAGGCACCTGTCCACCCCACTCCTGACTGTCGGACTCGAAGCTAGAGCATCAGCTATCGGTCTTACTACTCACGAGCCCCACAGACCCCCCCCCCCTTCAGGCACCTGTCCACCTCACTCCTGACTGTCGGACTCGAAGCTAGAGCATCAGCTATCGGTCTTACTACTCACGAGCCCCACAGACCCCCCTCCAGGCGTCTGTCCACCTCACTCCTGACTGTCGGACTCGAAGCTAGAGCATCAGCTATCGGTCTTACTACTCACGAGCCCCACAGACCCCCCTCCAGGCGTCTGTCCACCTCACTCCTGACTGTCCGACTCGAAGCTCAGGCCCGGCTCGGCCGTCCGCTTCCGCGCCGATGGGTTGATGATGCTCCTGCCGGTCGGCCGCTTGGCCGGCGGCCGGTTTCTGACCCTGACCCGAGCCGACATTGGCTCGGCCCGGCGTGTCTCCGAGACAGCCGCGTCCGCCTGAACACGCAGAAACGACACTGTGTGAGGGGACACGCCGGCCACCAACACAGCGGCGCGGAGACAGGCGGCGGTGTGGTTCGCCACGGGGGAAGTCTGAATGAGTGCAACTACACTTCCAGTCGCACTGATAATGCCTTTTCACTTCAGAACATTAATGCTTCGTCTGATCGCATTTTGCATGGTAACCAACACACTACAGGCCATTTACCACCAAGACCGGAATGATGAATTGTGTGTTCATGAGTATCAAACAAGGACGTGAGCGCTTAAATCCGTGAGCTTGACACACAGAGCAGTCAAAATATGCTCCGATCTCAGACCTGTCCAAATTTTTCCAATCTTTGCAGTATTGCGACCCATGGTGACCCGAGCCCCACCCTCCAAACCCGCGTTACGCGCTGCACGGGGTCAGCGGACCTCTCCGCTTCTCACCTTCAACCTCTGGCGCGCCAGGGCCGTCACCAGGGCACAGGTCACCGCCAGTCGCCTGTCAGCCGGCGGCGGCGTATCCACGCTGACCTCTCGACCCGCCGCGTGTCGCAGTGTCACGGTCAGCGGGCTGGCCGTGACCCCCGCCGGCTGGAGGTCGGCCGGGTCAGCCGGATCAGTCTCACGTCGCTCCGCCAGCTGGCCTGTCTCCAGGTGGAAACAGCCCAGGGCGCTGTGGAACGCGCAAGGTCAGGGTCGTGCAGAGGTCGCGCGCGACGGGATAAGTAGGGTAACGGTGCTGGCTGTGGTAGCATCTAGTTCAAAAATCACAATTCTTTGCTGCAAATATTTTCTCTTTATGACCTTTAAAGCTCCAACAGCCCAACACGCACTCTCAAGACAAACATCCCAATTGCACGTAGCGTGGCTATCAGCTCCTGACAAGATCCATATCGTCTGTTCGTCCGACATCCGACTTTGTCTTCCACGCCTCCCGGTTCTTACACAATCCCTTATTTCCCGGGGGTATCGTCCCTGCCTTTACCCCACTTGGGATCCACTTGCTCGGATCCGGTACACGAGGAGCTCTTGATAAATCTTGATGTCCAGGTCATGGGCGGGAATCGCCATCCTGATTCAGCCGGGCACCCCCAGAGAGGTCACTGCAAACAGACAGGTGGGTGACACATTGATGTGAGCATCAGCTTCCCACTCAGGCTTTGCCGTGAAGGCGTGTGAGAGGAGATGGTGCTCCGCCAAAGTCATATGCAATGTCGTTATCTGTTTTCAGCTCCAGAGATGGCTGTGCTCCACTCACAACATCCGCGAGGTAAAATGTTGACGAAGAATGAAGCCGAATGTGGCACAACAGCATGCCACAAAGTTTCTAGTATTAACTGGTGAGGACTGACAACCAACCACTTCTTTATATGGCAGACAGACAGTGCCAAGACCCAGAGGGTGATGTGACATGGTGGCGCCGCCTATATGCCAATCATTGACATACAAACTGCCAAACTGTTTTGTGCTTGGCTGACATGGTGCAGCTGTTAAGCAGCATGCCACTCCAATGTTCTGACCGAGTGGCCCCTACATCATTGATTTCACCACCCTGCCTGCCAGCACCCACCCACAAAGCATCAGTTTGGGCAGCTATATCAAAGTTTGCACACCTGGGTACAAATCCCCTGTTAAGCCTGCGAACTGTGCACCTGACAATGCAAAAAAAAAATATGGAGGATTTCACACCCTGTAGTGACTTGCCCAAGTTCAAAAATCAGACAAAATGTTCACAAAGTACACTTTGTAAGTACACTATTTAGTAACATAATGATGGTGCATTTGCATACTCCTTTAAGTGCTTTACTAAGATACAGCTGAAGCAAGTTTGAAATAGCATGCATTGAATGCATGAAGGTAGCCCCTATTCAATTCACACTGCACTTTAAGAAGGAAAGTGACCACTTGCTGTGCTTTGCATTCAGCCTCAAACAACTATCCTGGGACATTATAGTGCCTGCTCTCAGAAAGCAAAGCAATGTAATCATGATGTATACTGCCACCTCTTTTATTTCAGAGAAATATGACAAATGTTAATTGCTGTGTAATGGTAATGAATGTGAGTCCCAAACAGGGCACATCATTTGGCCTAACTTCCATACAAAGGTTGGCTCGTGGCTGGCAAGCAGAGGCCGACCAGACCACAGTAGCTGTGCTGGTGTGTTACATGTAAAGCCCTCATCCTCTACAGTCCCATCTGGTAACAAAACAAAACAAAACAGAGGCAAAATTTCTGTTAAACTGGGCAGAAGCTCAGCAACTTAAAATGAATAGCAGCTCAGCAGCTTAAACTGAATGGCACCTCAGCAGCTTAAACTGAACAGCAGTTCAGCAGTTTAAACTAAACAGCAACTTAGGTGTTCTTTTCAGGGCATATGCAATATGCTTGGAATAGGTATTCTGTACACCAAAACTACAAATGGAAACCATTTTGAACATCTTTTTAAATATTAAAACTGGTATCAACTCTCAACCTGCACAGTAATTGATATACAGTATATTTTATTACCATCACAACAATATGTCATCATTCAAACAGCAAATAAATGGCAAGACTTTGTTTTTGTCAATATATGAACCATTCTGACATCTCATTGACCTCAATCAATGTGCAATGTTTATCTTTAATCATTTTGATATCATAGGTCAAATACTCTACAAGTATTCTCAACAGCAGGAACAAAAATGTCAAAAATGCCAAAATGTCAATAAACAAAAATGATCAAAAATGTCAAAAATGTTTGCCCGTCCCGGTGGCTCAGTTGGTTAGAGCGCCTGCATTCCGACCCACCCATCCATGGCGGGATGGGTTTGAGTCGCTTTAGGGTGCTCGCTATTTGCCCTTGGGCCGGTGGCAGCGGTCGCGCTAAAGGTCAGTTGACGTCAGAGGGCAGGACGGACCGTGCCGAGCATTGCGGCACGTAAAACTTTCATCACTAAATTCTGCCGTTGCCTGGAACTGCGTGATCTGATGGTGGGGGTCAGGGCTCACACAACAAGCACTGCTTAGCGTGAGCGCTGATCCCAGAAATCCATCCATTCAAAGGATTTGGACCAAATTTATAAAAAACTGGTCGAGCACTTTCCATGTGCTGAAAGTGAACAAGATATCTTGAATTTGACACGGACTCTGCCAACATGGGGTGGAGGCAAGACTATCTAATGAGGGAAGTAATACCACAATGACAGAGTCTTGACACACTTGATAATATGCCTGTAGTTTTCCATGGCAAGGAACAGTGCAAGGTCATATAAAATCATGTTGCAACTTTCAAGATGGTCTACCTATATTATCAAGGTTCTAAATGTGCTGTCTATTGGCGTACCACATCCTAACACATGCTTCTCATTAAAACACCATAACTGCCAAGGCCACAATCAGGGCAATATATGTCGCAGCGAAAGCTAAGAATAAATGATAATTGGTTGCCACGGGTACATGCCCCCCAGATGCATCACAATTACTATCAAGACTGGTACATACCCTTATATCAATACACGAAAGTCACGAACAGGAAATGGAACTTGTCGCGTCATGTTAGAATCATAATCTGCTACCAAATATACCAGAATGCTTCCAAATTGTGAATTTTACGTGTGACATGCATTACAGATTGAGGCCCTGGTGGCGAGCAGACTAAGCACCAGCGTCTTGACCTGTCAACAGATGAGGCGGCGGGCGGCAGACAACGCGGTGCTTAAGGGTGCTCAGCAGCGAGGCCACAGGCCGAGTGCGGCATACTTAGGTTACCTGCTTCAGCTTTAGCGGCCGGGTCCGGCTCGATCGCGTCTGGGAAACCAGATGCACCAACAATGTTTGATTCCTCGGCCTGCGCGTCTGTGAAACCAGAGGTGCGGGGATCGAGTCCTCGTTGTGTTCCATCAATATGGAAACCGTAAACTGTAACTTTAAAAACAGTACCGAGCACAAAGCAAAACCAGGTTCATGTCCCGTCAACCCCGCGTCGCACCGACATGGGACCAACGCATCCAGATGGAGAAGAGAACGGACAACCACATCGGTATAGGCTCGTACCAGAGTGGGCAACGGGCCGCGCGTTCACGTGCGCTGACCATCAATCCGCCCGCTTTAGGGTGTTGTTTTTCAAGGAACGAATAAAGATCTCAGCGATCAGAGCAGGTAATAACTTGAAACCAAGCTAACCACGCTAAAACCAACTACACCGAATAGGGAAACGTATGTGTCGTGCAGGAGACACCAGGCGATCTCGTTCTTGACGCTGTGCTATCTGCTAAGTGTGTTGGCAGTTGACCGGGAAGTGGCCAACGATTCACCTAGTCCAGAGCTGATGAGCAACATCCTCCCTCCCCCCCCCCCCCCCACACACCGTTTTCGTAATGTTGTAGTCACATACGATCTTCAGAAGTACACAGCTATCATCTATCGTTTGCTACCAATGAACGGTCAGCACTTGGGTCTGTAGGTGCGTCTCTGTATCTGTTCGAGTCTGTTGACATTTTCTGCTCTGCGAGCATGTCTGCTTTCCTCCGCATGCTAAGCAATTGAAAGACAGGTGTCCCAATGCAATAAACCTATTTGTGTATGCTACCAAACGGAACTATCTGAATTCGCTTATGTTTGGATTTCATCAACATGATGATGCACTCACCATCTTTGACAGCCTCACTTGTTCCACGCTACAGAGTGTATCCTTCTCTTTAGAGATTGGAGGTATGAGCGCCAAAAACGTGGTGCAAAGAGGGGAGGCCCATCCTCCATCTCTCGAAAAAATTGGCGCTAAATTCATGGTTTAGTGTGGAAAAAGACAAGCAGAAGAAAAACACTCGGCCTCCCTCGATTCTTCGAAGGATTCATAGCAAATTATTCTGTGCGTGACATTCTACACCCTGGTTGGTGTTTTGAGTGATAGGTGGTGAGCAAAAGTGTTATAGGATGGCATCTTAAATCGATTGCAAAATACTACCGACAATTAGTTGAAGTCAGGCCTCACCACTAAGCGAAATCACGCCCAAACCTATTAAACTTACGAATTAACCATACCAACCGCACAAAAAAGAAATGCAGTAGTTCGGGGGGGGGGGGGGCGCTGCAAGCGACGAAGTGCAATACAGCTAACGGCGGTGCAATGCACGATAAAACGTTCCCGGAAGCAATTGTAAAAAAAAATGTGAATATTGGATCTTCACGAGCTCACTGAATTTTGTGCGTTGCATTATAGCATTTCGTAGATAACTATAGGCTATGCACTGTTCCTCCCGCCGACTGACGCCTAGTCACGTATGTACTGCGCACGTCGCATCTGATAATGGTGTACTGTGTGCAGAAGGAGCAATATTTTCTTGAAACAACCTGAATCTGCCGGCACCTCTATCGGTGTCAGCCGAAGGCACACGACGACCGACTACGAGAGGTGCAATTTTTCACTACGAAAACCGTGCCTACCTACCATCCCCTGCCGGGACTAGCCGAGATGTTCACAAGTGCCCGGCTGAAGCGACCAGAGTTGAACTAGCGCTGGTATCGGTTTCCAATGCATTTATTGCAAGCCAACCTGTCCTGGTGTTTGTAGATCCTCTTCATGGTTGTAAAGCCTACTGCAGGGGACCAACGATACCGAAGCTATATCACCCGCAGGCACCACAGAACTGAGCCTGTATCACCCGCAGGCACCGCAGAACCGAACCTGTATCACCCGCAGGCACCGCAGAACCGAGCCTGTATCACCCGCAGGCACCTCAAAACCTAACCTGTATCATCCGCAGGCACCGAAGAACCGAGCCTGTATCACCCGCGGGAACTGCAGAACCGAACCCGTATCACCCGCAGGCACCGCGGTACCGAGGCTGTATCACCCGCAGGCACCTCAGTACCGAACCCGTATCACCTGCGGGTACCTCAGTACCGAACCCGTATCACCCGCAGGCACAGCGGTACCGATTGGCTACGAAAGCTGTCACTTAAGACGACAAATAGCAGCCAGTGACCCAAAAGTGGACAAGAGCAACAAAGATGTCCAGAAGGCCGTCTGATGTCCGAATATCGTCAGGGCTTGAATATCAGGCTGCCCTCCTCTCATCCATACCACACAGAGTAAATTAGTACCTTAAACGATTGTCCACTGGCCCGAATGTAATTGACGCAATCTTTGGGGCTTTTCCTTTTCCATATTAATCTTGGCTCACCAGTTCTCACGTACTGGTTCATCAAGAGAAACGATTTTTGGACTTCAACCGGATATTACTGGCTTACGAGCCCATTCGGACAACCATGTATCTTTACAGTATGGTTTTCAGCGTTTGATTTAACGATATCGCATTTATTTCAGACATTTATAACACATGATATTTGATACGTATTTGGAAAACGCATTCATGGGCATTCCACAGAGATTACTCGGCGACCTGTAAATCAAAGATGCTGGCATTGTGGCCACGTGTAACAGTACAGTTGTTGTTCAGACCATACAATGTCCCGCATTAGGGTCGTAATTTCGCAAAATCAGTTTTGGTGGCCGCGCAGGGAAAATGGCTAAGCCCCAGAAGTATACAAAAATGCGCATCATCAAATTTGACCCACTTTTTGTTCCCAAGTTAGCAGAATCTGGGGCCCCAGTTGTATAGGGAACCTCACCCCTTGACCTTCATTTAGACAGGTAAACGTCATCCAGAATGTTGACCATAGCAAGGAAAAGTGGCCAGGACTTAACCATGCATTTCTGCGGTCTGTTCTTACAGCTCATGCCATTCAGTCATTCCTCACCGCTATCATAGCGTACTAACATATCAAGTTTCAGAAAAGCCGTTCGTGATCTACGGCCAGCTCGGGCTGTCACCGGTGATCTCGACATGCTCAGAAGCAAAATGACAAGTGCCACTAAGCGCACGTGCAACTAAAACACTTACGGGATCCCGCAAGGTCGCTGACAATTGTGTGACCTATAATTCGTGTTGCTCGCGTGCCGGTATCTGGGAGCCACCCGAGCGCAGATGTACGCGCCAGGCAGCGGGCAGCCGCCCGCGCGCGATCGTAAAGAGTGACTGAGCTCCGCCTCAGTACGAACCGCCTGAGAGTCTGGCGTGGTTGTCGATTTGCGTTTGAGCAGTTCAAGTTGGTTCGAGCTGCGGATGTACTTGTGTGTGGTGGCGGTGGTGTGGGCTTCAAGAGACATTCTGCTGACAGCCAGTCGATCTCCTCTAGCAGATCTAATACGCAACCGTTTTCTCTGTGCCTGAAGTAGCGTTCGCCGGATGATGCACAATATGAGGTATCCAGGATAGGGTTCTATAATTTTTGTTGCAAACCGAGTAGTATAATGATGGGCGTGTGATACAGGGCCAGTACGTTGATCGTTGTATTACAGGTAGCAGGCTGTACATGACTGCGGAGCCGTGTCGACATAGTTAGCATTCTTTATTTCATCTTATCTCTTCCATCGCCATAGCCACTGCTAACAAAATCCGTCACCTTCCGTCTCACCAATCTTCTTGAAAAACTGTTTGTCCCTCTTGCAGCGCATGTTCTTTCACCGTGCTCGAGTCTGTACGTCGTAGTGGAGTGAAAAACAAATAAACCGGAAAAGTAAGCCATTCGCTTTTACCGGTCGGTCCTATTTGTGGAGTGACCTCCCGAATTATCGATCAGGCTGACTGGAATTGATTGCACGATATGCCGTATGACATCACTGCTACCGGCAGTGTCACGCAAAGCGTGCATGAGTACCTCGCACGCGATTGTCAAAGGGAGGCTCCAACTTCCTGCTCGTTAATTCACTCCCCGAGCTTCGCAAAATGGTTTGTGCACTTACTGAAATTGAGGCACTGGTGCAGTTTTGGACGTGTCCCAGTTCATCGTGCACCTGAATCTTAAGTGGCTTTTTTATTGAAACCGGCACACTTCGGCTTGGTTTTGATCATTGCTTTGGCGTTTTACGGCGAACAGCTTGCGATGAATGTTTATGAAGTATAACCACGTGAAGAAAAGTTTACCTTAGAATCAAAGTGGTCGCTAATCGAAACAACTTGCTGTAAAGCATGTACAATTTAGGGTGCATTGTCATTTGCAGAATACCGTGAGCGACAAAATTTGGTGCGGAATAGCATGCTAGCAAACTTATCAAAGAAGCTTAGAAATATTTAAAGTGCCGGCTGCGCCATCAGGCACTATCACGCTGGGTTTGGTGCTGACATCTGGTGGCACGGATCACAGCTTCTGTATTATTTATTGAAATTCAGGTGAGAGATATTTTGCTATCAACTAGACGAGACATATCCAGTATCAGCATAATTATATCGTAAAGCGGGCATATGTTAATAACATAGTACGACAATAGCGACAATATACATAATGTTAGGAAACACGTAAAATAGCATGGCACCATACTAAACGGCCTGAAACGTTGCATCTTCTGCGCACATTTCACGCCCCATGCTTGTTTAAACACAAAACATAGTCCTGCGCATCCCGGGCGATCACGGGTTTCATAAATTCGTGAGGCGAGCCACTCCCATGCCTCAAGCATAAGAGGTCATCAAATGAAGTCAAATCAAATCGGGGCATCAAAATCGATACCACGGAAACATACATTTGGGAAACGAAGAGATTCACCGACCGCTGCATGTGGCCACCCCTGTAAGTACCCGCTTTCGCCCACGCTTCTGGCCAAAGGAAGAAGCGAAGCCCTGCTGTCTCGCCTGCGCCGGCATGAGTCTTCTCTGTTTCAGGCTTACACATATAACTACGTGTCACTCTGCTTCGCCGATCACCAAGCCCGACACTTCTATCATCACTGGAAGCGGTCTGAGTGTGGACAAGGAATCTTTCCATTTCAAGTGGGGTTTCTTCGATGCTTGGGCTTCCATATCCATTTCGATATTTTGCCAGTGCCGGCTCTATCACCAGTTCTGCTCTCCAGTCCAAAAACTGCAAACAATCGTTGGCAGCGAAGTTCATAGCTGACAGAGTTCACTGGTGAACATTTTTATACAGTTCAAGACAGCATCTCCCGATACGCTTAACGGTCTGGACTCTGGTCTCTGCGTCGTTGTCACTAATCATCGCCAAAAGCACAGCCCCGGGATGAAACTAGTACATAGTTCTCTCCATAGCGGATTGTATTATCCTTACTGTGGTCAGGGAGAGGCCTCAAGGAGCTTGTCTTGCTTTATGTGAAACCCTATTAGCACGCGGTGGCGCGCCAGATACCGCACCATGTCCTGAAGCTGGGTGCTGGGGTTTTCCATCGACACGTTTGTCCACAGCAGACCTGCTCCGAGCGAGAAAAGCCTGCAAGGTGCATAACATGATGCTGCATGTATGCAAGCAAATTTAGACATTTATGCATCGACGAAGGCTTTGGTAGCTGGTAATGGAGTGGGTGGCCGAAGACAGCTTACGTCGACTCGCCCTAAACATGACCATGGGTTATATTTCCGTTAGCAGAATAGCGACACCATTACCGAACGCCCATGATCCACATCACAGCACAGGCACAACCACAACACAATATTGAAGATAGCTTCCAAGAGCTGAAATTGGAATTTGCTTTAGGTCTGAGGTTGACCTAAATCAAACAAAACAAAACAAAAACATCCACCCTGCACAGATATCAGAACGAGCATCGTGCTAGCCACGAGCGGGAACGTAACCTTCCTTTGGGTGAGGTAGTGACCTAATGTTTCGGCCCGCTGCAAAACATCAGGT
>NW_023596136.1:25779006-25799519 GCF_011947565.3 Pollicipes pollicipes | reverse complement strand
CTCTCTTCTTCTCTCTCTCTCTCTCTCTCTCTCTCTCTCTCTCTCTCTCTCTCTCTCTCTCTCTCTCTCTCTCTCTCTCTCTCTCTCTCTCTCTCTCTCTCTCTCTCTCTCTCTCTCTCTCTCTCTCTCTCTCTCTCTCTCTCTCTCTCTCTCTCTCTCTCTCTGCATACGTATAAAGGTCAATGGTAACAAAATTCCGGACAGGGGCCTTCTGGCTAATAGAGTGAGGTTTTCGACGCAGCGAACGGGCTCCCTATCTCAAGTCAGGCTCCCCAGTTCCATAAAAGGGCCTTTCGATGGATAGAGGAGCCTCAAGTCCAGAACCTATTCCTTCCAATTCGCCAACGGGCCTCCAAATCTGACGCACAGGGCCTGATTATCCAAACGCAGAGTATTCTAATCAGCGGCAGCGGCCTTCTGACGCATGTGAGGGAGCATCCTGGTTTAGAAAAGGGGCATTCTGATATAGGTATACCTAGAGGGTGCATGTTAGTCCCAAACACAGGGATTACCAATTCATAATGGAGCCTCTCGAGGCAGGAAAGGGCCTCTTTCACATACAAAGCTGACTTTTCGGCAAGTATGTGTGGTATCTAGATAATTTCATAACAAGGGGAACGTGATTGTAGCATGTCAATATTGAACGCTGTTTCTTTTTCGTTGCTCCGCGGCACGGCGTCTTGGCATGTAAAAAGTAAGCGCGTTTTGCAAAACAAACGAACGGATGTATTCCTAAAATACCTCCGATTTTCGGTCACACGTCTATCCAAATTTTCCACACCTTCCCCAAATTTTCACAAGCCACTAGAAAGGAGAGAGGGAGGATGCTCCATAGGATGGCCAGTGGCCGCTCACGTCATCCCCTGCCCCCGCCCCCATCCCCGCCCCCGGAACAGTGATGAGTCAGTGGGCCCCGAATCGGAGGCGGGGAGGGGGTGGGCTGTGGTCATGGTGAGCAATCGCCCGCTGCCGGCGGGACGGTGCGATCACGTGACTTGGGGAAGCGGAGGGAGGGAGGGTGCTTCGTATTACCAGACAGGTAACATGATATACTCACCTGGTGCTGGTTCGCCGACACCGGTAGCCTTACCAGTCCAAAGGCATGGACATGGGTCCAGTGCCGACAAGATTTGGGTGGCACCGGCGCTGGTGCCGGCTTGCCATGGGTGCAATCCAGGTCCGCGTGTCTTGGTATCGAGTGAGTATCTGAACCGTCAGTCCAGGGATGCTTGTAGGCCCAATCGTGCGTTACAAACTTTTCACAACCTTTGCCACAAAGGCTCAGGTAAATGGAACCGGTGTGTTAGGAGCGCCGGCTCATCAACGTATCCTAAAATTTTGATATTCTACACGTTCTACGTTGATGCATTGAAAGCACTGACTTTGACAGAGGCATGCTGCGCACAAGTGTTGGTACGATTTTACGCTCGTGATTCCAGACACAACCGTCCGCTCTAGCACCGTCAGCCTGGGTCCGGCTGGGGCTGCCGGTACCCTGGTACTAAAACACCGCCACCCGCTCCAGCAGGATCTGCCCGGGTCCAGCGGGGGCTGCCGGTACCCTGGTACTAAAACACCGCCACCCGCTCCAGCAGGATCCGCTCGGGTCCAGCGGGGGCTGCCGGTACCCTGGTACTAAAACACCGCCACCCGCTCCAGCAAGGTCTGCCCGGGTCCAGCGGGGGCTGCCGGCGCCGGGGTACTAAAACACTGCCACCCACTCCAGGAGCGTCGGCCCGGGTCCAGCGGGGGCTGCCTGGTACCCTGGTGCTAAAACACCGCCCCCACGCGCCCGGCGCGGTCGATCCCAGGCTATTCCCGGTGTGTGATGCGACTGTGGGTCACGCGGGATGAGTGGTGCGGGAGAGATAGCCCGCCCACAGGCCAGTGGCCCCCTCACGAGGATCGCCGGGCCAGGATTTGGGCCGGCTGACTTTGAACGGTTGGTCATGCGGTGAGGCGCTGTGTCACATCCTCCCGAGTGTGTACGCCAGCTGGAAAGCCCGGAGCGGCAGCGTGCTCACAATGAGGTCGATGTTTCCGATACTCAAGTGTGACAGAGCGGTCCGACATGTGTGAACACGCATCTGCAGTATGGTGTTGGTCGGCCTAGCTAAGATGCGCTGTAGGATGCCAAAAGGTACAATGTAGATGCGCATCAAAGCCTTAGTCTCCCGCACGGGCGTTACCGCGTCAGTTATGGCGCGGCTGCAATGTGGCGCAAAAAGCGCGCACAGGCGATCTCATAAGCTGGATGCTCGTGTCGTGACCGGCCTGGACGACACGAGCACGTCACCCCAGCGTTGCGAGAGCTAAGGTGGCGACGGGTTGATGACAGTCTCAGGGAGCATGACATGGGGATCGTGCGCCGCGTCCTTGAGGCACTTGATGCGCCAGAGATGACGCGAGAACAAATCTCCAGCAGCCCGCAGCGTCCACCTGTCGTACTCAAGCGACCGAGCGTGGTCACCTGCAGCTACCAGGACGCAGCTCTCTAAATCGGCCGCCAACAGCTGCAACATTCTCCCGCCAAATGCCAAGCTGCCACTCGCCCAAGCCACACGAGTGGTTTGACTCCAAGTCTGCGCGCTGGCTTAGGAACATTTAGCTGCGCTTCAGAGGCGGTAGGTGCCGCTTTGTCAAATATAAATGTAACGCGCATGCTTCCTAATTTGCTGAGTTGAGACGACTCCCTAGTACCAGCTCTTGCATCATGATAGCAGCATTGTTAGAAGTGCACGTTAATGATGGCTGAATATGATAAATAGTGTGTCTTTTTATAACTGACGTGGATATCATACAATCAACTGCATGTAGGTTCTTACCGTTCCTACCGTCTCTTTGCATGACTGATGTGGATATTTTGCCATCCTTGCATGAACTCTCCTAATTATGTGTATATATATATATATATATATATATATATATATATATATATATATATATATATATATATACATATATATACTTATCTACCTCTCTATCCTGAATGCGTGCTATTTCAGTCAAAGAGGTCGAGTCAACACCTCGAAAACCAAGGGCGGATCCAGGGTAGGGCCAATCGGTCCATGTCATCCAAAATGGCTACCGTCGAGCAAAACAGGACGGATTTCTGGTCTTCAAAGGTAATTTAAGCAGCTTTTAGTACGTACAGCTTTTTAGAACATCCGGTGAGTTATGATTAAGTGATCCCCAACGTGTTTCTTATCAGAATGCTTTTGGACTTTTGTCTCTAATGCGGCGTCGCCTCCATCCCCCAGGCGGTGTTCTGCATCCGTTCTGACCAAGATGTCATGAATCAAAGCATCCGGCTGCTGAATCACAGGCGTAAGAGCGGGAAGGGGGGGATGCAGCTGCGACGCTCATACAGAGATAACATCAGCCTTACGTTGACGCATGGAAAGAATCGACTTCAAAATTCGTTTTGCATCCCACTTTCTGAGACGCTCCTTCACTTAAGTGTCGACTAATGAAGTAATCTTATTATTTGCACATACCCGCTGAAACGGAGCGATGCTTGTGTCTTACCAGCGCCCAGGGTGCACCGTTATGTTTATTGGTGCTTCGTCAGTGCCTGCGAGTCCCACAGGAATGCCGCGTCCAAAGAGCACAGTGCCGGGAGTCGGAAGCCGCCGGCCAGTCTCCTCGGAAATGCCGACCGCGCGTCTGCACATGCTCTTCCGGCCCTTCTATCTGCCCGCTCCGCCATTCCGGCGCAGCCGACGGGCCGCACTCCCGGCGGATGGAGGGGGAGGAGGGAGGGGGTCGTATCCTGGCGGCCCGCCGGCTGCAGCGGCGGCCGGGCGGCCTCCCCGCCGCGCTGGCCCGGTCCGCGGGCCTCCCCGCCGCGCCGGTCCGGTCCGCGGGCCTCCCCGCCGCGCCGGCCCGGGCCGAGGTCCGGCCGGCGAGGTGCCACCTCATGCGTGCAGCAACCCGGTCGGTGGCTAGGAACCAGTCGTCTTTGTTACGGCGGAGGGTGGAGTTAATCACGGTGTAGCAGCTTTCTAGCCGTGTTCTCGGCCAGCTATGCCTCCACTTCCAGCTGTGCAATCGATGTACGATGTTGCCCAGCCCTACGCTGCTGCCGAGCCTGACGCTGTGTCTCTGCTGGCTCTCCTCCTTTAAACTCTTCTAGACTTCTAGATGCGTCTCATTTCCTTATAAAAATGTCCTGTCGTTGGGGAGATTCCTTTGCAGCGTCAACTACCGGCGCTCCATCCTAAAGATCGTGCAATCGGACTGCACCATCGTGCCCGGCCTTCAGCCAGAACTGACTGCAAGACCCACCAGCCTGCTTCATTACCATCGCCTCACCACGACTCACCCGACCCGCCCTACCCGCCCAGGCGTCGTGGGGTATAACCCCCCCCCCCCCCCCCCCCTCCTTCCCCGACCCACCTCAACGCCCGTTGTCCATGCTCCTCAAGCACGACAATGAGGATAGCTTTAGCACGGTGAATCCGTTCGCCGTGCGCCAGGAGCATGACCTTGCCCACGGCAAGGTCAAGTGGGCCAACCCCTCTGCGATCCAGGGCCCTGCTCAGCAAGGTGCTGACGAGGCATCAAGCCGCCGGCCTCCTGCGCCTCGCGCGTTTTTTGCAACGCCCGTCACCGCAAGGCTGGCGGGCCCCCTAAACAGTGTTCGGGCGGCCGTTTTCGCGCCAGCGTTGTCAGAGATGTCGGAAGAAGACATTCTGGTGGAGACCATGGCCCAGGGGGTGATGGAAGTGTTCGGGCTTTTCTCCTGCCGACTGGAGCTGGTGCCCGGCCCCTCGCCTCGACTTCGTTTCCGGGGCGCGGTCGTCCCACCCCGCCTCTAATGCAGCTACCTGAGAGTCCTCGCTCCTTAGCAGCGCGGGCACTGCCAGCAATGTGGTCACAGTGCCCGCGTATGCCGCACCCGCCACCCGACATGCGGCGCGTGCGCCGGTCGCCACAGCGCACGCAAGTGCGAAGTCGACGAGCCCTGCTGCGCCACCTGCGGGGCTTCACCCGACCTGGAATCACCGCGCGAGCCCTGCTGCGCCACCTGCGGGGCTTCAACCGGCCTGGAATCACCACACGAGCTCTGCTGCGCCACCTGCGGGGCTTCACCCGACCTGGAATCACCACACGAGCTCTGCTGCGCCACCTGCGGGGCTTCACCCGACCTGGAATCACCACACGAGCCCTGCTGCGCCACCTGCGGGGCTTCACCCAGCCTGGAATCACCGCACGAGCCCTGCGTGACAGGATGACGCCGTTCGTGCTCCAGAGAGGGTGCCGCAGCACGGCAGCATGCCCCAGCGCCCTCCCTGAAGCCCGTGGCGTGGCTCACCCCCGTGGAGGCCTCCCAGCGGCCCCCTCACGGCAGTGAGACGAGGCGCCCATTCCCCCTCCTCGCCCGCTCAGGGTTCCTTGCAAGCCCAAGCCCCGCCGTCGCTCCCCTCAAAAGGCCTTTCCGGCCATCGCAGCGCCCTCCGTGCCGCTGCTCCAGCGGGGTCCCTCAGTCCTCCCGCTCGGTGTCATCACCGGGCGGCCCTCGGTCCCCGCCGGAGCCCCACCGGGCACCCGAGCGCCCCATCCTCCGCTAGCCCTAAAACGGGACCGGCACCAAAGGCCAGCGCGGAGCGCAGGGTCTCCCCCACCCCCAACCCGATCCCGGGTCCGGGATCCCTAGCGCTCACCTTCCAGACCCGTGCGCCGCCTCGCCGGATGGCCTCGTTCCACTCCTTCCCTTAAATGAACCCCTTTTAAACGATTTTTCCCCAATGCAATACAAGATCCGTCGTATATCACTGGAGCGAATTTGAAAAGCATATGATGAAAAATAAACCATAGATTGCCAGCAGTCAAAAGACCCTATTGCCTGGTTCAGGACTTTTTAACCATAACTTTAATTTCAATGGCTAATCTTTCCATAATGATAGCATAAATGACGCGCGTCGCCGTGGCCCTACGTGGAGAAATCGCTCCATATATTTTCGGATTGGGCTGAGCCCCCCCCCCCCCCCTCCTCCAATGCTAACTTGGGCCTCCCCCCTCCCAATGCTCCTCTGAGCCCCCTCAATCGATATGAGCAAAGAGAGAATACTGGGCCAAACAAATACAGGACTGTGATACTGACATGGTATGCTAGGTAGTAGGCGTCTAAGTAGATCATTGTTAGTGTCATGCTAATTTTGTACCAAACAGTATTTTGTAGGTGTCTGGTATTTTGGCATGCAAACTTCTTCACATGCTAAGCCAGGCTGCAAATGTGATGCTGGATTGGGATAAAGAACAATTGAATGGGTGGTCCAGGCAAAGGTTAACGCACGTTTTCCCTAACAGTGGCAAATGTACGTGTCACGTAATCGCGCCTGTTGTGGTTATGCAACACGATCGGCAACAGCATTAGTCATCAGTGATCCCTCCCTAAGATTAAGTAAGCTGTTTTTCTGTCAATCACGCCCCATTCTAAGCTTTTCACAACGTGGCAGCTCACATTAACTTGAAATGGGAAGTCATTCCCCGCAGGAAAACATTTTGAATCCGCGAAATAGGAAAGCTAATATTTTGTACTTCTAACATCGAGGACACAAACCCAAGTGGCCAAAATCCGAGGAGGAATCAGGAATTGGGGGTAGGTTAGGCCAACCTAGGTTAGGTTAGGCCAACCTTTTCGGCTGAGGCCACTGCGTGACTGATTTTAGGAAACGACACCCTGGCGGCACGGCTTCGTGTGGTTTCAAACCACTTTTGTATCACCAAGCTTGGTTTGATACTGAGGTTAATCTTACAGTTATTAGCGTAAAAATATCACAGATAGACCCCACGACATTAGTGCTACAACAAAAACTTCTACCAGCAGGGGTGCTACGACATTGCTTCTTCTGCCACTGCCTTCACACGACATTAATGCTTCACGACAAAACTTGTGCTGCAAAAACGTATGCTTGTCATCATTTCCACCGTAAAAACATAATCAGTCATGAATTATACACGACTTGCTTCGGCTGCAAAGACTTATACGCGACATTAGTGCAACGCGTTAAGACTTATGCTTCAAAAACGTATGCCCGTCATTACACCTGTGGCCAAGTCTTTGCTGTAGAAATAAAAGGTGGCACGTGTTTTTACAGCATAAGTTTTGCCGTGCATTGCCCATGTCATGTATGGGTTTTGCAGTAGAAGGAATGTCGCGAATAAGTAAAGACTGTATAATGTTTCGAAGTAAATTCAACACATGTGTATGTCTTTTAAATAAAATTTTGTCATGGAACAGCCATGTCGTGTATAAGTCTTTGCAATAGAGACAATACCATGTATAAGTAAAGTCTGTGCAAGTTTTTGCAGCCCAAGTAATGTCGCGTATAATTGATGTCGTAGCCCTCCTGCCGGTAGAGTTTCTGCCGTAGCGCGAATGTCTTGACATCACTCCACTGGTATCTGCATTTAGACATCTCGGCACCACTTTAGATCATCGATCCACCTTTGTCCCCCCAAACATAGAAACCTTCAATATATATATATATATATATATATATATATATATATATATATATATATATTGCGGTTGACTTCCCAGTTAACTGCCAACTCCAGTTCTAAGCAATGTAATCAGCGTGAACGGAACCAACGCGCAACACACACACACAACATCAGATCACAACTCGAGCACTGCAACAGTACACGGCAAAACAGGCGCATGAAAGGAGTCCTGCCAATGGGGCTCCAGACAGTTCGCACCAAAACAATGCACTTATTTGCCTTTGAAAGGACACCGCCCCCTCTATGTCAGTCTCACCACAGTCCATACACCGTCGAGCACCTTTTGTTCACATGTCCCACACTCTGAGGCGAGCGCGACAAACACTCGTGTACCACACAAATACACATAGGCTCCCATTTACGCTCACAGCCATTCTAGCTGACTTCTATCCGGATGGTTTGGACCTCCTCTTCGAATTCCTACACAACACAAACTATGATAATTACCTATAAATGCTGCAAGTTTTTTCCTGCACAATTGCAAACGTGCAGGCTCGTTCCAAGACCTTTTCACGCATAATACGGCAAAAGCGTGCTGGTTTTTTCCAATCGCTTAGTAGCCCGTTTTTCTGCTTAGGACTTTCCAGAATGAAAATATCACACCACGCGACAAGGTTGCACCGGGCTGCTGAGCCGGCTCGCCCTTGTGAGCCAGGGCCGCATAGCGACGAGACTCACTGGTAGCAATGATGTCATCCCATCACACTGGCTCAGTCAAGGGGGAGACCGGTCGCGGCAGATCAAGCCGCCCAGGCATCCAGACTGTGCTTCTGCGGCAGACAAAGCGGCCCTGACATCCAGACTGTGCTGTTGCGGCAGATAAAGCGGCCCTGCTATCCAGAATGTGCTGCTGCGGCAGATAAAGCGGCCCTGCCATCCAGACTGTGCTGCTGCGGCAGATCAAGCGGCTCTGACATCCAGACTGTGCTGCTGCGGCAGATAAAGCGGCCCTGACACCCAGACTGCGCTGCTGCGGCACATAAAGCGGCCCTGACATCCAGACTGTGCTGCTGCGGCAGATCAAGCGGCCCTGACATCCAGACTGTACTGTTGCGGCAGTTAAAACGGCCCTACCAGCCAGACTGTACTGTCGTGGCAGTTAAAGCGGCCCTGACATCCACACTGTACTGTCCTGTATTGTGTGTGCATGTACCTGTTTTTGTTGAATGTATGATTATGTGAGCTCGCCGTGTTTTCATTCGCTTGCCTTTGCCTCCGGACAACGTAAGCCGTTTAACGTAACGCACCTTACTGTGACATCAATGTCAACGTAGCTTTTTGCCTGGCTAGCAGTGCACTCCCACTCCGACTATGACAAGGCGGCCGGGGCAAAAAAGGGAAAAAGGGACTGTGAGCCAGCTGCGGCGGGGCTGAGCGGCACGGCCGACTGCGGTGCACTCGCCACCGGGCAAGGATATGAATTTCTATTCAGTTTGGGGGCGGGAGGGGGCAGCCCCATCTTTGAGAAGGAAGCGGGTCAAACTCGTGGAGAAAAACTTTCTTGTGCATTTTAGAGGAAGGTGGGGCCACTTATCCCTGCCCAGCCCGCAGCTTATTTTGGGAATCTACACTCGCGTCATGAAGTACTCTCGACCCGGAGATAGTCTGCTCAGCTGAGGCGAGGCAGAGGTCCGTGAGATTTGAGGAGGCTGACAGGGTTTAAGCCCTCATGCTTGGCCATGTTGCAAAATACGCGTCGGGGATGATGGAGTTGGCATGCAGTGAATGACTTTGGAAGTAATCACCCACGTGCCAGCGATTGCGTGCGGTTTGATGTGGCCTAGGATTGCTAATGTCGTGTTCCCGCAGTGGCAACATTATGAGTCGATCCAAACCAAGAAGGAAGCTTACCAGCAGGCGTTACCTCACAGCTCATATTTGCATCGCCGGTAGCTCGGCCGGGGCGGGAAATCCAGCTTTCACGCGGCACACCTGCACCGCGCCGCGGCACTCGGACAAGCAAGTATGGTAATGGCCGGAGGTTCGGTGTATACCAGAGCGTCCTTACTGGACGGAGCAGCCGAACCTGCTCTGCCCGGCTGTGTAGGGCGGGCGTGGCGGCACGACCGGGGGCCATGCACGGAGACCACAGAGCCACACAAAGGGTGACTCGCATGGAATCCATGTCTCGAGTTGCAATTTTTACCCGGGAAGCCATTGTACTCCAGGGTCCAGGATTCCTGCGAGGAGACCGCGTGCAATGTTTGCTTTGGTCACGACTGAAGGAATCAGTCAGCCCGAAGTCAGCTCTGCTTCTCAAAGTCGGTATCGGTCAAAAAATATTTTGCGTTCCTAAAAATACAGGCTTTTAATGATTTTGATGACTGTACAGACCAGGTGCGCAGCATTGTTCGGCTAGCTGTAGGTATGATGTCGCATTTAGAAACAGCAGCTTGGTGTATCAAGCAACGGGCATAATGTGGCCCCACATCATGCAGCAGCAGTGTTCGGCTAGCTATGGGCATGATGTGGCATAAAGTACTAGTGGCATGATGTATTAAACAACAGGCATGATTTAGCCCCACAACACGCAGCATGAACATTGACGATGTCCAGTTAGGCTTAGCCAACCTTAGACAAGTCATAAGTCGCAAAGAGCAAATGGAGCAAAAGTAAGTAGGCAGCAAAATAAAACCGAAGGAAACACAAAAGAAATGAAGACGCACGCCCTTTATATTCGCATTTAACATCCACGGTCATGGTGGAAAGCATGATGGCCTGTGTACGCAGGAACTGTTTTAAGCGAGTTAGATGTGCACCAAAAGCAGGAAGAGTATGAGAGAGTGTGACGCGTAATACATACCGACTCAATGGTGCTCAATTTCGGATTCCTAAGAGCTTATTAATTGCACTGTATGTTAATCCAAGGGTCTAAATGTCCACTGGGATGGGGTCAATATTCAGGCAGACAATAAAGTTGCAGTTGACAAACCACTGTTAATCACCTGCAACTATGACGAAAATGATATGTGGGTTGGGTATTCAGATATCCAACCAATATTCCCTGCAGTCCTCTTCTCTAAAATAATCTCCGGCGTGCCGAGACGGGAGCAGGGACGCAACCAGTATTTGTGGCGGGAAGGTGCCAGTGTTTTATTTAGGACCGAGTCCAAGACCCATTCACATTTTCACACATTCACATCACACATCACCATCCAAGTCACATTCACAGTACCAACGCACTGACAGTGACGCAAGCGGGGACACAGGGGGCACGTACCTTAGGTCCCCCTTAGGTCCTGAGGGCGCCTTTGGGTCCTTCGAGACCGAAGACCAAAGGCCCGAAGATCGCATTGTGGGGCCTCATCCCGCAGGGCTGGGCCCTCAAAGGTCAGCTAGAGGGCGCTTTACGCCGATTGGGGCCTGAGTCGGTGATGGCCTATATGTCAGCCAGGCATCACCAATACCGAACAGTCGGCTCCGAATTGTTCTTGGAATCAGGGCCCACTTCCAATTCAGGGACAGGACCGGGGCCCGCGATCTACAGTTTTTATATTCGAGAGAACCTGAAGAGGGCCTCTCGAGAAGTTTGGGCGGCCCGTCCGTGTTTTGGTGGGCAACAACAACCTGACCCGGGCCCGGCATTCTACTCCATCTTCGGTGGCAGTACAAATGACAGAAGGATCGCGTTTTTCTGGTTACCCTGTCGCTACCCGTAATAAGCGTTTACTTGATTTATTAGCGTACTGGTCGAAAAAAGAGCATTTCGCCATTCAATATGGCCGCCGGCTCTGACGGACCACATGCGTGGGCGTCGGCCGTTAGATGGCAGGGAATGTCATCCACCTGTAATGGTATACTGTGCCGCAGGGTTTGTATATTCCCCAGTGCTTCCCGGGGTGGAAGGCCACAACCCATTCAATGGTCCGATGACAGACTTGGTTACAGCTGTTGGTTCGTGGAATTAATCCACTGCGTGCGCCTCCCTAAATGAAGGAAATAACTTACACCGTTTCAGGTATGTCTGGTGTGCTCCTAAGAATGACGGCAGCAGCCTTCTCTGATTAAACTGCATTTCACTACAGGCAAACACAAACACCTAATTTTTCGTGCAGACTAGCCTGCTACAATGAAAGGCACTTTTCAACACTTCCATATTTAACCAAACGTTTCTGTAACACCACACACCAAGCTCTCGACAGCTCGGCAGGGTGGCGCAGGACTCGTTAGCCCACTTTCAAAGCAGTGATGCGGGGTCGCGTCCGAGCAACGAAGCTAACGCGGCTCGTTTACGGCCATGATGGTCAGTTGGCACCGAGCAAGGGGGTTAGTCTGGCACGGCGTGTCTGAGTGGCAACAGGAAATGACGCGTTGACGTCTTGTATCCGTTACACTGGAGGCGCTCTGCTGGGACGGTGGGGTGAGGGTCCTCCACGTAAACCGTGATAGTAATAAGTTAATAAGCAGGTGTCTTCGGCAGAACAGGCCCAAAACGTAAGTTTGAAGCTTATTATAAATTGTGTTGTAGATCCTGAATCCATGCACGCCGAACATTCGGTCAAATTCTTTAAAAAATAATGCGCGAATGAGTGTCACGTGATTGACGTGCAGAATCGGGCTTGGTTCAAATTTCAGTTAGAATACAGCCTGAAGGTCAAGAGCTCTGTGGAAATCGACCCGATGGCCAACAAACTGGTGTAGCAGAGACGGGGGAAGTTAAAGTGGATGGGCCAGGGTATAATCAAGTTATCAGAACACTGCACATGGGCTCCAGGTGATATGATATTCGTGCAGTGCAAGATAAACAAAATATAGATGAGCAGTACGGTACAACCTAGCATATTACCGAAATATTGATGGTGTGGAAGCTTGTGAGTAAATGAGAGAAAGGTTATGAAGGGAAAGGAAGGGAAAGGTCTAGGCTGATGTCACTGGAATCATTTTCAACGAAACCGATTGCGGCGTTAAGAGAGACGCTTTTAGGTCGAAATTAGAGCCGACAACAAAATGTGGTAAGCGATGAGTCAACTTCGTAGAATGCGAGTCACAGCCGGAGTCAGAGTCAGTTCCGCTGATATTGAGTCAAGTAAAGATCCTGAAAACAGGCAGCATTCTGCGACGCTTGGCACTGCACGCCATGAGGCTTCCCAAAACTGGCATCGATTCCTTAAATCTTTTAAGAAGCAGTCGGACCTTGCTCTTCCCATCGCGTGTTCGGTGCTCAGCACGGCAAGATATCACTGCTGCCGATCTTGCCACGCTTTGAGTCTGTTCTGCCGATGGGACCTGCTGTTCACCGTATGCCGTCATAAGCTCCCACTCCTCTGGCTTGAGCGTTCGACACAGTGCATACCAGAAAGCCCGCGAACCTCCCCGGCTTACCCTCGCCCCAGATAAAAGCCTCAGCAACCATTCTTAAAGAACCGCATCGCGTGCCGGCCGTCTGCGGTCGACAATTACTGGTAGGACATTGTAAAAATATCCGCTTAAGATACTATCGCGGTGTGGAACCGGTTCTCGGTCCGCGTCACGGGTAGCCGTGCGCCTTTTACTCAGTGCTACGTCACATCACGTCACGTGACGTTTTGTTCCCGGAACGTCCTCGTGCGACCCCTCGAAGCGAGCGACGCGGTGTGACGACGGAATGACATCATCGCTAACGATACCACAGCGGCATGGCAGGTGAGTTTTCATTCATGCCTCCGCTCATGTGCGCAGTTGCATACTGCGTCTGAGCGGCGTGCAGAGCCTCTGACAGAGCTGCTGACAGAGCTGCCGACGCCTGTCAGAACGCCTGGACAAACACGGGCGGCGGATGTGGAGTAGTAAAGTGAGACGTCATTGTTACCAAAACAAACCGATGCGCTGCAATCCAAGCTTTCGCACGCGTGAAGCGTTCCCGGCGGCGAAGGACGGCTTCTCCAAAGGC
The DNA here is from genome assembly GCF_011947565.3 of Pollicipes pollicipes. Lineage (NCBI taxonomy): Eukaryota > Metazoa > Arthropoda > Thecostraca > Pollicipedomorpha > Pollicipedidae > Pollicipes > Pollicipes pollicipes. The sequence continues at coordinate 25,786,138 of NW_023596136.1, read as the reverse complement.
TTTTGATGGTGCATTTTTTGAAAACAGCATATAAGTTACTATTCCCAAACAAGATCAGTAACAATCCCCAAGTCCCGCCAATGACAATAAGGCTCACGTGCGACCAAGTGTAGCATGCTTTCCGCTCTGCCCTCTGTCGACGCATGGGCTCACGAGCCTGCGTGGTATAAGCCTCGTCTGTTGGGTATGGGTCGTGCGGGTGCTGGTACCCTTCAGTTGGTCCATGCCCGCCACTCAACACCGCGTTTTACGGCAATGAGACGCCTGCGCCGCCGTAGTCTGGGTCCGACTGACGACCACATGGTGAGATAACAACTGCTGCAGAGCGGCTTCAACTATTAATTATTGGCTGCATTGTTATCATCGGCTTGGGTGAAGGCCGTGTTGCCAATATCCGGATATGAACTTCGCCCATTGCACGCATTTGTGCATCTCCTTGCGGTTGGCGTAATTCCAGTTTCGGACGCTGGCATGCTATGAAACAGCAAAGTAGCCTCTCAAAACACTGCTTGACCGTGAACCAGATTGGGATCATTCCCAGCCACTGCGGCCTCCGGCGCGCTCTATTTCGCCGTAGCTCGGAGTACCGCCGCTATGTCAACACAAGCTTCGGCTTTAGTTCCCGTGCACGTGTTTCCTTTTTTCACCGGCAACTGCGGTTACTCCATCGGCTCCGACGCCTCGCGGAATTCGGCGCACGACCTGCCAGCAAGATTCCTGCCTTGGCCAGTAAACACGGCCGCATGCAACCAGCTCTTCGGCCCGTTCTGAATCATCGGTCGCCCACACCAACCCGTTCATCGCCGCCGTGACGCGTCACCGCTTCCGGCTCAGCCATTGCATAAGCGACGTAAGACGTGACGTCACAGCCACTACCTGGCCCGATGAATGGACGTCGCAGGCCGCTGCAGCCGCCGCTGCTGCATCGCAGCTCGCTTGGACCTATCATCCTTCCGATCGGGGCCCGCCTCCACGCGGTGTCACCGGAAGAGGCCCTAGTGCAGAGGCCCGACGTGGGTACCTGGTCCGCGCCCGGTGCAAGTGCAGGGCATACAACCTGTTTACAAATTCACCTGAACAGCTGGCTCAAGCCCAGGGCGACGCGCGAACTCACCAGCCAATCACCGCGCGCGACACAGCCGGCCCCGACTGCCGACCAATGAGCGGCTGCGAAGTGATGTCAGTTCTATTTATAGATAGCGTTATATCTAAGCTTGCCAACGCTAGCCGGCTGTTAGTCTTGGGTGGATGGTGGTGCTGCGGGGGTGCGTACCGGTGGTCGGAAAAACGGAGGGCACGTGCCATTGATCGATTAAGCAGGCAACAGTTTCCGTGCAGCTCTGGGTAGGTATGAATGAGCTCGCGCTTGGGACTGCTTGCTTGTTAAATATGGCTGTGGCCAGGAGCTTCGCCGGCTTCAAGTGGCTGCTGAGAGAAGAGGTGAGCATCCTTTAACTCCGCTTCATCGGCTTAACAAAAACTCATCTTTACGCATACTTGATCTAGCTGTACTGACCCTCTTCCAGCCCACGACTTTGACGATTTTTGGATGGCTTTCTTGAAACCACCGACCAACTTTGACGAGCTTTGGCTGATGTTTTGTGCCAGCTTGCAACCTGATCTTGAGTGGAAACTGCGCCTTTAACTCTGCCTTGTGTTTTTTCAAGCCTTAGCTTAGAGATGCATTCATGAATTAACTAAGCAGCCAGTGTGATCTTAAATATCTGCACCCATTGTACATAGTGATGTTGAATAACAAACATGTGGTGCGTCGATAATGGCGCAAACATTGCACTCGGGAAGAGCAAGAAAAACGCGCATTGCACAAATGGATGGTGTGCGATAATATATATGAGCATGATTACACAAATAGACGTGACTTCATGTTTACTGAACATATTTTACTATAGTTTCAGGAGTGCTTACAAGATCTGCATAGATGAGATGCCTACGTAATAAATGGATTTGCCTCATAACATATTTAAATGTATGCAATACATTTGGTGTTGTTGATAGCTTGTCAATTATAAATATGTAATTCATGCATTATATGACGTCCCATTTGCATAATTTATGCTGGATCTGGATATGCTAATCGTATTCCCAACTCGTGCAATGACATTATGCAGCTGCTCAGCGCTCAGTTTCCGAGCACAATTGATGCCGTGCACACATACTTAAATTCGAAAGAAGACGATTTTGTCTTAGCCGTGTATGTATTACAGTGAATTCACACATGCGTGCATGCGTCTTTTGAATTCAGCGGTTGCGTGATTAAATTTGCATTAAGTGTTCAACCAGGCTTTGGGCAGTGGTGAGCTGTTTTAAATTGGCTTTAGGCAGGCATAATGCATATTCGTATATCATCATGCAACATTTCCCGCTATGCACTACAGTTGCAATGCATCGTGTTAAAGTTACATTTCACTAAAATGAAAAGATTAACAGGGAATATTGAAACGAATGATGAATATCAGCTTTGTCGCCTTTGCCGTTTGCTTTTTTATCACTCGCTTTGACTTTTTCGTTCGTGTTTGGGTTTCGCCGTTGCCCACCACACGGGGACCTTTCAAATCTAGCAAGAATGAAGCTTATTTTTCCTCACATTAATAAGCTGGGGAACCTTGGAGGAAAAATGCCAATCACTTTTCATTCCCTCCCCCCACCCCTCGCCCCGGGAGTCCGTGGGCGCCTGGCCTTGCTGACAGGTGCTGTCCTCCCCCCTCGGGTCGTCCGTAGGCGGCTGACCTTGCCAACACGTGCTGACCCCCCTCACACGTACTGCAGCGTCTGCGGACGTGCTCGGAGGACGTCCGCAGCCAGGTCAGACTCCAAGGTCACGTGTGACGGTTGGAGGGGGAGGTGGCGGGGAGGTCGTCACTCAGCCCGGCTGAGGCCGCGTCGCAACAACCGTCACGGGCCGCGTGGGACCCATGGCGAGCAGTGTGAAAGATTGACGGGCGCCACAATCACAGGTGGGGAACTATCCCATGATGGGGGCGGGCATGAATTGGAAGGTCCGATTTCCCAACATTTGGGAAAATTTGACGTGTTTGGCAGATTGATGGTGGCGAACAAAGAGAGAATGGTCAAAACGGTGCTGAGTCCGCCGACTCTGGGCAACCTCCTGTTCGCCTGTCCTCGGGGTAAATAGAGGCGTGTGGACACTCAAAGGTTCGCGATATCGATGCAAACAATTACCAGATTGTGAGCCATATCATGGCGATGGTATTGATAATCAAGCCCTGCAAGAACCTCCGCGCTGACGCCAGGGCTGCCAGTTCGAATCGGACAGGTTTAATTGGTCCTCACGGCATTTGCATGCTAGCTGCAACCGGTGAAATAATGAGCCGGCAGTCTCACCACTACCATGAATCCATGGCAAGTCCCGGAGTCCCACCGCAGCTCCCGCTCCCACCGTATCACAGTCTGCACGACATCCGGGATCCATTCATTCTACGTGTCGCTCTTTTTTTTCTCTCGCGGCGGCCAATTGACGGGTCGTTATTCGCCGCCCGCCGCCCCGATCACGTGACGTCATAGCTCCCGCCGATAGTATCAGCTGATCCCCCATCCATCCTGGAGGCAGTGTGTGCGGGGTGGGCGGGCCGGCCGCCGTTCGGGCGGCTGCGGCGAGTTCTCTTCGTTTTTTGTCTTCTTAGACGGCGCAATTAGGGGCGGCGCGGGGGCGGGCGTGCGTCGGTGCGGGCCCCGCTCCGGCCGCCGCCCCCGCCGGCGCCCCGCCCGCCGCGTTGATTGATACTGGGCCGGGGCGGCCGCTGCCTTATAAGGCGCGGCCGGCCGCGGACGCCCGCCGCCGGGTCTGGACAGTGTCAGCGGCGGCCGCCGGACTCGGCCGGCCGGCGACACCCGTGCCCCTCTGCGCCGCTGCCCGGCCGCGCGCCGCCGGCCGCCGCTCCCGGCCGCCGCTGGCGACGCTACCGCCCGAGCGGCGCGGCGCTGCCGGCTGGGGCGCGGCGCGCTGAGGTGGCGGGCGTCGCTGACCGAGGGCGACACCTCGGCGACACCGCTGTACCACACCCGCTCGACTGTCGCCTGTCGGCTGATGGTCGTCCCGAGTAAAAAACCGCTCGAGAGGCGCTGGCGCGGCAAAAACAAATCATTTGTATCCATCGGCGCCGCCGCGACGTTTCTGGCTCGGACAAATGCGCCACTGTCACCGCCCACGCTTGCGTGAGGGCCGGCACTCTTGCACGCGTCCAATGATTAATGAGCGCTCGTACACGCACTTAGCCTCAATGTGGGACAGTGGCTTCGGAGTTTTTGCGCGCGTGGGACGTGTTGAACGGGCGAGTGGTTCGGAAGAACACAAGGGCCAGCTGGGAGCGATGACAGGGTGCGTATCGCACGGCAGCTTCTGCCCGCCTGCAGCTAGAAGCTCAGTCTCTACGTCGCCTCCCACGCTGCGGCACCACGTCTTCAGCCCGTGTTACTTCCACTGGCGCCCAGTGACCTCAGTTTCTGCCCCGTCTCTCGCCCGACCCTTCACTGAACAGCCTTCGGCCACTCAAACCGTCGATGGTGCGCCGACGAGCGGGCGGCTTACCTCAATCCGATCTTAACCTGAAAACTCCGCCCGTTGCAGGTGCTCCCGTGCTGAGCGTGCGATGTTTGTTCACACGCCGGAGTCGCCCACGCTGAACGAGGACAATGGGTGAGTGCGGGCGGGGCGCGCAGCTGCCGTCGGCGGCGGCTAGAACGGCGGCTCATGCGACGGGCGCCGAAAGACAGACGTGCGGCATGCACCGACGGCCGGCCGCCATTTTGTTTGGTATCTCCGTGCCGGCGGATGGCTCGACGCGCGCAGGAAATCGAGGAACCGGACTTTCCGTTGTTTTGCGCCTGGGGTCCGAAACGCAACTGTTCCCGGGCGCAGCTGCGTTAAAGCGTCGGCTCACCGAACCTGCCGAGTCCAGGAGCTGTTGTTATCATCCACACCTCTCGCTGTATTTTTCTGCGCCAGCGTCGGACAGCGCTTGGCTCGCCGAACAGGTGCCTAATCAACGCCGCCGCGAACAGACCGCTAATCCAAAATGGCCGCCACCTCCGGCCGGCGGCGGCGCCGGTCCGAGCCGGCCGTTCGCGAGCAGGCCGGCCCGCTCCTCGCACCACGCTCCCAAGAGGGGGGGGGGGGGGGGGGATTCTTGCCGCACATTCGGCGTGCCTGCGCCGCCGCCCACAGCCCCGGGGCGGAGAACGGCGCCCTCCTGGGCTGCAGCGTCTGCAGCGGGGGTGGAGCGCACTGCAGGGTGCGTTCCTGGACGGCACTTCAGCGTTAATGACGGACAACCCCCCTCCAGCCGTGCAGAAGCTGCGCGATTGCGTTGCAGCAGTCCGCAGAAGGTCGCATTCTCCGACAAGATTGTGTCCTTAGCCCAGATTGTGCGCCTGGCTCTGCCGTTCCCCTAAAACGTTTGGCAATTCTTGGCGCAGTTGCGGGAAACGTCGTCGATTCGTTGGTGTAATCACATCAGTGGCTGATGGTGCCTTGTCGTGCATCAATTCGCGCGAAGCACCATTTGCTTCGGTGACCTGAAAGCATTGCCCCACATAGATGGGCAACGTTTCAGCGTAAACCTGGCGCACTGCGTCCATTTTCGGCACGTCCATGACGTAGGCTGGCGAGACGCTTCGTCCATGCTGCGGTGTTCGTTCTGGAATGACGTGTTTCCAGTGATGATGTACCAACGCGGCGTGTATCGTGTTGACGAACAAGACTGGGCGGGAACGGTCGCGAACCACTTATCTCAGGCCGGGAAGCGCTTGCTTGCAGCCGATATGCGCCCGTTGCTCTGGCGAAACTGGGGCGGCAATCCAATGAGCCCCATCAGATAAGGATTGTACAATCTCCGTTATACATTCATATCGACAGTGTCGTTGCTCGTTTCACCCGATCAGCAGCAGTCGGTGATAAGGCCGGGGTTAGAACGTTTCCCCATGTGACTGCCTTGTGAGTGCTATGGTACCCCACTCTTGGCCGACAGCTCATTACCGTTCTAATTTTCCCAATCTGAAAAACATGACCCGAATCCACCGGCACCTGGACGTCGCTCAATGGACCTGACCTGATTCTGTCCGATTCGACCTTCCATCCTGCCACTGCCCGACAAGTCCGACGCGATTCGACTAGACCTCCCGCCACCTCTCGACGAATGCGACCTCATTTGACCCGGCCTGGTCGCCGGCAGCTCGACGCCGTTCGACCTGGGCGCAGACGGCGCGAAGACCCTGCACACGCCTGAGCTACTCAACTCGCTGATGTCGCTGGCGCCACCCGCCTTCCCGGCCTCGTACTCGCAATATCAAGAGTCGTCTGGCAGCGGCAGCGGCGGCGGCGGCGGCAGCGGCGGTGGCGGCGGTGGCGGCGGCGGCAGCGGGCCGCCCTCCCTCCAGCAGACCACGTCGTCGCTCATCAAGGAGGGGCTCAAGGTGTCGATCCGTTCCCGGCGCGCCTCCACCGGGCAGGCGCTCTTCACCGAGGAGCGGCGCGAAATCAAGACCGAGGTGAGCTTTGGCCCTCGGCCGCGAGGGGGAGGGGGCGGGGGAGTCTGCGCCGTGCCAGATGGCACCGCGCCGCCCTTTGATGCGCCGCCGGGCCCCACGCCGCGTCGACGACCCGCGGCGTCCGTCGGTCTGGCCAGCCGCCGCGTCGGCCCCGTCCGAACCCCGGCGACCGCCGTCGCCCGCGGCCACGCCCCCTCGTCGCGCAGGAAGTTTGGCGTGACTCGCCGGGTCGTGGGGGGCGCGGCGGCCGTCCGAAGACTCATCCCGGATGCGGCCGAGCTGTTGCGACCTCCGCCGGAAGGCGGCGGCCGCCGCACCCCAGCCTGACGTCGCCCGACGCGCGCGGGAAGCGCGTGACTAACCGCCCATTGGCCGCGCCCGCGCGCAAGTGAAGTCACCCCTGTGTGTGACGTCACACGTCGGCCAGTCAGCGCGCGCGCGCGCCGGACGCGGAAGGGGCCGCGCCGCCGGCCGCTGCGCGCCACCGCCGGTGCAGCGGCGGCCAAACAGGATATGTGACGTCATGGCCGCTGACATCATCGGCGGCCAATGGCGGCACGTGTAACAGCCGCCCTCCGCGCGCGTCACAATGTGTACACAGCTGTGA
>NW_023596136.1:25547145-25778269 GCF_011947565.3 Pollicipes pollicipes | reverse complement strand
GGCAGTGTGCAACCCTCCTGTTGACAGCCAGCGCTCCCACCGGGCTGGAGGGGAAGGCTGGACAGGGATCTGAAGTTCCGAGATGCGATGCAACGTCGGGGCGGGGGGGGGGGGGAGGTCACCTTGTCGTCTGACCGAGCGGACCGGAGCGCCGCTGAATCACCTCCGTGACGTCACGGCTGTGCCGCGTCGTCACGTCCTGCGACCGGGGCTCCTGGCTGCAGACGGACGCTGGCGCGGCGCGATGCGACACCGTTGCGGCTGAGACTTCCGCCCGTATCGTCGACGACGGCTTGCGAGAACTTCGGAGCTGTGACGCGCTAACATCGTGCTCGGTTCTGCTTCAGTGGAATCAATTCCGACTCTGACTCACGGCGCTTGGAGTCAACCCAGTCTCCGGCTACGACTCCTTTCGATGCCGACTCCACCGTATGCTGTCTTAGACAGCACAAGCTGAAGTCGACTCCGATTCTGACTTCAACCGTGAATGGGTGAATTCTGTAATCGATCTCGATGGAACACATCCCGATGGCAGTAGCTGGTGAGACCTTTCTGTGGGGTTCATAAAAGCCTGCATAAGACTCGTACCTTGCCAGCAAGGCGTATATCGACGGCTGCGTTACGTGCGGCCTGCTCATAGGTTGGCACAGCGCCGCGCTGTTGGTCTATGCTGTTACATTTCTGTTTGAGTTTACTCAGCGAGATTTGCTTGACTCAACCTTGACTCCAAAACACAGGAACAAATCTGCTGCGAAGAGCACATAACCGTTGAGACCGCAGCAGTCATGCTAGATCGTGAACAATGGGGGCAATAGAAACAGCTAGGGAGCAACAAGAATACGTTAAAAGCGACGGGGACATTTGCCGTGATGTACAACGAGGGCTTTATCCATTTTCATGTATTGGGAATTCTTATTTTGACTATAACCGAAATGCAATGTACCAGGAGGTACTGACTAAACGACGCTCAGGAGAAACGTTGGCTATATTGACAAAACTCCACTGGTGACCAGGAGCACGACCTCAGACGTCGAATTTTGTCATTAAAGTCCATCCTTTCTTGATAGCGTATTTTACCCAATACCTCCTGATGTAATGAATACGATCTCCCAACTCACGAGACTGAGCAAACCCGCAGCTCACTTGCATCAAGTATGGCTGTATTCGCGCCAAGTCCGGTTTCAAAGTGCATGGCCACAGGGCGCGAGACGGCAGGACATGACGCATGTTGACAGTGAAGGGACTATACCTCGTGGCTCCACCAGCGAATGTTTAACGGCTAGGAGTGCATCCAGACCCACCGACGCCCACACGACACGTCACCAGCCAGCCTGGCGAGGGCTCGCCTTCGGTTTGACCCCGTCGACCCGAATCGAGAACTTCTTACAATGAACATGTCCACGTGACATGTTCCCAGCCGGAGCCGTGTCTATGGACATGGCTCCGGTTGTGTTTGACGGAAGTGGTCCAGTGATTTCATCGCCAAACTGTATAACCCCAAAATGCGGTGTTAATACTAATCTGCATCCCAATTCACGCAGCTGAGAGGGAGACCTAGCAGCGCGGGAACGATTCCAAAGTTGGAACGAACTGAAAAAAGAGAAACCAAGAATGACTTGTTGAGCACGCCTTCCTCATTATTTTCTGCCCGGATTTTGGCCACTCTTTTTTCACATTTGGCGAAAAGGATGATCTTTTATTGAGCTATTATCATCGAGACACGTGGCCCGGCGTAATGTCTTTCTATACGGTTTGGAGTATAATGACTCAATTAGGTTATGGGATGAAGGAAAGTGGACATTGGTGGGGCAGAACTCTGTGCATGTCTAGCGGTCTTCCATCGAGGCATAGTCCGCACGGGTACGTGCTCGGCGCCCGGACGGGGCCCCCACCAGCGGGCACACAAGCACAATCGCAAGCAGTCTGCTCCAAATGAACGGAGCGTCGTCAGGACGCAGGATGAAACGAGAATAAGGAAAGAAGTGCAGGTGTTGATGAACAATGCCAATGGATGTATTTTCATCATTTGTACCACTGCCGAATGCATCGTACGATATTGTTTTGATGAGCATATTTAGCTTTCTGTTTGGGATGAGGGAGAAAATCATGTATTTTCAGCCTGCCGTAATATTGTTGCTCCTAATCCTTTTGTCCCTAGCCACCTCTTTCAAGATTACGAGAGAAAATACTGATGCCGGAAATTTCATAAATTTTTGAGTGCCCGCATTTGCTTAATAATGACGATAAACTTGAGCTCCCGGCCATGGGATGCCCGGCCCATGACATATCACATCTCGAGGGATCTCCGGCAGGCACCGCTCACAGTTAAGGGATTCCCGGCCCATGACATATCACATCTCGAGGGATCTCCGGCAGGCACCGCTCACAGTTGTGGGATGCCCGGCCCATGACATATCACATCTCAAGGGATCTCCGGCAGGCACCTGCTCACAGTTATGGGATGCCCGGCCCATGACATATCACATCTCGAGGGATCTCCGGCAGGCACTGCTCACAGTTGTGGGATGCCCGGCCCATGACATATCACATCTCAAGGGATCTCCGGCAGGCACCGCTCACAGTTATGGGATGCCCGGCCCATGACATATCACATCTCGAGGGATCTCCGGCAGGCACTGCTCACATTTATGGGATTCCCGGCCCATGACACTGCATCTAGAAGGAACTCCCTGCGGGCACCGCGCGTTATTGCTGCAGTGACCGGTGTTGTTCTAACTTTTCATACTGGGGTTCGCTACCAGTGAGCTATGGTTATTTTGGTCTGAACAGTATCACGAAAGGATTAGTAAACTATTGCATCGTCATCCGTCACTTTTTCCACTTGCTTGCAGCTTCAAGCCATAATGTCCATCCAGCTCTGACCACGGGTCCACTCAACAGCTGTCTGCTAATGATCAGCAAATTACAAGTGACTTTATGTAAGACACATGTTTTCTTTGCATTGTCACCGATAGCATCGTTGCATGGACTCACGATGTCGTGGCATGACAGTTCATAGACCAGGTGAACGTTTTATAATAAGACTAAAATAACATGCTCTGATGGGCTAACGCCGGGGTAGAGGCGTTGTTAGGCATTTTTCCCTCCCCCTTAGACTAACCTGGGGTCAAAGAAAAAATATTTTATTCCGTTTCCCTTTTCATTTTAGATCGCCAAAAACAGCGGTAATAACGCCGGGGTAGAGGCGTTGTTAGGCATTTTTTCCTCCCCCTTAGACTAACCTAGGGTCAAAGAAAAAATATTTTATTCCGTTTCCCTTTTTATTTTAGATCGCCAAAAACAGCGGTAATCCATTATGTAGATAGCCGAAACAATGAACAAAATATTGGTGGGTTGAAACGTGGGTCAAACAATTTGTCGCTGATGCGTACGTAACTAATCGAGTGTGTTGAAGAACGATGTACCGATAAATCCTTCCTCTGGGGGTAACACCGAAAATAAGTTGTTTTTCCGTCATACGGATCGTGTTTTGCAGCCTCATGGCCAACAAACTAAAATCTGAACAGCTTAATCACGTATTGAACTGGCTGTTAAAAGGCTATTTAGCCAACCTTTTAGCTGAAACCTTACGATTAGACCGTCAAAGTTGGGGGGCGGGGGGGGCATTCAAAACAAGAGCTGCTCTCCAGCGCCACTCCGTTTCCGCATCCACCAAAAGCAGACATCATGGGCGCCTTCGTCAGAAAGCTATCTTCGATAATCTGGAGCGCCCAAAATTGTAAGAACGTAACCACAAGCGAGTTAACTGAACGTCCGTTTAAAACTAATTTTCTCAATGCATCGTTCAGGGTTCAAAAAACACACCCGTAAAACGCGAGCAGGACAGACTCTACCACAACCCTCGTGTTTCCACACGTCCATGGAAGCACCTGCAAACCAGAACGCGCACTACATCGATCTTCGTTACCAAGACGGAGGACCCTGGTGCACGGCCGGTACCTGCGTGGGTAAGACTAGCGGTCGGCCGAACCGTCTCCGGAGGTCACGTGCCTGACCGCTCCGCCGACCCGCGAGGTCAGCGGCGCACGTGCCGACATTTACATGTCAGCCCGTTACGGGAACCGTTCGGCCCGGACCGGGGGCGCTGGCTGGACTGACAGGTCCTGGGCCCGGTCCGGGTGGGTGCGGTGCTCGGGCGAGGAGGACAGCGCCAGCAGAGGTCAGAGCCGGGTCCGTCCGACCTCGGCGCCCTGAAAAGCCGACAGGGCGCTAGGGAGGCAACTCCTGTGATCGTGTCTTGACCCCTTCATCAGACACAGCATTCACTGCAGTGAAGTCCAATGTCACGGCAGAGTTGACACCCACTCTCTCCGCTTGTCAGACGCACCCGACGGGCCGGTGCCGGGTGGTGACCCCGCTCCGCCAACCGGAGGTCAGGGGTCAGGGCCAGCGACGTCACAGGGGAGAGGCGGCCGTGACACCGGCAGTGGGGGCGGCCAGCGGCAGGTAAGCTGTTTCGGCATGCGGCGCGCAGCCGGGCCCGCTGGTGCGCACGCCCGGCCTGCTCCGGTGAGAAAAAAAAGATTACCCGGCTTGTTTGTCCTTACATTGCAAGCGGCTGGATGCTGCAGCACATTATGCATGCATTTTAACACCGAACTTCCCCGACATGTGGTTTGGCCCGACTCCGGAGCCGGCGAGTCAAAGCGCAGCTAGCGTCCGACCGCCGACCTCCGGAAAAGCCCCCGCAGAAGCCGGCGAAGATCACCGTGTGGCACTAACAGAGCCATCTGTTGAGCATGTTGCACACTTGGGTGTGCAGCCGCTGCAGCTTGGATCGCCTTCGGGCACGGTTGTTTCCGGTCCAACGTTATAGGGCGGTCGCATCAACGTGCGCTGTCTGGGGAACAAGCAGCAAACAGCAGATGTGTATCTCGTTACTCTGTCCGACCGTGCACCATCTAAAGACTCACGCATCTCAGCGGAGCTGAGTTGCCAAGTGTGTAAGGGATATGGAAAGGAAACATGTTGCGCACTACCTTGATATATTTCGTTTCATTTCCCGTTAACGGCACCGTTCGTTCGTCACCCGTCCGGCACCGAGGTACGTTCGTCCGTTGTGTCGGTCTTGATTAAAGCGTGGCTGAGTACTTGACGGCCAACTTGAACCACTGGGTTCGCCCTACCCATAGTCACGCGAGTAAGACCTCATCTTTCGCGCGGCGCAACGTCTGTTTTGATCGCGCACCTCTGGCAATGGTTCCTCTAAAATTGCGACCAGGCAGTTCCGCCCCCGTTTTCTGCCTTGAATTTGCAACTTATCAACAGCACTTGCCATTTTTAGACCAATTCAGAGACCACCTTAACAGGATAGGTGACGCCGTGATGATGCCGACTGTCACGGCGTCACCGTCACGCCGTGATGACGTTCGCCGTCACGGCATCACACAGTATCTCCCCTAATATTTATTTGCCGTCGGACACACGCACCGAGCGAAGCAGGCTCGCTAACCAAAACTGAACGTCAAATGGTGAGCACAACAGCTAAGGCGGTCCTGGCGCGTGGTATGCGGACCGTCTGAGCGGAAACGAGGAGAGTTCATTTTACAGGACACCTCTACGCATGCCTCGAGACGGCGCACGCCTGAAAACACGTGTGTATGTGACGAGGCTGCCGACGAGGGCGCTTTCTTACGCTTTCACTCAGTCGTGTGTGCACTTCACTGTCCTTCCCGGGCCGTGGCACGGTTGTATTTTCACAGGCCAGACCCGAGCTCACACTGAAGGGGTGGACCTGGTTTAGGGACGCAGCCAGAGTCTTGGTAGTAGGGAGGGGAGTGGTATGCACACAGATGCGAGAGGCCCCGGATTTTGAAAGACCCCCCAAATACCATTAATAAATCAACGGATATGCCCAGCTTTCAAAGAGGGCACGATTTTCTTCGTTTCGCTATCTTTTTACCTTCTTTATCTAGAAAAGCTACCGGAAAATGCCCGTCTGTGTGTGTCTGGAAGTCAACAATGTAGTCAATATCCACTAAAATGGCTTGGAATGACTCCCCACCCCCCTCCCCACCGTTGGGTGCCGAGGGTCCTGGCTGACACAGAGCTCTTCCATTGTCTCATAGTGTCAGAAGGCAACGACCAACGCAAGCGGCCCCCGGCATTCGAGGTCTCGTCCCTGTCCCTGCCCACAAATGCTCCCCGGCCGACTCGGGACCCCTTGCCGATACAGGGCACACTGTTGGGCACTGTGGGCCTGCTGACCGTCACAGGGGCCCCTCACTGTTGCAGGGGGCCTGACGAATGTAATTCTCGGGCCACGGCATTGTTCCTGCTCGAGAAAGGGGGCCGGAGCCGACTGTTCGGTGCTGGTGGTCTCTGAACGAAATAGAAGCCCGCATTATTGACCCAGGGGATTCTAAACCAGTGCACGGCGCCTTCTGACTGGCATTTCAGGGCCCGGTTTGCAGCGAGGGGCCCCTGATGCGATCTCTGGCCGGCCCTTCGGTCCTCAAATATGGCCCTTAAGCGGCGGTCCCGAGGGACCCTTCGTGACCTGGGGGGGGGGGGGATGCGTCCTCTGCGCCCCCCCCCCCCCTGCCTGCGCCACCGGCCTGGTCTGGTCAGAGCCTGGATAATCTATTATCGAGAGAACTAAGCCCACACTCTCCATCCTGACTGCCGCGTTCTTGCCTAAAACGTGATTCGACCGTGAAGCTGGGACACGAAGGCCACCAATAACATTATTCTCAATTTGGCAATGACCCGTCGTGCCCGCGTCCTTCAGTCGTTGCAATCGAATCTCGCTGTCGCACCAGCGCAATTGAGCCAATACCCGAGGCGTCTGAGCCCCCAGCTGGGGTCAAGGCCGGGTCAGGCGGGACACTTGACACCGCGAGCCGCCGCAGCCGGCGTCGTCATGGCAACACGCCACGCAGCCGAATGAGTGGGTCGGAGGAGACGCAATGGGTTGCGACCAGTCGAAGGACTTCGAAAAACGCGTGCTGGTTGCATCGATCGAACGACAGGAGCCTGGTGCCGGGACTTACCGCTGAATCCAACAGCTGCGATGATACCGGTTTTGAATGAACCGTCCCCCAACGGGCTCCGGCGATGCCGGCTTCGAATGAACCACCCACAAACGGGCTCCGAAGACACCGGCTTGGAACGAGCCACCCACCGACGGGCTCCGGTGATGCCAGCCTCAAATGGACCACCCACGGTCGGGCTTCTGGTAATGCCGGCTTCGAATGAACCAGCCTCGGACGGGCTCCGGTGACTCCGCCTTAGAATGAACCAGCCCCCGACGGGCTCCGGTGACACCGCCTTCGAATGAACCAGCCCCGGACGGGCTCCGGTGATGCCGGCTACAAATGAACCACCGGCCGACGAGCTCCGGTGACGCCGCCTTCGAACGATCTACGCGCCGCGTTGCACATGCCGTTGCGCAACCGACGCCATCGGCCGCCGCACCCGACGCGGGCGGCAGCGCGCTCCGGCCTTCGGCTGCGGCTCGGCTCATATTTCCATAAGTGAATGCCGACGCACCTACGGCAGCCGCCGCCGGGCGGAGCGCAACCGCGCGACACCGCGAGCTGAAAGCCGACCAGAGACGGCGGCGGGCGGCGAGCAATGGCGCGCGCCGACCGCCGGCCGGCGCCACGAATGGATCGCCGCGACTGGATTTCGCCGCCGAAGCTGTCGCCGGCTGGGGAAACGTGTGGCTGCGGCCGCGGGCCAGCCAGCAGTGTGGGAACGCGCGTGTCCGCACCCGTAAACTGCATTGCCCACGCGAGTAGCATAATTGCCGCTGGAAAGTGGAAATTGCTCGCAGGCGAGCTGACGGTCTGGGCTCTCGCTTTCGTCGGCTGGCCGGTGCGGCGGGTACCGGCGAGGGAGGAGCGGAGCGCGCCGGTACTCGCCGCGCTCCGCGATGCAGTGGCAGCAGCCCAGTTGGTCCTGCGGATGTAGTGCCAGGTCAGGTGCGCGGCTCAGAGGCGGCGCGGGACGCTGACTGCGGCGAATGTGTGGCGCGCTCCTTCCACGCGAGGCGAGACGTCGTAAGGAATGGTGATGTTTAGGGAGTGTTTCACATTTGTCTGTTTTTTTTTACTGAAATAACCATATTAAAGATCATTCGGTGCAGTTCACAGTACTGCCATTGTTAGATCTAAACCCCTTTTGTTGCTGTGCTACACGCCCGCGACAATGTGCGGACCATTTTGGGGAGACCATGTCAAGGTCACCAAGGCATCGATGACGCCATAATAACGTCATTAAAATCCTGTCATTCCGTAAGCCATGCGGTGATCAAGGTCAAGAAAATACAAATGTCGAGTTGTTCATGTCTAGCGATAGTGAGCACGATTTTCAGACGTAACGACCATCAATTGGATCTCAATCAATGTTGTGCAAGGTAGGATTACGCTACCAACCAATGACGTATGAAGGAACATATCTACCTGACACATAAAAATTGTGGCGTCTAAAACATTCTTTTCCAATTAAAAATATAGCAATAGATATGAGTGAGCTTGGTTTATAATATCTGATACCCGCTTCAACAATTTAAATGTTGAACGGTCCGTTTGGGGACGTAACAGGTGCAGGCAAGGCTGGATCTGCTCAAAAGATGGCGCCGGGTGTCACTTTGGCAAAAGGTTCCAAGCAAATCCGATCTAGATGGTGAAGATCGTTGCCCATGAGGATGGTCATGCAGGGATATGCATAAGTAAGTGATACTTGGGAGAGGAAATCCAAGGCTAAGCAGGAACTTTACGAAAGTATAGGTGAAATAGGTATGTAGACGTCGTGCCTTAACAGAGGATTAAGAGTTGATAAGAACAGGACTTGAAGTAACCGGATAAAACCAATTTTTCTTTGCTTTTAAAACCAATTTTGCATTTGTGTTCAAAATTCACCACTGTTTACTTTAAAACGCATTTGAATCAAAAATTAAAGTATCCCTTTATTGACCAGGGTTGTGGTGATATATGGTTATCGTCTAATACATTATTGATGACTATCCTGTTCAAATTCCTGCATATATCTGCGGGAGGACGACCACACCTGTAACACGCCGCTACCCAAACGACCATGCATATTCGCAGGCGCGCGGGCCGCTCCTGCCCACCAACAGCCTGTCGCCCCGCGGCTGTATCGCGGCTCCAGGCCGTCCACACCTCAGGCGCAGCAGAACACCTGCGCTTAGGGCGGAAATCGCGCCTCCCAACAGGCAATCAAACCGTTTTGTGCCGTTCGCACCGACGCCGCATTCCAATTTTGTTCGTCTGTAGATCTAAGGGAGCTCCAGCCGATCGGGATCTCCAGGGGCGCGGTAACCGACCCACCGTCTGCCTCATGCCTGTCGGCCGCGACGGCTCCCTCAGAGCCGGCGTGCCTCTCAAGGTCGTCGCGCCACTGCACGCCCAGAGCCGACACCACCGTGCCGTGAAAGGGCGCAGAGTGCCGGGCGGACAAGCCTGCTCATCACGCAACCCTGGTGCGCGGCGGCAGCGGACGCCCCCGCCTGCCGTGGGTGCGACGCCGCCTCCGCGATCGCCAAACCCGCCCGGCAGCCGACCACGAGCCGGCGCCGGCGCTGGCACCCAAGTTCCGCCCCGCCATATTCGGCGGACCGTGTGGAAACGCCGGCGCGAGGGCGCCGCTGACCGCTGCTGGCCGGCCCGCGCGCGGAACCCAGCGCCGGCGAGCTAGGCGGATTAACGTGGGCAACGGCCGTGTCGGAGCCGCCGCAGACGTCCGTGGCACCGGCCACTTTCGTGCTGGCGCCCCCCCCCCCCCCCCTCGCCGTCGCCCGTGCCTGGGGCAAGCCCGCCCGGGACAGGTGACCGGCCGCCCAAGGACGCGCCGCTACGCGAGTATTGGCCGCGAAAGCGTCGCGGCTGTGGCTAGCGCTGGAGGCCGGCGCAGGCGACGCTCAACCAGCTCAGAAGCTCTTCAAAGGTGGGCTGCTCGCCCGAGGCCTGATGGAGACAGGCCGCGGGAGACGGGTGCTGCGCGTGCTGTGAGATCGTGACCGACTCTAGACGTGTCTCCGACGGCCGCGTGAGTCAGTTTGCTCCCGTTTTCCGGCAAAGAAGCGCTTGGCTGATCTTCTCGGAAGAACCTTGAGAAATATGGACAAAGTCGGGACGAATCATTGAAGAAATTCATGGAAAAGCCGCAAATACAACCCTTGCCTTCAATGTGTACATGTGGAGTCATACCTGCATTAAACCTGGGCCTCCGGAGGAGGTCTCAGACCCGTGTGACGTACACTACCGGAGCTTTGACATTTTTAATTTCGCAAAAGTCACTACAGGCACCATTGTGCCCCCATCTTACCAGCATTTTTGCGTGCGAACACTGACACGGCATGCCATTTCCACGCCCCATCATACATTGTACAATGCGTCCCAATCGTGTGACGGCTATGTGCAGAGAGAATCACATCCAAGACGTGCTCACGGCAATCTTTGCTAGCTAGGTATGGCGGCGTGTCAGCTGTTGCTGTGCTCGGAATCATGGCTTAACGAGGCTGATCTCGTTTTATGCACGACAAGCCGGTCATCAGGTCAATGCGTTTCTTTGGGAGCCATCGTTCTTATCGTGTATAAAACCTTAATCGTCAGCGATCTAGATGTTTAATTAGCGTTGGCACGTGCCACCTGCCAAAGGCAATCACCGAGAACGGTCACATAGTGAGCCATTGCTTGTCGCAGTGAGGTGCAGTGCCGCATGGTGAGTCATTGCTTGTCGCAGTGAGATGCAGTGCCGCATGGTGACCCATTGCTTGTCGCAGTGAGGTGCAGCGCCGCATAACGAGCTATTTCTCGTCGCATTGGGGTGCAGTGCCGTCCGGTGAGCCATTACTCGCCACAGTGAGGTGCAGTTTCGTATGGTGAGCCATTGCTCTTCGCAGTGGAGTGCAGTGCCGCATGGTGAGCCATTGCTCGTCGCAGTGAGGCGCAGTGCCGCATGGTGAGCCATTGCTCATCGCAGTGAGGTGCAGTGCCGCATAAGGAGCTATTCATCGTTGCATTCAGGTGCAGTGACGCCCGGTGAGCCACTACTCGCCACAGTGAGGTGCAGTATCGCATGGTGGGCCATCACTCGTCGCAGTGCCGTTGAGTGCCGTATGGTAAGCAATTGCTCGTCGCAGTGAGGTGCATTGTCGCATGGTGAGCCACCACTCGTCGCAGTGCGGTGCAGTGCCGTATGGTGAGCCATTGCTCGTGGCAGTGAGGTGCAGTCCGCATGGTGAGCCACCGCCCGTCGCAGTGAGGTGCAGTACCGCACGGTGAGCCACTGCTCGTCGCACTGGGGTGCAGTGCCGTCCGGTGAGCCATTGCTCGTGGCAGTGAGGTGCAGTCCGCATGGTGAGCCACTGCCCGTCGCAGTGAGGTGCAGTGCCGTTCAGTGAGTCATCGCTCGTCACAGTGCGGTGCAGTCCGCATGGTGAGCCACTGCCCGTCGCAGTGAGGTGCAGTGCCGTCCGGTGAGTCATCGCTCGTCGCAGTGCGGTGCAGCGCTATCTTGCTCCGAGGCGCGACACGGCACCACACGTCACGGCACCAGCTGTCGAGCGGTCCGCTGATAGCACCATATCGTGACGGTCCGGTCAATTGCCCCCTATATGATGAGCTGTGCGGTTCTCCGAGGTAAACAAGACCGGTCGCGCGGTACACAAGGACTGATCATCACTGGCCGCATTGTGAGGCGTCGAGCAGGCGCTAGCTACGTAGCCAGTGTGCATGACGCGATGTAAGCACCAGTGCGCAGGCTGCACCGTGTCTGAGTGAGCTGCCCATCCCAAGCGAAGTCTTTATCTTCGCCGCCCGCAGTCCACTCCGATCGATTTCCGCGCAGCCGGACAGCCGGCGTCTGCTACGAACCGGTGGTCTGCTGGCGCATGCGCAGTTGTGGGGCACCGATCGATGGGCCGGCGGCGCGTCTGATGCCTTGGAGACCAGCGGAATGAAGACAGGACGGCGGCGCGTTAAGAGGATCATAAGCCGTGTTCGAAGAGAGAAAGCCTTATGAAAAACGCCAACCGGCATTGACGTATCACCTCGCTGACCTGGCAGCCCCTGGTTATTGTCTGCACAGCCTGCTACTGAAAACAAGGTAGGCAAAGTCGCTGCGCGCTTCGTTGTTTGCATTCGCCCAACGCGGCTACCTGTTGCTAGTGGACCACCGTTGCTATCTTTGTCATGCTAAATAAATGCCTGCCTGCTGGTACCAAATGCCAGGCCTTTGCGAATAAGACTGACATCTGCTTTAGGGGGGTCGAGTATGCTGTGACTTTCCAGCCACTGGCGCAGGGGTGGGAAAGTCCAGGATGGTATTGGGAAGTTGCATTCCCCTCAAATTGGATACGCCACCCATAAGCGATATGGCGCCGCATACAGACAATAAAAGATATCGAAAACGTGTTTTTCGACGAATCGGCCCGCTGAAGCTCATTTGGCGTGAGCTGGTAATGCCTTACAATGTGAAATACACACTTCAATACGCGGACCCGTTAATTTATGCAACATTCTCCCAAATATTGCCGCGTGACATGCATAAAGGCACGCACCAATATAATATCGAGGTGTAGAGGTGTAGTTTCCTAGTCAGTAGGTTGGGGAGGGGGGGGGGGGGCTTCACCCCCACAAGTTGAGCTCCAGCCCGCCCTAAAACTTTGAGCAGAAAATGGGGCATGTCCACGGAGAAGCGTAACACGGAGCAACGTTTGTCGGCGTTTTTTTTTATTAGAAAAGATGGTGCCATTTTGTTTACTGCTGAGCCCCCTCCCTTCCCCCGCCCAACTCATGTCGTAAAACTACGCCCCTGTCTAGCTATATACATGCGTTCCGACCCGGAGCGGTGCGCAAGATCGCCGATTGTGCTGTATGGCAATTATTAGCGCATCGCACCACCGTCCCCGTGCATAGTTCATCCACATACAACATATGGATAGGATACAGGATACATGATACAGGATGCATGTAACTTGGCGATGCACTATTTTCCATCGGACCTACAGCATACTGTGTATAATGTGCATTTGTGCAAGATGCTGCAGGTGTGAGGCTAGGCGTGGCTCCGAGCTATGTTCTCGCATCACATCTCTCTGCATAAATACTGCCAGCATAAAAGACAGCATTTTCAATCTTGCATGAAGCGCACGCAATCGGCGCAGGGGCATCACGTGGCACTCCATGTCCACGCCAACTGGGACGCGGAGAACCTCACGACGTTCACCGCGAGACCATCACCGTGGAGTTGACACGGAGTTTTCCAGTAGTAGCGGCCCCAGGCTGAATGTTGTCTGAGCGGCGCGCTTCCGCGCCGAAATGCGCCATTCCACTCACAGTCCGTGACTGTCAGCCGTCAGACTGTCGTCAGACTGTCATGTCATGTCAGACTGTCGTCACATCGTCCTAGTCCGCCGCCCAGTCATCGTTGACCTCCACGTCCTCCGTCTCGTCGTCGACGCCGGCGTCCATGCCCTCGTCGTTGTCCGTGTCGTCGTCGACGGCCCATGTTCCTTCGGTGCTGCTGCACCTTCTTGTCGATCCGCTTCTGGCGCAGCTCCTCACGCCGCTCCTGGCGCTTCTCCTGCTTGCGCTCCACCTCCCTGTCGAGCTGCTCGTCCAGCTGGTGCTCTAGGCCCTCCTCCTGGGCGCCGAAGATGCCCGAAGGCGCCTCCTCGGCGCGATAGGTGAGCGCCACGGCCGGCGGCTGCTCGGGCATGAAGCCAGGCTTGGGGCAGAACCAGCCGCAGCAGCGCTGCATGAGGTACCCCTGCTGGACAGGACGGGGAGGGGTGAGCAGGTGGAGGGGGGGAGGGGGGATTATGGGGAAGGGGGGCCATACGCAGGGAGGGGTAGAATATAAATTGCGATTATCGACGGTCGGGGACAGGCCTAAAAGTGGGCTGCTGCAGGAGCGGATAGTGCTGGAACAGCGAGGGCAGGAGATGGTGTCGGATATCTAGAGGGGAACTGAATACCAATGTTTTAGGTCGTAGATACTTTTGTTATATCTCCCGAGAAAGGTATTTCTTTTGGACTTACATATCCCGATGGCTTCCGACGCAAAATTACGTTTTACGGTGAGCGATGTGCGTTTACTTTATTCAAAATTGCTGAATGGCTGTGTGTGTGAGTCCTTGCAGGAGTGCGCTACGAAAACCGCAGAGGACCATTAAGCGTTGCCTAGAATTTCGACACCGGCAATTACCAAACAAATGCCAGATATTCGTTTTACTGCGACGCGTCATTCTAACTGCGCTGTTCTGCCTGCGGTACGGCCATGTCAGAAACGTGGTCAGTATTACATCAGCGGAGCACTCAGCGTGGAGACACAGTTTCTCGGCCACGATTTACTTGATGAGATGTTAAAACTCCCACGAGTGAACAAAATAATCCACATCAATCTGCCAACGGATTCTGACTGCCCGTAGGCGATCTGAAGGAAAACGCATAAGCGATTGGAGGCATGAGTGATGAGCGACCAGTTTCGGCCAGAAAGTTGAAGTCTCCAGACATGTGTGAAAACCAGGCGATGATGCAGTTCGAAAGTTAGAGACAGACTGCTAGGATCGAGTGCCGAATCGAAGAATGCAACTGTGTGATTGATCATAGCTGGGAATGGAGAGCTAGGCAAAGAAAACAAGGAAACAGGACAGAGAACTGTTCACAACCGCAGGTGGAGCTAAGGTTAAACACGCCATAAACTACAAAACAAAGCCGGCTAACGAGCAGTGCCTTCTGTTACTTCTGATAGCCCACATGTGAAGGTCCAGCCCGGACCCTGACGTCTCCACGTGCAGCCGGGAACAAAGCCTCGCCACTAGACACGCGAACCCCGGCCCGCGCCCCTGACCCCCATATCAAGGCGGACGGTCACGTGCAGCCCTGCTCGGGGCGGCGTCTGCTCACCCTCGACGGGCCTTCCGGGAAGCCGGAGAGCATCGCCTCGTTGCTGGCCGAGTCCAGGTACTTGGCGAGCAGCGCGATCAGCAGGTCCGTCCAGCTCATCACCTCGGCGACTACGCCCCACTCCACCATGGTGTCGTAGAACTCGGTGACGTACACGCCGACCGTGCAGTTGATGACGCGCATGCCGGTGCTCTCATAGACAGTCCAGTTGAGCTGCGCGCGGCTGAGGCGGCAGCGGTGGGCGTTGCTATCCGGGTCACAGCAGCTCCACGGCTTGATGTACGGGCAGTCGGTGCAGACGGCCATGCTACGGTTGCGCATGTCGGCGAGGTCGGCGGCGCTGAGCCCGCGCACGAAGCGGACCTGCTCGCTTGTCGAGTAGATCTGCCAGGGCGTGCCGCGCAGGCGCTGCTGCACCTTCTGCGGTAGGAACCCTTCGTCCTCGAGGCCCACCCAGTCGATGAGGTGCCACATCCAGGAGGCGCTGCCGCCGCAGCAGCGCTCCTCCACCTGTAGCTTGTCGATGTGGTAGCGCGCCAGCTCGCTGAATTTGTAGAAGAAGGACGGTTGGTCGATCCGCAGACCAAGCTCGTGGGTCCAGTCGCGCACGCCGCCGTACAGCGCCACGTAGATCTCGTGCTCACAGAGCGACATCACGAGGAAGCCAAACACCATCACCGAGACGTACTCGTTGAAGCGCATGCGCGACTGCCAGCGCGAGGTGTAAAAGCAGGCGACGGCGAACCAGGCGTAGACGCCGACGTGGATGGCCATGTGGAGGAGCGCCACCGTTGCCGGCTTGAAGAAGTGCTCGGACGGTGGGTAGAAGTAGCGGAAGCGGAACATGACCGATACGATGTCCACGCTCATGAGCACGAGCAGCGTGGAGAGGAAGAGGCCGACACAGCAGAGCAGCACGAGCAGCAGACCCAGGATGCGGCGACCGGTCTCGGAGAAAGGGACAGGGGCACCACGGTTTCACCGGCGTCAGGTAGAGCATGCTGACGGAATTGGCGCGCTGCGGCCCCACCGAGGTGACAGTCTAGGTCTTGGTGCGTTCTTCCTCTCCAAGTAATCTACAACAAATTGCAGCAATGCAAGACAAAAAGATGCCGAGCGGAGGACAACACGGCCGGTTGATGGTCCACAATGCCTCACTTTGTAGCGGCGCTTTGATATCAGGGCGCTCGCAATGCTGATTAGATGTTCACTGTATGGTGATTGAGCATTAAGTCACAACCCGGCTTTCAACACCACTCAGACACGTCCAATGTATCCCAAGCATCCAGAACGGTCGTGAGGAAACGCCTGTTGAAATTCACTGACCCTACCATTTGTAACAGAACCCGTCATTTAGCGCGGTTGGGTCCACATACCTGTTGGGAGCCTGGTCAGCGGTCACCGTTTCTTCATAATTGCCACTTAACCACAGCCCGGCGATCATGGCGATTGTGTAAATGAAGGACAAGCCACGTTCGGTTTTCCCCAAGGCTCCTTCGGCTTGTTTACGACAAGAAATCCAGTCCGATTTCTGACCAAGGGCCTCCGTGCTTCAAGGACACAGAGGTACAACCTTCCTTACGTGTCACCAACACTAACATGAAAGTAACATTCACACGCAATCCCTTAAGTTTGCTAGCGCCCAGCAACGGCGACCGCTCCCATCGGGCAGATGTTTACTGGCGTTGGCCTCAATGCCGTCGTCCCGCGCTTGCTATGCGTCGGCATGCGCCACAGAGAAAGGAAAAGTTACTTGCGTCGTGTGAGATGTCATTACACCCGACTGTAAAGCTGTATTCCCGGCACGCACAGCTGGCTTGTCAACACTCCAGGCATAGTAATTGCGTATCGTGTCAGCTTGACTGGCGTAACATGTTCTTTGTTCACGACGGCTGAATCAAAATAATAATCCGGTACTCAGAGTGCCCGACTTCTCGCAAGGTGCCAGTTGTGACCTCGCCTTGTTAATATAGTCCCTTGCTGGCTGAATGCTTCGAGACCTCGTTGTAACTTTTTTCCGCTCCCGGGCGTCACGTAGAGCCACCTGTGTGTAGTTCGTAGGTGCGTCAGAGAAGAAACGTCTTCGCCAGCTACACGACTGGCCGCGGACACGAGGCCGTCCGCGGAATCAAGTCTGCACCATCCCCTCCGAGGGAAGGGAGTCTTCCGCGAAGACATGCGTCTCGCCTTCACCATGTCCCACCGCAGCTTGTCTCACTAGAACGCCGCTCCGCTGGACGGGACCGCTGGATCGCGAGGGTTGAGTGCATCCCCGCTCGACCAAATAATTGGAAAAGTTCATTGACGGTAATCGTCGCCTCCCTAACCCAAGTACGTGCACGACGGACATATTTCGCGACTTGGCGCGGAAACTTCGCATTTGGGCGTCGTGTAACCGCAGAGGCCGACAAGACCTGAAGCACTGCCGATAGCCCTGCTGAGACAATCGGTCAAAATCGTTGGAAGTTGATGAACATGAAATGCATCTAACGGAAGGTCGAACCTCAAGAGGAACCTGGTCGATGTCCTAGCAAGAGTCTGATGGTCAGTGGCAAAAAACAAACAAAACAAACTCGCCGCTGTCGTTCATGCCAAAACAAACGAACCTGTTCATTAGGGAGGTCGGTGGGCCTGGTTTAGTCCATTCCCTTGCTGCCATTGCCAACACCTATCAGGTTGCACAACAGGAAGTGCCTGAACGTTTAGCTGCCAACAATCGACAACCACCCGCCTGGCGCTGACTGTATATATATATATATATATATATATATATATATATATATATATATATATATATATACAAATGTGTCATTATATGGAGCATAATAGTGTGAATAGCAGAGTGAAGCAAAGAAATACCACCGCGTGACTGCGTGAGGTGCGAAACCGCTGATTTACACACCCATTTATCTGTTCACTGTTGGAACAGCTGCGATCGGTGGAGCTAGGATACGCACGATTCTTCAAGGGGGCGAACGGCTTCCCCCGAACATTCAGCTACACATCCGGGTCAGTTCCAATGCTTATTCAGATCTGTTCATCTATCCTAGCTTAGTAACGCCCCAAGCTTGAGTGGCACCACGCTTAGGATCCTGCATGGGTGTCCGATCACCCTGTCACGTTTTCAATACGCGACGTCTGGTGCGGGCCGTCCGTCCCGGGCGTGTCTTCCCGCTGGCCAGCGCTAAATGTGTTCAGGCGCCGTCGCCGCCGGCCCGGGCTGGATGTGTTCAGGCCCTGCCACCGCCGGCCCGGGCTGGATGTGTTCAGGCGCCGTCGCCGCCGGCCCGGGCTGGATATGTTCAGGCGCTGCTGCCGCCGGCCCTGGCTGGATGTGTTCAGGCGCCGTCGCCGCCGGCCCGGGCTGGATGTGTTCAGGCGCTGCCGCCGCCGGCCCGGGCTGGCCGAATGAGGCCCAGCATTCCAGCCGTCCGCCGAGGACAGCGTCCCGAGGTCAGGCTGATAACGTCGGGAGTTTGCCGGGCCTGGGCGCTGGACTAGTCCGGGCGGCGCGCGATCGGACCGGGGCCCCCGCTGCGGAGGCATGTGGCGACAGGACAATGGAAGGAAGAGATCACGGGGCCCTCGAGCGGCTGTTCAGTACGGGAGCCGTCAGGAGGGCCACGCCCAGGAGATGTCGACTAGCTGCTGAACATGTTGTTAAAAGGGATCTGTCGAATCTGGGATACTTAGACTCACGCGGCACGAAGGAGTTGGCGTACAGTATGCGGCAATAGGTATTCCCGGCGTCGATAACGCTTCGCGCTGGCTTGACGACAGGCAGCTTGATTTCATGGTAGCTGAGTCATTTGGGACACGCATCGATGCTGGTGGAGAGTTGAAGTGCGGGTGCTCATCAACTTCTTTTCATCATCATTAAACTTAGCTGAGTTCAGACGAATTAAACCGACGCGAGATACGTTTTCGCTTCACTCTCAAGCTCAGATGAGCCTCAACAAAAGATCTCGCAGGGCTCCAATCTCCTTTAAAGCTTTACTGTGTAGCACTAATCCTCCACTCCGTTACACCACTCATCAAGATACTTTGCTGAAACCACTCTAGCTATTCAACTGCACGTAGTCGCTTTATGCAGGATGAGTGCATCATTCATTATGCAGTCCCAAATTACATTAGAGTCATCTCAATTTATTCTGAAAACGTTTCGCGTGAGAGAGGGAGTGTAGCACACTTGAGTAGCGTATTTTGAGCCCATCGCTCATGTCGAAAGGATAATGGCTGGCTGCCACCAGCGACACGCTCTCCTCAAGGACAGTGCGCTGTATGCCGATACGTCGCCGCCCAATTAGGGTCACGTCGATTACCGATCAGGCTTCGCCACCCTTGAGCGCCCGCAGCGTACCGCGCGCCGGCCACGGACGGGGACACGGCCCGGTCACCCTCCGCTGCAGCTCTCGCGGCGTGGCTGCCGCAGCGACGGAGCGGCGCTGCGGCAGCCACCCACAGTTGAGGCAAGCTGCAGAGCGCCGCTAATAGTGGCGTACGGCTAGGTTTGGTCCCAAGGCATCCGTTTTCCCTCCTCCGCACACGCAGGAGCAACTAGATGCACTTTACGCCATTGCCGGGAAAAGTTCTATCATTAGTCGTGCTTGCGCGGTCCGAAGTCAACAGGCCAGAAGAAGGGTAGAAGAGAGAGAGAGAGATAGAGAGAGAGAGAAGAGAGAGAGAGAGAGAGAAGAAGAGAGAGAGAGAGAGAGAGAGAGAGAGAGAAGAGAGAGAGAGAGAGAGAGAGACGAGGGAGATGAGAGAGAGATCGAGGAGAGAGAAGAGAGATGAGAGAGAGAGAGAAATAGAAGAGAGAGAGAGGGAGAGAGAGAAGAGAGAGAGATGCTTGAGAATCCGCAGATCGAGACGAGAGAGAGAGATAGAGAGAGCAGAAGAGCGTGATCGAGATAGCCGAGAGAATGAGGACAATAGAGCAGGATGAAGAGAGTAGAATATAGGGAGGGGAGAGCGAGAGCTATATATAGAATCTAGAGAAGAGAGAGAGAGAGAGAGACCGCACGCGCGTGGTCGCCCCGACTGCCTGGTTCCCCGTGACCTCCCAGACGGTAACGGTGCCGCCTCCGACCGGCAGGGCCGGCGGCGCCCGCTGCCTCGGCGCCGCTGGACTTCGACGGCACGTGCCGCTGTCGCAGCTGCATGTTGTGGGCGGGGCAGGTGATGCGATGTGATAGGCCTAGCTCACAGCAGAAGGGCAGCTCCCAGAGCTGTTGTGGGTACCGAACGGCGGGAGGTAGTGATGATGGCTCAGGTTAACTAACGTCAGGTGTAGTTACAAAGTAGAACCATCTACCGAATGGACGCGAATCGTAGCAAAGCCCGAGGAGGTTAAAGGTTAAACATGCGTCAGTCTGTGGGTTTTGAGATGCGCTTCAGTCTGCTTGAAGAGGTAAATGAGCAGAAAGTGAAACATTTCGGCTACCGGCCTAACACAAAAATCACCTTCCGCGCACCACCATCAGTGCGGACGACACCAGGCCAAATTTCCATGATGGTTGCGCATGGATGCCATTTTAGGGTGCTGTATAGATAATTGAATCGCTTACGCCGACCAGTCAACTACGATTTGAAATCCGCACGGATTACATCGTCCTTGAGATCAAAATGCGGGCAGCGAACCGACTGAAGACTAAGCAATCGCAACATCACAGTCGCAACAGGAATAATGAACAGAACGACAGGCGCCGTGAAAAATCCGTGAAGCGTTCGCTGTTCACGGTCAGCATTATTAAACGACGGCACTTGTGTGCGACCGGGCAGCGCAATACCGCGCCATTTAAAGCCTATAACGCTGGTGAATTGGGACGGTGACAAACCGTGATATCTCCATGGTCTGGTGCAAATCCACAAAGCTCACAACAGTCATCCTTCGCCAAACGGAGCTGACCGCATAAGTTTCCTCACTCTGACGTCAGAGGTGGGAGATGGCGAGATAAACACAACCAACAGGCAACTTTCCAACGGGAATAAGCCGAGGTTGCAGCATGTGAGATTAGCCGAGACATAGCAATCAACTTGCGGGATGTCCTCTCAAACTTGGTAGATCATGTTCCTAATAATTTTGCAGCTAATTAGGCGTTTACTCATCGGCGCTCATGCTCGAACGCATCTATTCGCACCTAAATGTTCACGCATCGGCGTCTTTTTTTCGCTCCTGAACTGCGGCAAAACGCGTTTCAGAGTTACTAGGTTTGAGAAGAGCCCACGCAGTGTCACTCAAAGCTGGCGTATTTTCCAGATTGTTCTCTCACGATCCCGACAACGTGATATTTAAATAATGGGGGCTGAATGACAGCGCTGACAGCGCTGTCATACAGTAGTTTTGATGGCGAGTAAATGCGAACAAAATGCTCGGACCTTGATTACAGCCATGTGTGAAGTCCGACCACCTGCAACTGAGGTGCAGCTGTAGAGTCCCTGATTGCCGTCTGTAACAGGCATTAACTACGCCATGTATGCCTGTCATGACATGCTGGTCATAGTAACATGGATGTTAAAGAAAAAAGTTAAACGACACCTACAGTCACTCTCGAAATCACCGCGTACGGGACAAGAGCGAAGAGTAACGTTTATCCGTCAAACGCATGTCATATTTTGTGCTGTTCAAGATTCGACTCTGTGGCTAAGTCGTCACCTGAATATAGAAATTCCACATGGCGCTCGCTACATTGTGCTCTCGAAATGTAAACGTTATGTTTACGCTAGGACTACGCATCATCGCCGATTCAAAATCAGCCCAACTGACGATATCACTACCCATTGGCTCAAGCCTGTCTCTGACCCAGTCATGATCAACTTCCGTCACCTCTGACCTGAGGCTTGCCTCGTTAGGTCGCTTCATATCGCCCCTATCCTAACTTCTACCCCATCAGATCACCTTCCACGGCCTCAGGTCTGACATGGATCCCGCATAGCTCCTCGACTCCCAATATCTTACATCCCACCGACGCCGTCACCACTCTCAAGCTCACCTCCCAAAACCCCTGACCAGTCAATGACACCGCATGATCAGCTCCCAATTCCTCACACCCTGCCAACATCACCACCCAGCCAGGTCACCTCCTAGCGCTGCAGTCCTCTCCTCACCTTCGCCGCTGACTCGGAGTGCGTCGCGCACCTGCGCCGTCGCCGCCGCCACCTTCCGCTCGCAGGTGACGTCCAGATCGAGCAGCTGCGTCAGCACGGACGTGCAGCCCTGCAGGCGGGCGGCGCCCGCGCCGCAGGGGTCCAGCACGCCGGCGAACACGCGGAAGCCGAGTGCGTCCAGGTGACGCGCCAGCTCGAAGCCCACGCCGCGGTCGCAGCCGGTGACGAGCACGGCGCGGCCGCGCGCCTTGATGCGCGAGCGGCAGACCAGGTTGCGCAGCAGGAGGACGCCGATGCCGACGGCGACGGCGCCGATGACCAGCACCTGCGCCGACACCACCAGGATCAGGTCGTGCTCCATGGCGACAGCGGTCCGCGGGGCGCCGCTCTGTGGCGAAGCTGGCAGGAGGGGATGACGCGCCGCGCCTCACTGGATGACGGTCGGGTGCAGACGCCTTTCGTCACCGCAAGTTTTCGCTCGTGGACTCGCACCCGTGTTCGCTGTTTTCTTTGGCCGCTCTCCTCACCACCGCGGCACGTAAACCACTGGTCTGCGCTGCTTCTCGCCGTTTCACCACCCGTTTCCTGTCGGCGGGCTGCCTGAGCGTCTCCTCCGCCCGGCCGGCGTCACGGCTCCTCTCCGCGCCACCCCCACCAGAGCAGTGCCGCCCCGTCCAGGCGGTGCCCGTCGCCGCGCCGGCTGTCCTCCGGTCCCAGGTGGCGCACCGCGCCGTCGCTCGTCCCCTGCCGGCGCCGCGCCACTGGACCGACTCCGGCGGCGCCGGTACGTCTCGGCCTGGGCGGGGCTGCGCTGGTGGTCAGGGCCGGCCGCCAGCCCGGGCGCGGTCCGGCCTGGCCGGCGGTGGGGAGCTGGTCACGGGAAGAGGCCGGGTCATGCGAGAGGCCAGATCATCGGAGAGGCCAGGTCAGGGAGAGTCCAGGTCAGGAGAGAGGCCAGGTCAGGAGAGAGGCCAGGTCAGGAGAGAGAGGCCAGGTCATGAGAGAGGCCAGGTCATCGGAGAGGCCAGGTCATCGGAGAGGCCAGGTCATCGGAAAGGCCGGGTCATCGGAGAGGCCAGGTCATCGGAAAGGCCAGGTCATCGGAGAGGCCAAGTCATCGGAAAGGTCAGGTCATGAGAGAGACCAGGTCATCGGAGAGAGGCCAAGTCAGGCGAGATGCCAGATCATCGGAGAGGGCAGGTTGGGGGGGGGGGGGGTTCAGGTGAGAAGGGAGCTCAGGTCAGGTGAGAGACCAAATCATGGGAGTGTCGGCTGTCAACGCGAGGAGAGGGTCCAGGCCACCGAAAGCGCCAAGTCACCGGACAGTCTACATCAGTGGAGAGAGCAGGTCAGGGGAGGGGCAGATACGGGAGAGGCTGGGTCATGGGAGTGTCCGCCGTCCAGGTTTGGAGAGAGTCCGGGTCACCGGAGACGCCAGGTCACCGGAGAGTCCAGGTCAGTGAAGAGCAGGGACGCAGCCAGGATTTGCGACAGGAGGAACTACCATAATTTGCGGTGGGTGGGGGGGGGGGGGGGGCTATGTTTGACGAGCGATTCCCAGACTATTGACAGAACCTACGCACTGCGAGCAGACTAACAGACCCCACAGACGCTAAAAGTCGCAGCACCTAGCGTATCTATTGAGGTATCAATATTGATTCATCCTGTTACCCTTCACAATTGTTTCAGCTGCGTGCCGTACATATTCATTCGGCTGTCCGCTGGTCTTGTTACTAAATTACGGCTATTGACATGTACATGCCGCTGTCCATGGTAGTGTATAAGATTTAAAAACAAACTACTTTCCTGATCACCAGATTCCGGATTTCCGTTCAGAAGTGTCGTGACGAAAAACTGGGGTCGAACCTAACGTGGGGGGAGGGCTAAACCCCCATGAGTTTCCCCCGCCCGCTGGCTGGACCAGTGGTGGCGAGACTACATGACACCAGGAGAGGCCAGGGCACTGAAAAGGGCGGGTCACGGAAGTATTCAGGTCAGGGAAAATCCAAGTCACGAGAAGCACAAGTTCCCATCACTCATTTTCTTAGCATCCCCAATCAGTTCAGTCCCGTGTGTGAAGCCTCCTGACGTGAGGAAACTGACTTTCTGAAGGTATACATACATTGTAGATACACACGTTTAAAGTGCAATCCACTTTCTGCGTTAGGCAGTCCCTTTTCTGCGTTGTGTGAGCCCGCATCTGTGTCTTTCTGTGTTCTGCCGCCAGCGTCTTGGAAAGAGATCGCTCGATCTCGGCACCCTAAGATACAAACAAGCATTGGGTGTCTTTTTGACGAAGGCAGGAGCTCGATGGGCCTTTGTTTTATCGTAACTGGGTTTCGCTTTATCGTTTTTTTATGTTTTTTACATTTTATTTTGCTTTATCGTAACGGGCTCCCTGCATTTGATTCCTTATCTTGGTTGGTACGAATGCATTTACAGTGCTAAGGGAAAGGCAAGACAGCAGTTAAAAGTTGGGGAGAATTGGGGAGAAGGATCAAAAACAAGCCGCAGGTCACGGGAGTGCCCATATCACAGATATGGCGGGTCCTTTAGCGAACAGGTCATTGAAAGATCTAGGTCACGTCTAGTTTAAGTCAAGGGCAATTCAGTGTCATGAGCTGATCCGTGGCTATGTCAAAACTCCCAGGAGGCGCACTAGTGAGCCTTTAACAAGGCGCACGCTTGATGTAGCGCGATCATTTTTTTCCCGGACTGGAACAGTGCTATTTCCCGCTCACTCAGCGATGTGTCGAACAATTTGTTCTTTACCGTCCCAAGCAAGCTTCGCGGAATGAGAGGGAAGGAGAGATGCTAGGTCGGGAGGAAAGGTGTAATCGCAACCTTTGTTTTTACTTCATTTTATTTTGCTGTATTGTATCGTATTATATTGTCACATCGGTGCTTCCACACATTTGGATGACTTTTAATGCACTCATCGCCATGACATGAATACATGGGAAGATAACGAATGATAACATGAAAGTAGGAGGAATGTAGTAAGGAACAGGGCTATGTTAAGGTAGAGTTGAAGATAACTCGTAAGCCACAGGCGCCAAGATCGACCAGTTGGCAGGATTAGCAAGGATACAGGTTGCATGGCTAGAAAAATAGCACAATCAAAAGCGCGATGAATGTGGTATATTGTGCAAGACTCGTTCACCATCTCCACTGCGCTGCTTTCGTTGTACTGCAGCTTCGTTGTCCTCGGCTCCCTGCATTCGATTCCTTATCTTGGTTGGTACGAATGCATTTACATTTCAGTTCAGTTCGGGCGTTCATTCTTCATAAAAATTATCCGAACTCAAAACGCTTTCATACAGAAGCCATATGCGCCGCAAAATTTACATGTCCTTTGGTGCGGTCGCACGACATAATAGCTCATTGTTAAATTCCCTACAGTTACGCAAAGTTTGGTGCGGCTACGCCGCGCCGTTCAAAAATTATTTAGGAACAACATTCGGTTGGGGCTCAACTTGACCCCCACCCGGTTGTGTGTTAACCAGACCGAAACCACTCGTGAAGAATGGCACGAAGCCGAGGTGAAAACATTGGAGAAAAACGCAACTGTGGTGAATAATACAGGGTTTAAGATGTGGAACAATCTTGTTATGCGCCAATAGCTGATTACAGTACTTTTCAGTTGCGCTTGTTTCAGACCCTAGCACGAGAAGGCTTCATCCAATGTCCGTAAAACCCCTATACCTAAGGTATAGGTGTTGCACAAAGAGAGGTTGGGGTGCACTGCAGATCCCGGGGGATACACGGGCACCCAACGCACTCACGTGGCTGCGGGTCTGACCTCGAGGGAGGCCATTAGAGGACTTAACGGTTTGGGTCAGCCCCTGGGTAACCCTACGGAATGCGTGACGGGTGGTTTGGCTAAACACTTGGGGAAAACTCCGCGTATGGACGCGAATTTGGGTACAGGGTATGGGGGCGGGTATGTGTAAGACGTGTCCGAAATTTTGGATGAATGCTTCAAGAAATACTAAACTATGTTCGTGCCTGCGCTTCTGTTAGAATAAATCTGTTCAACTCTGTAGAGAGTAGATTTGCTTGGAAACATTCCTGGATGTTTCCCATATTTAAGAATTTATGTGCTGGGAAGGAGCAATCGGGCTGGACACGGGATGGTTACAACGGAACAAGAATGGATAGCGAGTGAGGAATGGCACAGTACCATGGATAGTGAGTAAATTGAGTAAATGAAATCTTACCCGGGGAGGCCTCTAAGAGTCCAGGCCACGAGAAAGTCCAGTTCATGGATCAATCCAGGCCACGCGAGTCCATGCTACGAGAGTGTCCATGCCACAAGAAAAGCCCAGGCCACGAGAGATCACATGGTTCAAAGAGGTCCTATCACGGAGGTCTGCAATGCCCGCTGTCAAGGTCACAGAAGACCGCTGGTCGTTCTCCTCAGTCTGGCTGAAACGGTTACCTCACGTTGTTTGCAACGGGATCCATGAATCAGGCGTATGTTTACGTGGGACCAGGCCTTGGAGTCCTGCCCGATTACAAGCAGCCCCGGTCTGCAGTGTCCGATGTCAAGGATAATAAATACCACGGCGCAGGGCAGGGCGCCGGCCCATAAAAACAGTGTCGGCATGACGCCCACGGAGTTAGGAACACCGCCTGAAGCTTGCTGGGTAGCTTACGCTTCTGAGGCATGGGCTTGGAGAAGTGCAGAGAGGCAGTAGCGAGGTCAACAAATGCAACCTGCCCTTGTTGGTAGTTTCAAATCGCGTAGTCCTCGTGGCCAGTGGTGCCGGGATGTAGGTTCGTTTGGGGAGAGGGCTGAAGCCCTCCCCAACTGTGAGAAAAGTGGGCCAAAGTGGGGGAGAAACCTATTGCTGTCATATTTTGGGGGCGATTTAGCCATTTTCCATACAGTGGTGAATTGAGAACAGTGCGTTAACGTGTAATTTATATTACTTGCGCATATACTATTCATGAGAAAGGATAGCCGGACGGATGCTTTTAGCTATTCTCTCCCCCCCCCCATAACGTCGAAAGACGCAAATACTTAACGACACAACATCTAAAGGACCGATGGTGATGCGTCTCGAAGTCCCATGAGACATCAAGAAGTGTGAAGAGACGTGTGCTGCGTCGAGTGCTGCTTCTATGTAGATCTGTACGAAACTGGGTCACCACGGATGTGGCTCACATTGTGGGAGTCATATGCCTGTTTTTATAATAATGCTGCCAGTTTCAAGGTGGCCTTCATGCTTCGCGGGCCTGGCGGACACCAGCCTGCCGCCTTTGCCTTGTCACTGATGTTGCCGCCGGCCCATTTTCCACGTTCAGTTCACGTGAGGCATGCGGCCGTGTCGAACGACTGGCGAGCTGTGTGCACGGCGCTGGGTCACGGCTGCCGGCGCCGCCCCATCCGGCGGACGTGGCTGCGCTGCTGACGCACCCAGGCACCTCATGACGGGCCAGTCACCTGCTGACGGACCCGGTCACCTGCTGACGGACCCGGTCACCTGCTGACGGACTCAGTAACCTGCTGACGGACCCGGTCACCTGCTGACGGACCCAGTCACCCCCGGACGGACCCAGTCACCCCTGGACGGATCCAGTCACCCCCGGAGGGACACGGTCACCTGCTGACGGACTCAGTAACCTGCTGACGGGCCCAGCCACCTGCTGAAGGACCCAGTCACCTTATGGCGGACTCAGTCACCCTCCGACGGACCCAGTCACCTGCTGCCGGATCCAGCCATATGCTTACGGACGCAGTCACCTGCTGACGCACACAACCATTTCCGGGCGGACCCAGTGACGTCTCGACAGACCCAGTCGCCTCCTGGCGGACCCAGCCATTTCCTGGTTAGCCCACTTACCTCATGGTGGATACAGCCGCCTTCTGACGGTCCTATGACCATTTGATGTACTGAGTCACCTTTCGACCAACCCAGTCTCCCTTTGGTGGACCCAGCCACATCCTGATGGGGAAGCGACATCCATTACTTTCAGATGGTCCTTCTTACGGCGGTGGACCTGGTGGTCGCATTAACTAGGCACAAAATATAATATGCAGCATGCAGGGGTGTCGATTTGTATTTATATGTCCTGGCCCCCAACGCGGATTCAGAGCATGCAATGCTGGTTTGCGGCCTCGCCCCCCCCCCAACAACTTTTTTGGAATATTAAAGGCATTTAATATAAAGATGTGTTCGGAGAGCCATGTCACCTTTGCACATTATATGCAGGCCATGATTACAATGCTGTTCACGTGAATGTGCTCTGAACGGCCAGATCCGCTGAAGACCACACATTTGGGGAGGGGTTAGCCCGTCGGACCTTCGGTTCAGCTCCCACCATCACTTACAAAAACGACGATTCTCGCGACGCGGTGTTTCTTGCTTTTGAGCATGAAACGTTGGGCATTACAATGAACATAAGTTCCATCGTAGTCGTATTTAGTCACGCTCGGGCCCAAAACGGCCTCAGAAGTCGACTCGCCCTAGAACTCGTATTTTTAATCGATTACCCGTGACGCCAAATAACTGCGTTGGCCCAGTCACAGCCATTTTCGAACGCAGTAAGTACGCGTAAAGAAGCTCACCACTGACCATGGCCCATCTCAACCAAGGCAGACTGACATTTAATCAGCACGGGACAGCCTGCACCCTTCGCCTGCCGCCTGGACGCGCCCATGTCGCAGGAGCCTGCGTTGCGGTCGCCGGTACACGGCAGCGGCCGCCCCCGGGCCGGCAAAGTACGTGCTGCGGCGGCGGGCCGGCGCCGCGCCGAATGGCACGTCACGCGCTGCCGTGCCTGTCCAGCGCGGCGCCCCGGGCGGAGTGGAGCGTGGCTGACCGCCCGGCCATGGGCGCACTCAGCGCGGGGTTCAGGGGAGGCACTTCACGTGCTTCGCGGGCACCGAAGTACGTTTGATCTCTGCGAGCGCACGCGAACGACATGCGTCCGTGATGCGGAGGAATTATTCACGCCCAGCTTCGGCATCAAATACCTGACACCGCCTATGGCAACGTCCACAAGCCCTTTCCACTCAGCTGGGTCCTCGCCGTTGAAGCAGGTGGTGGCACGTTAGCGGAGAGGCCAGCGGCTCGTCGACGCGTCTACCTGACCGCCTGAGGTGTCGCACGGTGACGGCCGTGCTACATTCCGTGTGAGCGCCGCCTGATTTAGGAGAGGTATGTGGGAGGCCGGTTGCAAAAGCGCCAATCGCATCAGGGTCAGTTTCTTTTCATTGATTTCTCGGGACTGATTCAGGAGAGAGTAATAGCAGCGGGTGTGAAGAAGGCAGAGTATGTCGTGTCGGTCCGGTGCTCAAGGTAGATTTCTCAGAATGTGGTCGTGTTCTGCGGTTGCCGACCATGGAGGCAGAACATTTACTCATCCAATTAACGCGAATGAGTTGCACCTCCATCGGCATCAGCAGGAGGCGAGCAAGGCGGGCTAGCGGTTTCATAGAGTGGCAGCATTTCCATTTCCCGGTCGACACGCCTCGGTTGACGCCCAGAGGAAGTCGGCAACCGGCACTGTTTTCTAGCCATCAGTAGTGCGTTCACTTTTATTGCTCAAACCGTCCGAGACGTTCACGCCATGAGTGTGCGGCCAGGTGGCGGTCGAGTGCGCCTCTTACGCTGGCCGCCTCTGGCACTTCATGCGCCATGCTTTCGTTACGTAAACGTGACGCGAAGTTTGTCATTGTTACAGCCTCGTTGGTTACGATCACGTTCTTTCATAAACGTTGCATGACTATTGCCTGGCTTTGAAAATCTTCCTTATTGTGATCGCCTCTTTAGTGAATCTGGTAGGAATGTGATTGGAAGATAAAAGCATGCGTTGCTTATCTTCGGATCTGTGCGGTTGTATTGAACCCATGGGCTTGGTCGATAACAGGCAGCGAACTCAAACTCGAGGGCTAAATTTGAGTCATTTGCTCCAGTAGCGGCCGTTCCATGTCAGCATGCTGAATGACCGGCTGTACCTTAAATTGACAGACGGAGACTACTTCGAACAAATTTGCATGATTCGTTGGCAACATATGTACCCGGATATGAAGGAGGGCGAAAGGATAAACCATTCACGTGTGGCGAAAACGTTACAAGGCGTAGTAGAGCGATGAATCGGTCAGGAATGAAAGAAAAAACCTTCCTTGCATGTACACCACGACATATATCATGGAACTACACAGCACACAACAGCTATCTGGATGAGCTCTGATGACCCGTTCAATCAGGCTGTCAAGATTCCTCCCGACCAGAACATGAAACATTCCCGTCCCATGGCTGAACCTAGCTGCGCGCGATACCCTTCGTGTAGGCTTCTCCATACCCAGGCCGGCGCGTGACCGACCCGGTCGGGTCACGCGCCCCGACCGCCCCGACCCGCCCGCAGTCCCGCCTACAAGCGCTTCCCCTCTGCTGCAGATGCTGCACAGCCAGGCGGCCGAGGACAACAAGGACGTGCTGCTGGCGGCTGTGCGTGACCTCGCCCTCGCCCCGGGCAGTCACGTGCTCGAAGTCGCCTCGGGCACCGGGCAGCACGTGACGCACCTGGCCGACCACCTGCCCCAGCTCACCTTCCACCCGTCGGACGTGAACGCGCACATGCTGGCCACTATGCACCAGCGCCTGACGGCCGCGCCCCGGGCAAACGTGTGCGAGCCGCGCGTGGTGGACGCGGCCGACCCGGACACGTGGTGCGCCATACGCGGCGCGTGCTTCAGCTGCCGCGCGACCGGCGGCGGCGGCGCCGCGTGTGAGGCGTGCCGCACGCGCGCGCACGCGCTCGGCTGGCTGGACGCCGTGCTGTGCGTCAACATGACGCACGTGGCGCCGACGGCGTGCTGGCGCGGGCTGCTGGCCGGCGCCGGCCGCTGGCTGCGGCCCGGCGGCGCGCTGCTGCTCTACGGCCCGTTCCAGCAGGGCGGCCGCGTGCCGCCGCCGCTGGCCGCCTTTCAGCAGCGCCTGCAGGCGGAGGACGCCAGCTGGGGGCTGCGCGACGTCGATGAGCTAGTCGGCCGCGCCGAAGGCTGCGGCTTGCGGCTAGTCAGCGCCGCGCCGGCCGGTCTCAACCAGACGCTGCTGCTCTGGAGGAAACGGGAGCGGACTGACGGGGGATGGGGCATCGAGCAGGAAACACGAGAAAACGACAGTGGGACACCGTGCACGGAGACTTGAACGCCGCGTGGGAGGGGAGGTGGCAGCGAGCAGGAAGACGTAACCCAGGCGGAAGTGGAGCACTTAGCCGCACGCCTGCGAAACCGCAGGCGCGGGGTTCGATTCCCCGCGGTACTCACTTTTCCTGCCAGGGTGACAGGCAAAAGCAGCTATAAGGCAGCTGAGTGCGTCGTAAGCTCCAATGACGGCGGAAATGGGGCACGCGAAGACTAAGCATTTGGAGCGGAGTTCCCGAACAGGGGCCTCTGCATTTTTCCCACAAGGTTTTGAACTTAAGGGATGAAGCTCGCGCGCAAGGAGACTTAAGCACTGGGGAACGGAGGCTTTCCAAAGGGGTGACATGATCACTTGGGCGAAAGAGGCGACAAGCAGGGAAGTGCTATCATTGTGGAATAGACGTCTCGACCAATGACGGTGAATGTAGGGTGTGTGGAGTGAGGACACTGGATCTATTTGTTGTAACGGAAATGTTGTTGACTGGTATTTTAGGCGCCGCTTGAATAGCTTATCTTTCAACAACTCCGACATAACTTAACAGCTAGGATTTGCATAGGCACAAAAATTTCGATATCACGATGTAGGGGCCATGAGACCCCTTACTGACCGTTGGAAAAGCGTAAGCTCGATGATTGCATTAAAGGTAGGTATGTTCGGAGCTCTGAGCGCCTTACGCTGTGAATGGGATTTGGACATTTGTTTGAATACATGACTGATGGACATGCTAAACGTTGTTTTGTCGGGCAAGTATGAAGCAAACAATCCATGCTCATTTCTATTTACTGTTTTATGCATTCTAACATTTTGCACGCAGATCTCAAAACAGAAGACAACATGTCCTATCCCTCATTTCACAAGTCATAATCATCTAAATTCAACAACAGCTACTTATCACAAGTCAGTATATATTTGTTAATCTTTTCCGCCCAGTGCAGCAACGGCTCAAACGACAGGTACGCAAAGTTTAGACAGCATCAATGAGCTGGTGCGTCGTCTGAAAGGCCCCAGCGCTGGCACGCAAAGGAGCTCCACATAGAGCTGTCCATCCCTTCATTGAGTCGTTTGGTCATGCTGCGCAGAATATCCGGCTTGAGTGGAAATACAGGGTTCGAGGTAGGCTAGCAAAATTACTTTTCCAGACCGGAAATGTCTCAAACTGCGGCGTTACGTCAGTGGCTCGTTTCCGATGCGCTTAACCTGCGAGGGCGCTATTGATTTTCCTAAGCATCCCAGGGCGTCTAAATAACGGCTCCTGCATCACAAGGGGCCTCCAGCTGTGGCTTGGAGCTTAGTATTCGGCGCCTGTTGCTAGGCACTGTAAGCTTGCCGTGTTCCATGGTTATTTCTTGGCGTGATGTTGAAAAAGTACTCTCATGAAATGCAACCACGCCAAAACAGGTCTGGCAACGTGATGTTTTACAAACACTCACGAATGGCATGGTCTGAAACGGATTTCGCGAGTACTTTTGTCTGTTCCACAGGCCTCTTACTTGACGTGTACCCGTGCCCCCTGCCCCGCTGGACGCGTCTGTGTACGTTGTAGCAGGGGTGTTCGAAAGATGGCGGCAGTCGGGTTAGGCCGGCGTGTCCTCCCCCCACCCCGGCAAAGGTCGGTTGACGCAGTGCAGCCGCGGCCAGTGTCCACGACAGAGAAATACGAAGCATGAGGCATGCTCATTTTGTTAATTTATCGCAACTTCCTGTCTTCAACTGCGCTCCTAAGACGGTACGAAATCGTGAGCCCTCTGCGGCGTGCTGCAAAGGGACAAACACTATGTTGTGAAGTTATTTTCCAGCTAAGCTCTTCGCGTAGGCACAGACCGCGCTATCTGGGAGCATCTATGTACAATGTAAACAGGGCATGTGTCGGCGTCTGGCACACGCCCTGTTTACATCTTACATCATCATCTTTACATAAACCTCGCTCACGGCTCCTTAGGAACACGGATTCGAGGATCAAACACTAAGAAACCTTTGGATTTCTTACGGGACCTCATTCCGTCTTAGGAGCTGTCACCTTTCCGAGCCGCACTCTAATTTAACTTCTTCGACTTTCGTATTGCCAGAGTCATGCGCTTTCAGAAACCTTCCGTCACACCATTATTCATTTTGAGCACTTCTTTGTTTTATTCCACACATATCGCCTATTGGGCGGCCGAACATCTCGCCACCTGCGTTCAAATCTGTTCAATGATCCGGTCATTGTGGCCGAGATATGCTTCACCTTATCATCCTGGATTAATTTTCGGGCGAAACCGTCTTGGCATAAGGCCCATTCATTCGATATCATGTATTTACCAATCGTGACACACAGGTTAAGTAACGCTCTGTCATTCCCGATAAGTAAGACATCCATGGCTCTTGTAATCTGCCCTTGATCCAACAAGTTAATATATCGAAGATAATGCGATGTTGTGCCCCAAGACATGTTAAGTACTTCTGTTCGCCTTCCGATAATGTTCGTAATTCGATAGTTTCGGGAGCTCTGGCCTCTTCGGCCACGGCCCGGGACCCGAGGCCCGTTTAGGCCGTTCCGTAGGCTTTCTGATCGTCGTCTGCCCCGTCGATGTCAAGCTCACAGTTCTAAGGGGTTTCTAACTATCGCTGAGGTCGAGCATGTCTTTCATGGTGCATTTTTCCCTCGGGTATGTTTTCCACGCCCTTGCCGAGAGGTGTCCCGCAGCCCCTGCCACTATCTCTTGAACAGAGCACGCTCGGGCCCGCGAGAAAAGCTGGTCAGATTGCCCGTGTAAAAGTGCGTCAGCTTTGTGCCACTGAGGTTCGAGCTTCAGTGGAAGCAATCCGTACTTGGCTAAACCAGATTCATGGGCTGAGATGGATGAGAGGTGAGAATTTATTCATATTTTCATGCTAGCAGTTCGTGCACTATGAAGCGGAAGAAACGTCATTGTGTAGCTCTTTGCACACTGCATCTCGTCAGTATATGTGACCTGAAGCATGTTAAAGCAGGTCATATGGCTCAAATGTAGTACACAAATATCCCATCCCCGTAAGTAAGAAACTCACCTGCTAAGATGAAAATATTCATTTAGTAACACCTGTCAAAGTCCGTCAAATAGCACATCAAATTACTTCACAAGTGTTAAGTAAGTTAACAAATTACCTAATTCGTTCTGGCTTGACCCCGGATGACCTAGCCTCCTCAGTAGGATGGGGGGAGGACGTCCACGACAGGTGCAACGTCCGCTCTCGTCTATTAATGCTTCAATTATCAAACAAGTTTCAGAACGACAATGAGGCCCATTAGTTAGAAAACCGCTTTCTTATCGTGCAAGTGTATTTTAGTCAAAAAGTATGCATTGGTGCTGAGATCAAAGTTACAATTTCAAATGAACTTGAACTTATTTCATGAAAGGGAAATGCAGCAGAAGTATGTACATCCTAATGTACATCCACACCCTGCTTATGGAGTCAACACAGAAACGACCCTCATGTGAGCACCGAAAACACGATCCGATTCAAACCGGGCACTAACTCATTGCGTTCTTTTGATCTCGCAACGTTGTGATGGAATAGCATCCCAGTTTCTATCACGCGCAGTAAGCCTTAGGACCTTATGCATTATGAGGTCAAGAGCGTACTTCCGAACGCATGCGTTGCAAGTGTCTTGTTTCGTCGGTCGTTAGCAGCAAGTCGTAACTTGCGATTTTATAAAGGTCCTCCGAGAAGAGAGGACGAGAATGATCGTCAATGCTGAAGGATGCCTAAAATGTCGCCGATGCCTAGTGATTGCGGGCGGCCGGTGCCATTCAGAGGCATGTATACGTCAGGCGTGCGCTGTACGTAAGCCAACCCTGGATGTACACGTTGGGCGTGCTCTGTACGTAAGCCAACCCTGGATGTACACGTTGGGCGTGCTCTGTACGTAAGCCAACCCTGGATGTACACGTTGGGCGTGCTCTGTACGTAAGCCAACCCTGGATGTACACGTTGGGCGTGCTCTGTACGTAAGCCAACCCTGGATGCATATGTTAGGCGTGCTCCGGACGTAAGCCAACCCTGGATGTATACGTTAGGCATGTTCCGGACGTAAGCCAACCCTGGATGCATACGTTAGGCGTGCTCCGGACGTAAGCCAACCCTGGATGCATACGTTAGGCGTACTCCGGACGTAAGCCAAACCTGGATGCATACGTTAGGCGTACTCCGGACGTAAGCCAACCCTGGATGCATATGTTAGGCGTGCTCCGGACG
The DNA here is from genome assembly GCF_011947565.3 of Pollicipes pollicipes. Classification (NCBI taxonomy): domain Eukaryota; kingdom Metazoa; phylum Arthropoda; class Thecostraca; order Pollicipedomorpha; family Pollicipedidae; genus Pollicipes; species Pollicipes pollicipes. Next base: position 25,742,892 of record NW_023596136.1, on the reverse strand, counting down.
TAAGCCAACCCTGGATGTATATGTTCGACGTGCTCCGGACGTCACCCAGCCCTGTATGCGCATCATGCTTCATGAAGGAGCACACTGATGTGCAAACCACATGACACTCAATAATACGAACATAATGCTGTGATTGGAACATCCACATCAGCATCTTGCGCCGCTCACAGTGGTGTTCTGCCCTGAGTGTGGGCCATGCCATTAATGATGCTGAAGTGATGGCTTCATTTTTTGTCAGTTTGTCTGGAAGGTTTATTTCTCAAGCCTAAAAATTAAGCTTGTGTTAGCCATTTAGTCATGCGTTGGTATCGTGCAAAAGGAGTGGTGCGTTATCAGAGGTGGCTCCAGCAATTTTTGAAAGGAGGACGAAATTGGTAAACAATAAAACGCATTGGCATAAAACGATAGGCGAGAAATCATGCGTGCAATAACTAGCGTTCTCCTAAATGATCATTGATATGCAAAGTCCTCGTGTGCATTGCGCTGCATCACTGTAAGGCAGAGAGGCGCGGAAACCGGCGATGGGGCATGAGTTGGGACCAACATCTTTCTGAAAGTTTAACATTGGCCCTGAGAGGGCGTTGACTGGAAAGAAATAATCTACATGGTGCCATTCCTCTCTCTCCCAGCGTGGAAGGATGCCCGTCACCTCATGCCGGCCAATAAAATGCGACCGTTTTGCAGTTCCTTCTCAGTGTAGGCATATCATCAGTTAGAGCAGTAAGCCATATAACGCATCAGTGTATAATGGCTTGTATGTTCAGTGGCAAATGCTTCACAAGGGGATATTTCAGTGTTTACTCCGTAGGTACGCTGTGGCTTGGACGTTCGTATCCAAAACAGTATTGCTTCGTTATGGAAAAATGATATTTGAGAGAAAATCTGTCCATTCATTATGGTTTCAATAAAAGGAACCCAAAGATAGGCTGCTTGAGGCTCACAGAGTTAGCACACATTTTTCAAGTCTCCACCGCCACTTTTATGACGCGGCCCAGAGCGCTGTCAAACGTTCTCCGACGTGGTGCGTTTGGACTGGCAGAACTACTGCGGTTTGAGCTGGATCCTTTGGACCTAGACAAAGGCGAAGCACGAGGACACGCTGCTACTGCGCTTATTCTGCCCTGCGCCATCATTGAGCAAAGCAAGTTTTTGAATCCCTATCGCGCGCTGAAACTGCATTCTGCTGTGACTGAACTGGCGGCAGGGCTATGAGACTATGATCAAGCTGGACGACTTCAGGCATGGGTCCCTGCGCGTTGTGTCTCACGTTATGGAGACAACGCAGAGTTGGGGGAGTATTGTTAACTCCTTGGCAAATGGCGAGCAGTGGTTGCCCCCTGCCCATCTGGTGGCGCTGTTCCTGGGCACCTCCGTAGGGTTGGTATGTGTAGCTTTTGCGCGACCGGGAATAATAATTTTACAAGCTTGTAAAATGGGAGAAATGTATGAAATGGGGCCTTTTTTAGATTATATGGGTGAAATGAACTTAAAACAAAGAGTATTTTACGTTGTGTACTTTCACGTGTCCTGTTCCCCCTGGGTCCGACTCTTCACTACGTCTCAAAACTGCTTTGAATATGTGTTGCATATTTCGGCAATTTTAAACGTAATTTCAAATCGGGGTATTGCCTTAGATTAAACCGCGCAATGAAGCTTCAGAAAATATTACTTTGCTGCTGGCATTCATTGAACACATCCGTTATTTTGATTGCTGTGTTGAGCAGCTTAACTGGATTATTTTGAAGAAGCTCTGGAAGTCGAATGATATGAGACGTATTACCAATGTGTTTGTTGGCGATGACGCAGAAAACACGGGCCCGGTCACTCAGTGGCGATGCTTTAGAGGTGGGTTCTGCCATTCCGGCCAGCTACTGGCGTAAAACTCGATGAAGGCCATTCCGCTGCAAGTTATAAGCCCACATTTTGTGCAAAGATTGAAACAAATCAGTAAACCGCATGTAACACAACGAGACTTCTATGCAGTATTCACCAAAAATCTGTCCATACCCATACAAGCTATGATGGTGTTTATGTTAAACTTTGACCTCAGATTGACTTCGGCCAGCGCGGTGACAATGCTTGTAACTTCAAAACTTCTCCCGAGCTCAAACGGACGCATACTGAAACGAAGACGCGAAATGAAACCATGGAACCAAAAACGTACCAGACAGTTAAAAAAGGACGATGCTGCTTTGAGCTGAATCATGTTTTAAATGGAATCCGCAAGCTGATAGAAAAATCCGAGATAGGCATGATTCGTTATTATGCGAGCAAAACTGTTGCCTATTTTATACGTGTAAGTTGAAATAAACCCATTCGAACAATCAATCGGATACCAGCTGGCACAACGCTGAAAAGTCAGATGCTTTTTTTTTGCTTTGTTCCTTTTTTCGTTCCAATCCCGTGACACTCTCGTAAGATCTCTCGCAGCTCTGATGCCTGCAAACTTCTCATATGGACTTGCGTGATGCAAGAAACGTGAATTGCATACAATGCGTGCCATGGATGTCGTGAAAACCGAACGCCAACAGCAAACTGGCCTCACCACTTCTCAGTTTTACTCAAAATTTCGTTGCAGGGAGAACGCTGGGGTATGGCAGTTCTTTAGTTTTCAGACTGGGAGAAATTTTCGGGTCGAAACACAGCGGCACGGGCGCGGTCACAAGCACGACAACCTCAACGCCAAAAACGAAAAAGGCCACCGCATAGGTGGCAGCACCTGCCGTCTCGGAGGACTTTCCTACCATTAGTTACAATTTTTGTCCATAGGTGTCAAGCTATCGTCCTCTATCAGAAATTGCATCGTTCGGCGTGCTTACTACGCCATATTGTGGGGCGCCACGTGATGCGTGTAACAAATGTGTTCACGTGCCACCCAACCCGTCCCATTAGAAGGAAGAAGGGCTGAGCGAAAATCGGCGGGTCATCGCTGGAAGATTTCAGCAACTAAGTCATCCCGAGGGAGTGTTGCAGACCAGACCAGCTGCAACGCGCAGCGAACACGGGAGGAAACATAGTGCATCGATTGCCGCGCTGAGGGCTGCGGTGGACGCGCCGTGCTCGCCGCGGCTGCGGCGGCGCGGTAGCCAGCTCGCCGAGCTCCCGCGGCGGCAATGTAGACGGCAATGGTGTCCGAGAATTGACGCGGGATTTTATGTCGCGGCAGGCAGCTTGGAGACGAATAAGGGCGGCGGAGGACACACCCAGCTGGGCGCTCTTTGCAGTTCCTGGTAGACGAGGGCGCATGTGGTCGGCTCATTGTGGCGGTTCGGTTCAATGGGTATCATGTGATCAGCTATGTTAACGGGTGAGTTCTACGCTCGTGGCAATGCCCAAGGACTTGTGTGGGACAACTTTTTAGTGTGTAACGGAAACTAAAACTATTGAAAATGATCTTTTATTGAGATTGCGATGAGACCAAGTGTTGCACAGCTGTGACACCGGATCTGTCTGCCAGGTGCACGCGCGCGGCCACCCTCTCCATCCTTCACGTGGCATCTCCGGGTTACGTTCATGGATGTTTATTTCTGAACACTGACCTTCAGATGCTTGTCCAATCGCGCTTGCCAGCCTCCCGGATACACTGCTTGATCAAACCTACACGACTTACGTTGACCGAAGCCGGGGAGTGCAGGGCGTGTTCATCTCTTGAGGCACGAGCTGAACGCCGGTGTCTTCAAGCAGTCACAGCGTCTGGCAGAAGATGGACAGAAGACAGAACCAGTCTTCCGACGCCTTTTTCACCTCCAGAAACCTGTGATATCTTTGTTTGCTTCTTGTACTGAAGTACCCAGTTCTTTGGTATCGTCTTGACATGGCTGTATGACTGTGATATGCGAAGACGCTTTGCTGGCAGTTGCTGCGAGATAACTTCACCTTAAACCACCTTTACCAGCATTCACCAGATGCGGCCTGAGACCTTGCGTCATTTTCACCGGCTCTCGATCTTCTCCGGTGTGCCCAGGGGGGGGGGGGGGGACATGGAGTAATGCCCTTTACTGATCCCAAAAGGGACCCATAGCTCCGAAGGGACCCCATGGCCGGCGGAAGGGACACAGCTTTTTCAACAAAAGTAACAAAATTCGACGTCATTTGGCTTCCATACGACCAAGACCTGTCGCAAGCGAAACTGAAGGGCCCCCGAGCAGGTACCAATGATTCTTCACTGATTGACGGGTTGGTGATTGGAAAAGTTTAACGTTCATTACGGTGTCCAGGGGCCCAACGCCATTCTCGCCATTACGCCATTCTTTTTATTCATTTACGCCATTCTCGTGGGCCCTACATGTCCACTCGCAGGGTAAATCAGACTGCTAAGGAGTCTTTCACGTCGCCCTTGATTTCCTTACATTTGCTTGGAGGGGCCCGCGCTCCTGTCTAGACCCATTCTGCTGGCATACCGGGACACTTGTCGATCAGGGGCTTTCCACGGATTTTTCCAGTTTGCTTGGAAAAATAGGGCGATAGCCAGGGACCCATACGTTAAACTGCCGGGGTATTCTAGATTTATCTGGGGCCCTTCACGTTTGTTTCGGTTAACCTACCGATGCACTCGCAGAATGCTCATGGGCCCTCCTCATTACTCCAGGGCCCTTGCAATTCCCTTTCACCTGCGGAGGGTCTGATGCTCTTGGGGGGCCTCCATCTGTTTACCTGCTCGGGCACGCTCAATCGTTTCAGCGGTCTTCCACATTGAGTCTTCGATACTTCTCATGTCAATGGAAGGCCTTCGCCCTCGTCGGGGGCCCCCATTGTTAACCTGACCACGGGCACACTCGATCGTTCGAAGGGCCATCACACCCAGTCTTGGTTACTTCCTGTTGCTTTTCGAGGAAACCCATCTGTAAACCCGCTCGGGTACACTCCATCGTTCGGGAGCCCTCCACATTGGGTTTTGGGTGCTTCCCATATGAATGGAGGGCCCTGCGCTCTTGTTGGGGATCCCCTATCTGCTAACATGCCCGGGCACTATCAAGTGTTCGGGGACGATGCACATTGGCTCTTGGGTACTTCCTATTTGAATGACAGGCCCTACCATAGTAAGGTGCTTCTATCTGCTAATATGCCTGGGCACTCTTAATCGAGCAAGGGCCTTCCACGGATTCTTCACATTTATCCGAACAGCCCTGTACGCTTATGTCGGGCCCCATATGCCGGGGTACACTCGGTTGCTCGGCGGTCCTCTACATTGGCCTAGGGGTTTTTCTCTTTGAGCTCATTTGGAGGACCCTTTACTCTTGTCAGGGCCCTTTCCGTTAACATGCCCGGCCGCCCCTGATCGCATAGGGGCATGCATTCATGTATACTGGTCTTGGGTTATTCGCTTTTGCACAGAGCGTCCAGTGCTCTGGCCGGGCCCTATATGCTAGCCTGCCAGGATACTCCCGATCGTTCAGGGGCCCCACCTAATTGGTCTTAAGTTTTTCTCGCTTGCTCTGAGAACCCTACGCTGTTGACGGAAGCCTCTTTTGGCCTGCCGCGGCGCCCTCGATCACCCAGGTGCTGTCCCCACTGCTCTTGGGTTTTCCCATATTATAGGGAGGCCTACGGTCGGTGTTAACGAGGACCTAAATCTTAATAATAATGATTGAGGCTTCACGCCTCACGGCCTGCAAGGAACTTTTCGGGATGGATGCCTTTATTAGGTATCAAGTGGGATCCGGTGGTAGTATGGCCGGGGCCCGAACCTCAGGCCGACAGCTCCAGAGTCGAGCGCCTTATACCATCACCGGAGCGAGCACATCATACCACCACCGCCTGGGACCTAATTAATCGGCCGGGGCACTCGTGATTGCCCCGGGGCCACCCACATGGGTCGTGGGCTCTTCTGATGAAGTCAGAAGGATCTTATTCTGTTGCCGAAAGCCCCACGTGTGCATGCGAGCGTCAGGGCGTTTCGCCTGCTCGTGTTTACAGACCTGACTAAATTACTTCATGTACACGAGTCCGAGATCACAGGAGGGCGATTTCCCCTGACGCATCAGCCTTAAAGCAGCAGTCGGCTGCGTGCCAATGAGCTTTTCGCGTAATTGTCGAACATAATTTTACGCGCCGCCGACATCACGCGCGTCACTTTCGTCGGCTATTGAATTTGTAAGATTTATTGCGCATGGGCATTGCGTTTTAATGTATCTTGAATGCAAGGATATTTTGTCCTTCATAACAGTCAAAGCAAGAGCTTTGCATCAGTAATCAGCAATCACCTCATTGCAATGAGTAGGCGGCTAGCCGTAAGTAAGTTTAGAATCAATTTCGTGCTGAATTTTGATTGTATTCGGTAGCCAATTTTAGTGCATTTTGCCATGTTTTCTCCGCAATACTTAGCCTCAGAGTGACATGATCCGTCATGATCTGGAGAAAATGAGCTAGTTCCTTGTATTTACCTACGTAGCACGCCTGGTTTTCTAGAGCTGTGTACAATAAGCTGGGTTCTCGTATCAGAACTAGCATGTAGAAGAATCTTGAAAGTTAATGGCCGGAATACGAGGATTTCGAGGGTATGGAGACCGCAAACTCTTGGAGGGGCCCACAGCGTTGCATGCCCCGCCCCAACCCACCCCCGTGACGAAATCCTGGATCTGCCGCTGGGTGTGCCAAACATACCCCCTAGTCTCAAGAACCTTTAAAACGGTGTAAATGGTTGCTCTGGCCGATCCAATTTCGTAAAAGTAGCGGGCAAGAGCAGCTTTGAAAACACCAGGGATATCTCGCGTCTATGTTGCGAAAATATTGTGAACCACTTGCCAGGTAGGGGGCACCATGCTCTGAATACAAAGAAGTCAAAGGATGACAGGGACTTGATTCTTATGCAACTTATGTAGAACGCATGCGCCATCACATGTGCAAATCGTAATCCAAGAAAACGTACAGCCTTTGTTTCAGGGAATAAAACATCGTCCAAAAACCTGTTACTCATCCGCTATGTGCAATTCTTATTGATAGCTTAATATTTTACATTTCATGCCCATCTCCATCGATCTGCACACGTTGCAGATAGCTACGTTTTATTAAGGTACTTGACTGTTCTATTTACATCATCAGTTTGAACATGTGTGTTGCAATTAGCCGTTTTACGGTACAAAAAAAGCGTGATGACTCACACGAGTTATATTTTTAGGAGCAACTGTGCAGCGCTGAGCGTCGTGGATCAGAAGAGATTTTTGTACTTCCATCCCAAAACTCAACATTCATTTCATCTGCATCTGTCTCATCTTTGTCTACAATAACTCAGCATGCGTATGCATATGATATTGTTACCTCCATGGGCTCAATCGACGTCCGGTACAGACATACGTTAGCATGATCAATAAAATCGATCAAAATCAGTTCTTTCCTGTAGCCAGTTCCTCAAAGCAGAAAAAGACAACTTACAATTGCAAGCCAACACACTTAAACAATATACAGTAAATGACCCATCTACAACGAAGATATTCGCAAGCCATCTTGCCGAGTTTCTCGAAGCCAAGCACCAATATACGACAGCCCATATGCTTGGTAAAACCGCAGTGAATTTGTCAGTGCAATCAACGCAAACGCCTGTGTCATAGTTAATGGTACTGACCTTAGGATTGCTCATTAATAAAGGGCAAAATGTTAAAGTGGCAAGCCTACATAGCAAACGGCAGCTAAAGAGGCATACAAAAGAGTATAGTGCTTAAGGCTCGGCAAGAAATAGTGGCTGATCTAATCATTCAATCAAGACGCATTGGCTGGGGCATGCCTAGACCAATACGTAGAAATTGGGAAAACCGCCTGGTTAAGGGTCTTTCTTTGCAAAAATGTCCAACTACATTTCGCTTGAGAAAAAGTTGTGTGGCTATTACAGCATTTGTCATGCCGTATTTGGCTGGCATTAAGAAACTAGCTTAATCAATGTGTAGTTTGTGGAATCGTTAGCCCACATTAACACTTGGCGTAAGTTTGTACCTTTGCTTTAATAAGCTCAAGATGTACCTAATTGTTGCAGCTGAGAACTTCCACCATGATCTACGTTAGGTGACGATTGATTGCAATCATAACAAATGACGCTACTCGAAAAATTTCGGGACATGAACCTCTCCCACTAACCTAAGGTCAATGACCCGTCACGACATTGCTTTGTTTCGCAAGGCAATGCCATGTTTCGCAGTCTTGATGAAGTTATATCAATGCCAACTGTTTCGCAGAGCATGCAAGCGAGATATATGCACAGGAGGTACAAACAATTTATAGACCAGCCATTCGTTCTCATGCGCTGCCCGAAAAAATTTGAAGGGAGGCTTCACGAGCCACCCCTCTTACAAGGCTGGGAGGCCGAGCACGCGGTTGGGAAGGTTGCTCATCGTCTCCCCAAGCTGTACGGAGGCGCCAAGCTATTTCCAAAAGCATATATCGACATGCCTGTAGATGATGGTATGCACATCCATGCAATGATGACCGCAGCATGTGCTCATAACGCGGCATGGTGGTGGCCTTGTTACGCATATTTTGTAGTCGTACCTTTGCAGCCGCATTTTTCGATGGGAATCCGGCTGGTTTATCCGGTCGGATGCGCTGTTTCTATCTCAGAGATGCTGATTTTGACCGGGCAGAAAATCCGACATCCTGTGCATCCCTAGAATTTTGTAACGGAAGACGTCGAGATTAAGAAATATGCATACATATATATGTAAATATACATATATATCTATATATAACACTTTTTTGCTCATAGACTGCATTGAAGCGCAGCAATAATAGAGATATAGCGGCACAAAGCTATTTGCTATGCCGGTCCGCAATGTCGGGCTTTTTTAAGCCCAGCGTCTAACTGCCGTCGCGAAGCAAAAATCTTCGCCACATCGCAATTTCGTGGCGTCGCCGCTGAATGCAGTGAACGCCGCCACTAAAAAGCAGCTTCCACGTGTTGTTTTCGGCCTGGTTTGCCACAGCACCACACTTTAAGCCGCGCACGGGGTGATAAATCGCCTGCGGGGTGTTGATGCCGGTCCCGCGGCAGGACCGCTCGGCGACGAATCCGGGATAAAGATGGATATGACGTTTGAAGGGAAGTGAACCAACGATGAACTAACGATACAGACCGAGTCAAGCACGGGCTTCGGTTGCCAGCCGACGTGCTGTGGAGCTTGACATCAATGGGAAGTGGTTCTTTTTGACGCATGTGAGGCGTTGGAACATGATAAGCCCGTCCCGATTTGACGGGATCTTATCACGGGGTCGGAAAGAAGACTCGAGCTTGTAACGGCTGGGAAACAATGCTCCGTTGCAGCCGTCATTTCGTTCGCACACAATCCCCACCTCAAACCTTATTCGTACTGGGGATTTGGCCCGGACCTTGTCCGAATTAGAAGTCCCTCTCAGATTCGGTTTACACTGCGGGTCTTGATGAAATTTTGTCAATACTGGAAGCCCTTCGAAGCCCTGTTGGTATAATAGAGGCCTCCCTCAGATATGTTCAGTAGTAGACTTGTAGTCTGTGTTGAAAGTCCTCCAGACAGATTGTGTGCGCATTGAAGGTCGTCTGAACTTAATTTTTCGTGACGGATTCTGTATATACCGAAGGTTCACTCAGACCCTGTCTGAACAAGATGTCCCTTGCGAGACTACCGGGTATGCCATACCGTCGACAAAGCATTCACCACTGCCCTACCACACCCTCGATAAAGCACTTACCACTGCCCGGTGTATCACACCCTCAATAAACCACTCACCGCTGCCCGGTACGCACCTTGGCTAAAACACTCACACTCACCACCGCCCGGTATACCACATCCTCGATAAAACACCACTGCCCGGTATACCACACCCTCAATAAACCACTCACCACTGCCCTGTAACTAAACCCTCGCTAAAACACTCACCACTACCCGGTATCCCACGCCCTCGATGAAACACTCACGGGGCACCAAAACGCTGTCGTAAATGAGATTTACGGCTTGATCTCGATTGACGTCCAGTTCCGGCAGCTGACGCGGCCCGCGCGCGGAATTGTGAAGGAAATGCGTACCTCGAGAGCCTCCGCCCCGCCTGCTGCATGCAAAAGTTGGGTAACAGCGTTATGTAAATGGTTAAGTAGTCTCCTCAGAGATGAACGATGGCAGCCAGCGAGCAGCCGTTTCGCGACTGGACGAATATCATCGTGTTTTATCGTTCATTCACATCTGGTTGCGTTTTGGACGGAAACAACAGACTGATGTCGTTGGTGAGAGCCGAGTAGGGAGAGAAGCGACAAAAGTGCCCTTGACGTAATACTGTGATGCATGAGTCAAGCAGCAGCCAGATCCGACAGTCATTCCCGACAGTCAGTCTCGACAGCCAACAAATGAGTCTTGTCGGGACTTTCCTTCCTGACAACAAAATATCCCCGGCGTGTGAGCACCACGGCCAAATTCTCTCGACACGCAGCGATCCAGCTCCCAAGGGAATGAGAAACCAACCTCACGAGCCACCAATACGCTCCGCGCGTGCGACGGAGATCGGAAATGGCCTGCTGGGTGGGCTAGCACCAGCCTGGCCCGCTCCTGGTGTGCCGCGTGAAGCTCAGCAGCCAATACCATGACCGGAATGGTGTGACGCCGCATACCACTCAGCCTGTTGGTGTACAGTTCACCGCTGTCTGATGCCTGAAGAGGCTTTTTGCAGAGGTATCGCTGAGTGAGACGTCCGTGGTGGCCGTGGTCTGTCGGCGTGGTCGAACCCGTGCCTCCGATGCCCACAGCGCATTGGTGAGCCCACCCAGTAACCGCTCGTTTGTCATTTCTCTGCCAATATCTGTACATGATATGACTAAATTTTGATCAAAAAAGGCTTGACCAGAGTGTACTGCACGTCGATTTTCTGCTCCCGGTGTTGCGAGACTTGATTGCACTGATTTAAACCGACAAAGACAGTGAGTAGAAGCAGCGCCCACTGACTGCCGCCTTAAGCCTGAGGTTTTCGAGACAAAACATGAGGCATGGATATCCGCCACTACCCATCGTCATCATTGGAGCTTCACGGCGCGCTCAGGTACTGAGGCTTCATGACTGCCTGCCTCTCACCTTAGCAGTGGAGACGGACAGCGTGAGGGAGGGAAGGGGGTGGGGGTGGGTGGGAGGTTGTGTCCTAAATTGATGCACTTTGAGTCTCCGGCTTGGAGTGTACTCGGAGTTTTCACGCAAAAGTTCGAGGGCTGCATATGACACAAACCCATCGCAGTTATGGCCATGTTTTTCGCTACGTCGGCTACGAGCGTGTTATAGGCGCAAAATCAAACTACTGAAGCCCCCAAAGGTAATAATGTTCTTTTTGCACACCGCATTCTACAACTATGGGATTCGGCGTGATGAGAACTCCTAGGCCAATGAGATTGTTGTCAAAAAACAACGAAGACCAGCCCCACCGCGAAATATGCGAATCGATCTGCACACACAATCCGTAGCCCCGGAGAAATAGAAACATTTATCTTAATCATTCATATTTTTATTCTTTATATATATATATATATATATATCATATTTCTATCCTATTCTTTATATTTATCTTAATCATTCGTATATATCACCTGGGAGAATCGTGCTATTTTCAGCTGTGCAAAGTTAGTGTATTTCATCTCCTGTGATTTACTGTAGTCAGCGTGGGCGATGCGAGTCGCTTTATCACGTGCATTCTGACAAATCATTTCATACGTGTTGCCAAGACTGCCTGGCATCTAGTGTCCGGTTTATCTTTTCACATTTCGATGCAGTGAGTCAGGCCCGGTACCAAAGTTCATTAAACAAGCATTTTACAAAACATTTAAAATGTTCGGATCCTTATAAGGACGCATGTTAATTTAAATGAATACAAAAAGGTCAAATCTAACGGCAAAAAGTGACTGGCGTGAAGCCCTCAAAGGCTCACATTGAGATTGAGTAAAAGTGGAACATACCAGTAGAACATCGCAACTCACGTCCTCCGTAGGTGGACCGCAACTCCAAACTCACAAATGCTGAAAGCGCCCTGCGTCTCGCTGGGCTGAACTATTCCATTCCGACACGGCTCGATCAACAAAACATTGTATGATGCTGTTGCGCCGCGCACTCTTCAGATGGAACCGTTCTGTGCGTGAGAGACGCGTATCACACACAGCCAGGCCATAGCCGGGGTAAACATGACTGAAACGGCCACTGGCGCGTTAATAATCTGCTTCAAGATTTAGTCCAAGCCTTTTGAATCGATGAGTTTCTGGAATCAGAGCCTACGCAGGTATTTGTTGTGTGAGCTACCGCCCCGCCATCCGATCGTGAAATTACAGGGCAACGTCAGAAGGTAATGTCGAAAGTTGAATGTGCCGCAATGCTGAGCACGGTTCGCCCAGCTCTCTGATGTCACGTGACCTTCAGAGCAGCCGATGCCTCCGGTGGCAGGCCACTCCACTGATGTGCAAGTGGCCAACGCCTAAAGGCTCTCGATCCCACCCCTCTACCGGTGGGCGAAGCCGGGTATAGGCGCCACAGCCGGCTGAGCTGTCCGGGTCCGGCAGAGACACGTACGGATCGCGGTGCACTTTCATGCAGTCGCGCTGCTCAGGCTCCCACGGAGTCCTGAACAGTGAAGCTCGCCAGGCCGGGATGATGTGATCGTGGCCCAGTTCGCCGGTCACTGCCCGAGCCGCGACATTAATAGTCTTCTGGAGGTGATTTGTTTGGTATTTGGGTGCTTCACCCCGGGCGGCAAGCCGTACATGATTTGAGAAAAATATGAGGCTGAATAATCACGATGATGTATAGTCACGTAAAGCGACGTTAAAGTGTATTCAAGGAGGCGAGTGGGCCGTGACGTCGACGCACAGCTGTAGAGACGTATCGGCCATAGGTGGGCGGCTGGCCCACGCCAAAACCTGATCTTTAACGTTTGATTCTGGCCTGGTCGTCAAAACTGGCCGTTGGTGACGGCGCTGCTGGCTCAAACGGCGCCGCGTCTGCGTACAGCGAAGCTTCCAGGACCCGCTGCTCTAATATACTAAAATAAGACCGCATGTCTGTCTGTCTGTCTGCCTGTGCATATGTGCATCTGTTAGCCAGGTGCGCAGCACAGGCGGCAGCACAGATTGGCGTGGAATCTCCAGGCGTGTCGGAACCAGCCCTAATGGCGATTAACGACATCAATTCAAGACCGTCCGACGTCGGTGTCGATCACAGCGCGCGTGCAAGGGGAGGGACATGTTTTGCCACTTTGCAGGGAGAGGCATCTCGTATACATAGAAGCAAGTTATGTAGTGGCCAAACGGTTGAAAACACGCTCGCAAAGCTGGAGCAACGGTGAAGATAACGTCCCCACCCGTCCGCGATGTGAATGAATGTTATATGGCTGGGGGGCGGTGCCATACCGGTGTTAACGGCTCGGGCTCTGTGCAGGCGGAACAAGCGGAAACCACAACTACCTGACTAGGCAGAATGATTGGATGACCTGAGTTCCTGAGGCAGGGTTACACGGCGGATGCGTCCGAATGGTCATGAGTCGTTACAAACGCTTACAAAACAACCGCAACGCGGTAACTGTGATCCACTTTATACCGCTGAAACACGAGTCGATTTCACGTGGCGGATGAAAGCATCACCGGGGCCAATGGCGTGGCCCCTTCGCGAAGCGAAACAGGTGAAAATCGCGTATGTAAGGTATTTATCATGATAATTATATGTCATGAAATGCTGCCAACCCGAAACAAGATTCGACAAATAAAAGGAAAGGGGCGCTGTAATAAGCCAGAGGAAGTAACAAGCCAACGGGCGGCTACTTCCGATTGATTGGCTTAGCTAGGAAGTGCAGCAACACTGCAAACAGTACGCTGCAGGCGCCATTGCAAGATGACGCTATTTTACCTCATCCCAATCCAACGTAACCTATCACACATTTGCGGAGAATGATATTAAGTTCATTAAACCATTTTCAGACAAGTTTCAATGCAACGCAGTGTGGCCAATCTGTACCACGACCTGACATACAACAACGAAATGATGCCGTTGTTGGGGTTTCAAGGAAGGTAAATACCTATTTCCGATTGAATGGCTTGAATTGGTACTTCGACAGCGTGGTAAACAATATTGCCATTGGCTGTCGAAGACGAAACAAGCATCCCTTATGCAGCAGACTTGAGTGTCTACAAAGCATAACAAATGTAAATAAAGAATTGCACAGGCTTTAGCAAGGTCTGGATCAGCTCCTGGCACTGTGAAGGATTCCTCACCTTGCATCTACAACAACAAAAATGTAACGGAGACACCATGTACATTGGAATAACTTTTGCTCTGTTTAAATAAAGGATGATAAACATAACACAAATTTCGAACGGTGCCACTTAAAAGTCTCTCAACAAAAAACGATAAAAGCATCATATCGAGAAGATTATTCGTGGCGCTATAAGCAGCAAAAGTAACGCAGGCTTTTAACGATGGGTTGGTTTTGTTTTGATGCACAGATTCCATAATTATATACATTCCCTGCTGTAAGTATTCATTTCCACGACCTCACATTTTGCTGGCCCATTCGTGGGTGAAACCGACTTTGGCCCACCGAGTGTGCAGCTTAAAAAGCACAGTTTGTTTTTGAGCACAGTTTGCAACGCACCGGTGGTTGCAAACAACTTCTCATCATTCGCTGACGTTAAGCCAAACTTGGGCCGAGGCGGTTTGCTCAGTGGTGTGTAAGACGGAGGAGGACCGTGTGGCCGACCCGGAAATGCCCGCTCCTACCGATCTACCCTATCATGCCATACTGTAGCCTTTACAAGTGTTAAAGCTAGCGTAGCAGACGGTCGTTCGCTGTGCTGTGTTGACGGCATTCGGCGCTCGACACCTAGACGCTTGACATCATGGTTAACTTCAGGTCAAAATTCGCTTGGCGGAGTCAGTGGAATCGGTACAGAGTTGCATAAAAACAACCTAGTGAAGATGAACGCATCTCAACCCGATCTAATTTTTCTTCGCGCCGATTTCGTTTTTGCAAAAGTGGCCAATGCTCACCGAAAGTTTGTTTCCGGCAGCTCATTTCAGTCGGCATTTTAGGTCTTATCTAAAGATCAACGCCAGCTCTTGAGATTCGTTCCTTGAATCAATTTGGTTTGCGTATTATGGGCCAGATGGTATGATTTCGCGGAGCATGAGTAATGGCTAATGACTGTGATTTCAATTAACTACCTGTAGATAGCAACTGAGCATTCCTCATTTCATCCTAGGCATCAAAACATTGTCGAGCATGTGGATCTGTGCGCATCCTGCAACTGTGCGTTTCGATCACCAGCTTGAACTGCAATAATGAAAGTATTTGTCGAGGTAGCCTCAGTCTGGCCCCCGCTTGCTGCGTTGACACCAGACTGCGAAACTGCATGTCATATTACGCTCGCCTCCGGCGTCATAGTGACATTCCGGCAGCAACGATTTCAGCGCATGCGCGCCGCAAAGTCGATAGTCCCGAATCAGACGCACGGTCGCTACCAATATCGGCGCATAGAGGCCATGTTTCAATGATTTACAATTCCGCTTACATGATTTCAAGTGAAATAACCCAAAAATATAGGGTAAGCCCATTTCGAAACTTTTGTGCAGTTTGGCCTAGCCTGAGTTTGGTGCAAATGTACTGAAGGTTCAGCGCGCAGACGTCACGTAAACATTCGGTGCAGTGCCTGTATTTTTTTTTAGACTGGTATCGATATACATTGTTTTGCCACTTTTGACAAGCTTATGGGCTTGGGCTCATGCACAGTCATGCCTTACCTTTTGTGAGTGCTTGCCCTGTTTTTAATGCCTTGCTAAGTACATGTTAAAACTGTGATGCAATTATGTGAATTGTGGTATGTATGTTGCATTTTCTTTTCAGTGGCACAGTGTCCTGAAAATGCTTCTCAAGTGGATAGAGGGGTCATGTCCCTGTTCACAAGGTGAGCCAATTGTATCGTTGCCGACATGTTTGACGGCACAAAAATTGGTTGGAGCATGCAACATTTGACCGATTACTAATTGCTCTCTATTCCTTCCTCTTTTTCCAGCCCCAATCTCACCGTCCTGCTGGTGTGATATCCTGAGCGAGTGCAAGTAGTTCCTAATTTCAGATTTCCTCACCACCCGCTGTCTACTGAGGCCCGTATGTTCATAGTGTAAAAGTTGTTCGTGATCGTCAACGATGCTTGTTTTATTTGAATTAGTAGAAAATAGTGGTGCCTAGTGGCCTTCAGGAACTTTTTCAGCCTAGCTGTGCAGAGTAAACCACACGCCGACGAACCGTCGAACGTTGGCGGAACCGTCGTTTGCCGCCCGCCACTCACCTCGTCAGTGCAGATCGAGAGATCAGAGCAGATCGTCAGTGCAGATCAGATCGTCGTGCAGTGTTCCTACGAACCTTCGCGAATCAGAGGCCAGAACGCTGGTCACACGGCTTTAGTTTT
Source organism: Pollicipes pollicipes (assembly GCF_011947565.3). NCBI lineage: Eukaryota > Metazoa > Arthropoda > Thecostraca > Pollicipedomorpha > Pollicipedidae > Pollicipes > Pollicipes pollicipes. Next base: position 25,726,514 of record NW_023596136.1, on the reverse strand, counting down.
AAAACACGCGCAATAGGTGCCCTAGAGGCTATCCAAATTTCGGCGTGACCGCAAAACATACCGGTCAGGCACCTCCAGAAAGCCTCAGGGGTACACGCTCCCTCCCCCTGTAATAGCAAAAGTCTACGTGGTAAGTTGTAAAAAATTCACTTGAATCGCTAAGCGATAGCAGATTATTTCCAACAAGCATAGACGAAACTTCCTCGGACAGCCGTGCGATGAACACGGTGTGAAGATAATGGATATGACTTTTGGAGGTGTATGTTTTCATATCAGGGGTGCTGCTCCATATACTAAAATAAGGCTTAGATTACCCTAGACCGGCATGGCAATTTAAAATAAAGCCTTTACAATGCAAAGAAAGAAGGACTAGGCAGTTCGGCTGTCATATTCAGCGAAATGAGCAGTGGATATGCGTATACGTCTTTAAATTGCAGATGGTATCATGTGATGTGTTTTTAATTGACCTTGGTGTATTTTATTATACGGAAGTATGCTATCATAACTTGTGTTCGCCCCACATTTCCCCCATTGTCCCAAAAGGGCAAGTAAAGAAACAGAGTGATAAATATGCCCAGGCCCATGAATGTAACCGTGGGGATATATCCCCAATTTCCCGGAATGAATTTTGCTCGCCTGGGAAATGCGCGCATTTTATAGCTATTCGCTGAAATTAATTCCTTCTGTCTGGCTGTTCTCGCTCAGGTTTCAGTTGACCTTTCCCATCTTGACTCTACTCCCTTCCCCTACCGTAGAGGCGTGGTCACGCCCATGCATGAGACCACACAAAACGATATACAAAGCGTTACCCATAGTCACAGTTGTTATCCAACGTCAACTATAGGTTATCCTTAATTTGGCGTCAACATACGCACGTGGAGCAATTCAGTTCACCACAGGCTCTCAATTTGGCAGCCACAGGGATGTCGGTTGCGACGAGCAACACACCAACATGGACATCCATTGGGCACCTGTCAGTGCCACCCCCACACGCTGCCACTCACGTATTAGGCCATGGATTGAGATAAATAGAGTTAAGATAAACGGAACATGAACTTGTATCCCCCTCCCCAGCTACCTTCATGATCAGAGTCATTGTAGTAATAGGTGATGAAGTTTGGGACGCAGAAGTGATTCGGCATCGGCAGATTTGGATGTCAACATATGGATGTCGAAATCGAACGGGGTTCAAAATGTGAGCCAATTGTTCCTAAAACAAAACCAAATATTTTCTATTAAAAATTCTGTACAGGCATTTCGCGGTCTCAAATCTAATCTCTAAGCGATAATTAATGGTGTAGACTCTCTAAATTTGAAGCGGTTGTCGGCAACAGTTGGAGGGGCGTGCTCACTTTCGTGTGCTCGTGCAAGATGTGCCTGAAAAACGAAAGAATGTGACCATAGATTGCACTACAGTAATCATTTGTGTGGTTATGACAAAACTGAAAGACTGACCCAGCTACAATTTTGTTAGAAATAATCACTAATACTTCCCGAACCGAACCCAGTATGTTTACACACAACATCACACTCATGCCCCTCATTCTTCACATTCGCAGATGATCTACCTGAAGATGCGTCACAAGGCCTGGTTTCAAGAAGCTTCTTAAAAAGCGAAACAACGAAATTAAGCCAAATTTGGAGATTTGTTGAAAGCAGCTACCAGAAAACATAATTCTGCAAAGTAATGAAGTTAAACCTACGAATATTTTCTATGAAATTAGGTGGACTAATCAACTAATCAACCAAGAGTTGTTTCAGGAAGGCAATATTACAACGAATAAATTACCATGTCAGTACAATGGGGCACTTTGAAAAAACGAACTCTTGCTTCGTTAACAAAACAAAGCAGCAATGCGGTTGATGAGGCTGTGCTCAGATGAAAGACTTAAGACAAGTCATAAATCAATTCAGAGTAAATTGGCTTGACAAACTGTCTTTACAAGGTACCACTGAGAACAATGCGCAACACACCTGCCACAATTCACATGAGGTTTGCATCACTGTTTTAACATTTGTTTAACAAGGTATCAACAAGATAAACACTCGCAAGATGTAAAGCTCACCTGTACGTGAGCCCGGACCCAGAAACTTGTAAGAAGTGGCAAAGCAATGCGTATCGATGCAGCAAGCAGGGGTCAGACTGAGGTCATCATTGGGGTTTACCTTCATCATTGCAGTTTCCAAAACCGGTGGGCAGGGAAACAATCGCAACATATTTTGACGTGCTTGTAGGTTGAACGCATAGATTTGCTCAGTAACAGTTAACATCAAGACCAAAAGTCATCAAGAAATCCTGCAGTGAGCATAAATGGGGCGCTCTACCAGTGCTGACTCCAGTCAGAAGCAATGACGGAGCCATCCGCATTCTTGAAAGTGTTTTGGTGCCTCGATGCCTCGGGTGAAATGACGAGTGTTCGGTTGTTATTTACAAGCCATCAAGTGAAAAAACAGACATGCTTCGGCACCCATCATGCGCAAAATCATACCGACTGGCTGTGGATGCGCAGCCCCTGACCTGAGCCAATGGACAAATCTCGAGAAGTCGCAGTGACCTTGTGATGAAACCTTAAATGCAGAAGCTTATGAAATACTTTTGGACTTCCTAAGTTCATGCCTTTATTTACCCTAAGCGCACTCCAATTTGAAGTGCAACAGTGTCCAATTTGTAGATCAATCATGCTGCATGTACCTATCAATATGCAATCGCTGTGGTTGAATGACTACACTGATTTTCATCCCAGAACTACTCTTATCATCACACTGAAAGTTGGCAGTGGTCGTGAATTTTTACTGTCACGACAATGCCTCTTTTAAAAAATACCCAGGCAGTCAGAGCCCAGCATAGATCCAGGATCTTAGCCAGATAGGGATTCTTAAATTTCAGTTGTCCTGCAATGGGATGGTACCTGACAATCAGGCCACATTTTAGCGTGTTTACTGGGGAGGCACATGTGAAGTGTAGCAGGGATGTAACCAAGGGGAGGGGGAGGCGTACACAGGAACATGAATTCCCTGAGACAAGATATTTGCAATATATATTGGACAAGGCCGCAGGACTTTGGTCCAAATTGCCGGGAGTGCAGGGAAAATTTCCCAGGACACGCCCTCTCCCCCCCCCCCCCCTCCGCCTCCCCCGCTCTCCATTAACATTCGCGGTCCACAGCCTTGTTTCTGCTAAGGAAATGGGCCTCCTGGAGCCAGTCCGACACAAAGCCGACTGTTAAGTTATGGTGGTTTCGACCGATGCTGAGGCCCACACTGTCCCAGCGGGTCCCTGACCGGCGCCCGCGGCCCGCTGACTGACATTCGGGGGGGGGGGGGGGGGGCTGGCACCGCAGGCCGGGCTGCCGGGTTCTTAATAAAACCTCCAGGCAGCCCTTCAGACCCTCCAATCGGCCCCTTGGTAATCTGTCAGCCTCTCGGGGCCATAAGGGGGGGGGGGGGGGAGGGGCGTGAGCCTCCACCAGGGGCTTTCCTTGCCGACATTCTGCGCGCTTGGCAGCTGCATCGCGGATAAATCTGGGGAGTACAAGGACCGGTTGAGCATGGTCACTGGGTTCATCTTTCTCCTTTTTTCCTCAACACACACCCGCAAACACTCAGACTTTCAGATCAGCCTGCACCCAGACAATATCCCTGGACGTGCTCGCCACTGGGCTCGCTGAAAGGGTCTTCCGCTCCTTCAACTCTCGCCTCGCTGGGGTCCGGAATCCAGCAACCTTCTGGTCGATCGAACTAGTCGAGGCGTGCGTTACAACCATGCCCATATCCAACCACTTAAAATAATCAAAGTTCTGCAATACGGCTTAAGGGCCCCAAACTAAGATGCTATGGCCGAACACAATCCGGACACACATTGACACTGAAACGCAGCGCGGCAGTTAAGGGCCAGTTGGTAGTTGTGTCGGTGTTTATTATTTTTGCTGAGAAATTGAGGATATTTTGTGATCCACAAAAATGATATTTAGTTTTTAATTGTTTCTCCAAACAATATGAACACCGGTAATTCATACTAATTTACAGTATTCTAATGTTAACTTAGGCTTTTCAGACTAAGATGATGAGCAACGCATGTATTTCAACAGCTTTAACTTTGCTGACACTCGCCGAAGCGCGGCATGCATCGTACTCATTACGTTGCTTATGCAATTAAACATTGTGCATGGTTTGCCTTCTCTCCGTTTGGTCAAAGGGGCTCTTTTTACTCTCCTTACTTTCCAATTGTTTGTGATTATTTTACCGATCATACACAATTAAGTTCCGACATCGCAAGCATGCATGAACTGCATTCTGCGGTTCCAACTACTCCCCAAATTGAGCACAATCGAGTCACTACTAACAAAATATACGCCATGCGGCAAAATTACGATCCACGAATATATGCAACTGCAAACTTCCGTGAAACTAGCTCACTAACTCTTCATGCTTTTACATGACGTAATTCGCCGGTTCGTAGATTCGTGGCTTCACCTCTTAAAACTAGGCGCAGGCGCTGTTTGATGTGGTTGAGAAAGACATAAGCAACTGGTGTTTCGGAACTTCAGAAGTAATGATGGCACTACAGTACACACTGTTGCAATTGACCTTCAGTATACCATGAGGTGCTACAAGGAGGACAAGACCGTAAAGTACACACTGTTGCAATTGACCTTCAGTATACCATGAGGTGCTACAAGGAGACAAGACCATAAAGTACACACTGTTGCAATTGACCTTCAGTATACCATGAGGTGCTACAAGGAGACAAGACCATAAATACTACCATAGAGCACTGCGAAGGAGCCCTTATACATATGCGGTTTGAGGTAGTGTTTTCCACATGAGCCCAGAAGGAGCACGCTTGGCCTCGGCTACTCTGCGAGCGTTCCAGCTGCTTGACAGCGCTCTAGATTGTTTCATACTGGTCCTTTGGGGGAAGTTCTTCAAGCTAAATGCAAGCGCGTTTCAGTTATACGCGAGCACAATGTTCATCGGCGTCCAGTTGCTCGTAAGCCAGCAAGATTAAAACCCTCAGTTGTGCTATATAAGGTGTCATAGAACTCGTCCAGCAGCCGGTGCTCCACAACTCGTCGCCCCCTAGTCAAACTGCGACTTCTATGTCGCAACGTGACCTCATCACTGGCTCGCTGGATCCCTTCATTTCAGCCCATTTGGAGACGGAAACCAGCGCTGGCACCCGCACCCACTTCCTCTCTGATCATTCAGCGCCGCCGCGTCCTGTCGTTACCGGACCCGCCGCTGCTGCAGAAGGGCTGTATCGCATGACACGTCGCGCCGGGGCCGGACAAGCGTAATTACGGTGGGCTTTTTATCATAAATCATGGTGCTGGCGCCATCTGTTGTCCGCGCGGTAGGCTGCAAACAGCTGTCGTCGACGCCTGCCAGAGTGAGGTCTGAATGGGGACGCGAGGCGACGGGAACGATTGGAGACCCGGGGCAGCGGGGACCAGTCAAGATCCAGGACGGAAGGGACCCGCTGGGGCCCCGAGATGGTGGGGCCGGCGAAGGCGTCGAATCGTTGGGACTAGCAGAAACCTCTAGGCTGTGGGGCTATGAGGAGGTCGTAGCGGCGGGATCAGTAAATAACCCAAGACGGTGGGGCCGGCAGATACCCGAGACGATGGAAAAAATGGTAATTAGAAAATAAATACTGGAGATTACAAAAGCTCCGAGTGGTGAGGGGGAAGGGGCAGATAAAACCCAAGACAGCATGGAGGAGTAGGCTCAGCGCGGGGTATTGAATTATAATAAGTACGGGGTAATTAGAGCGCCTTCAGTAACATGGAACTAGGTTCGAGCGCATCAGATTGAAATGTTTCTTGAAACTTGAAGCTGAAGATGTCCAGCCGAGGCGACTCCAAGCCAAGGCCTTGTCTGACATCGGAACTGCGATTAACAGACGTGTCGATACGAATCAGCGAGTGCTTCAGTGGCGTCAATCTTTGCAAATCATTTCGGCATCGAGTCGAGGGCCCGACAGGCTAACATCTTCCTAAATGTGCTTTTGTCAATAGATTTAGCTTACCTCCCGCTGCCAGACGATAAAGTTTTAGTTTAAATTTCCGTGTCCTTTATGGAACATTTCCTTATCTGAACGGCATTAAAGTTACGGCTATCGTTCTTCTAGCCACGGTTGGATGTCGAGCGTTGGCTAACTAATTTTTTCAAACTTGGATCCAGATAAGAATTATCCTATTCATCTCTTTGCTGTTAGCTAATTGTCCAAAAGGTTAAGTCTAAATGAAAATGGCACTATTAACACGCGTCCGGGTGGCCGGTTGGATACCCTTCGCTCGGGTGGGGGTCAATCTGACCAACGCCTCCCTGAGATCTCAGGAACTAAGAGATCTAGAGACACCAAAATCACATGATGTGTTTAACTGTACGTGAACTCACTTAAGTCAAAGTTTGAGGTTCCTAGGTCATGACCTTTGGGTCAAATAATGCCAAACAAGGTCAAATTTCAGTTGGTTGCAAAAGAACCCCTAAAACCTAAGTAACTGTTCTAAGCAGCAGGTCACATGCTCGTCTAAGGTCAGTGACTTTGTTCGGCCTTTTGAAGGTCATGGTGACCAAAATAATACAAGGCCGCTCTTAGTTTTGCATTAGGATAAGCGACAAATATTGCGCCAGGCAGTATGTTCCTAAAAATAAAACGCTGACCGGGGTAATTCTAGTTCATTGATCTATCCTGACTTTAAAAAGTCTACGGAAGGTGCATAATGCGGTTCCTATCATCAATAAATTCGAAATGAAGCACCAGGAACTACCCCATACAGCAGGCGCTAGTGTAATAAAACCGGTTGGTTTTGACTTTGATCTAACCTTCATACCTGACCTTAGGTCAATGTAATTTCTCATTCAATTTTTTTGGCATAAGAAGCATCCCAGAGGTGAATTGCTTTGTCTAACACTTCGTTTTTGGATTAGATTGAGCGATTCCCTAGAAATTGCCTTCGCTGAAACCATGACCTGATGTTGACCTGCCATAGATCAGCAACCTTACGATGTACATCTAAATTTGTTATGCCAGACGATCCGTTATTCAATTGTGTACAGCTATGCCAAATTTGGCGCGGCTACGCCGCTCCGTGCGGAAACCATTCCGGAAAACCTTCGGGAGGGGTCAATTTAACCCCCCCCCCCCACCCGAGCGCGTGTTAACATTTTTCGCAGCCTCTGTTTTTGACCACCACCGTACTCAACAAACATGCTATCCAGCTTATTCCCTTCATCGTAGAAGGTTGGAAAGGTTCACAGCAAGGTTGGAGGCTTTAAAAATTGAACATGACTCGTCCGTTTTATATCAAGACAAACCTGTCATACATGTCATAGTAGCAATTTTGTATGAAATACTAGTATCTTGCTCTTTGAAGTCTGCTAGAAGCCTATCTTCACAACTGAAAAAGCTTTGCGTTAGCCCGGCCGTCGACGTAGCGCTATTCGTTTCTAGCCAATCGCTGTTCAGATATTGGCCCAGATACCGCAGGCAGGAGTACACTTATCATCCTATTCTTCAGCACTTCCACCTTCCCAACTTTGTAAGGAAAATTGGACTGAATCCGTGAGGGTGAAGACAATGACGTGTATCTGTGGATAGTCAAAGATGTATTTTACCTATCCCATTTCCGGTGTCGTCATTGCGTACAATGCACTAACCTGAGACGGGGATGGTTAGGGGAACATGTTGCCCCCATTTTGTCCAAACATAGGACTCCTGTCGGGAACTGTATGGTTGCAAACTACAGTTTAACAAATAATGCTTTCCAAAATGCAGCCCAAGCCGGTGAATCTGCATGCACGCCTCCACTCCAGTGGAGACGCAAATACCCTTACAAGCACATGGGTCGTATTACTATGTATTCAATTGGGTATGAGGCAAAACGTGAAAAACCAGCCATACGGACCCTAATTGAAACAGCTGTTTGACTACATGGCATCGATGTATCTATATTTATGTATCGCAATGCTGTCTATTGGGCGCTTTAGATTGTAACTGAACTTACGAGCAGCCAAATGAAAGATGTAACAACACTCTGAATTACTGATACGGAAGGCAGCCACAAATGCCGCCATCTCCAGATGATACCAAGTCGCTGGGGCCGCCAACACCAGATGCCTCGCATTATTATTTTTCTTTATTCTAGCACCGGAGATGTCTCCTACCAGAAAATTAAAAAAAACAACGTAGCGGGCCAGACGCATCAGATCCACAGCGGACGGAGACAGCTCGCTCGACATGTCGGCAGAGAAGTCTCGACACAACGGCCCGGCGCGTTGAGACTTCTGGCCCGGCACATTTCTCAGCGGGTCACGCCTCCGGGCAGAGCCAACAGTGGCATCGACGATAGTTCCGGTGTGTATTAACCCGGGCAGCTATAACGTGTTCCCCGCGCAGAGGAAGCTCAGGAAGCCCTAGGCAGCGAGCGCCGCCACATGACGTGCGTCCTGAGCTCGAGGGTTCTGGAGGCTAAAATGTCCAGAGGGTTCACGCACGGCGGCCAGGCGGCGGGTACAGGCGTCGGCTGCGCCTCAACACGGTACAGCAACAATGACAGTGCCAGTGGGCTGGGTCCTGAACCGGTGTCCTGCACCAGATCTCAGTCCAGCACACTAAATCACAACACGCCTATTTGATGCTAAATATGTTCGCACATACAGCTAAGTACAGGGGCGCAGTTTCACCAAATGAGCTGAGGGCTTAACAGTGAAAAATGGACCAACCTTTCCTCAGAATATCCTAACAAACAGGTTTCTCCCCGGATTTTGTCCCCTTTCTTCTCACAGTGAAAATGAAACTGCACCTTTAACTGAATGCCACCTTTAAAGCAATCTATTCCAGACGCACTCTAAACGAAAATTGCACGCAAATCTTCAGCTACCATATTTGGCAAGCAATGACAAAATGGCACATATTAATAGAGCGCTAGGATCAAACACGTCACTAAGCACATGCCATGATGTTAACACATCACCAATAAATAAATTGGTATTGCTCATTCAACTTACAGAAATTATAATCAAATACTATGGCAACGACGGGCCTGGAAGGCAAGCTGCTTTTAGTCTGGATTCTGGAGGCCTTCATTACATCATCATCTCCTAAGCTACAAAGAAGTGGCATAATGATAAATATGTGATGTGGCTTATTTGCATCCATAACTATTATTTTTGCTGTCAGCTGTCATGCGTAAAACAGGTCGTGAACCTGGGCAAGAGCTGTACGTGATTTGGAAGTGGTTTGGTTGTTTGGTTCATTGTATCAAAAATGTTTCAGTGGGTTGACAAGCACATAGCTGTGAACATCTGCTGGTTAGATATATCTACCTCTATTTTCAGCATATCTCCAGCATCTTTAGATGTTGGAAGTGCAATGAACTGATATATATATATATATATATATATATATATATATATATATATATATATATATATATCCCTTTCTTTGTGTGTGTATTTGTATCTAGTTATAGGTACATCGCGATGTGTACACCCATTGAGTGCTTCTTCAGGTTCTTTTCTTACTGAGGACGACCATGAAATTTTACACACACGCGGCCGGGTAGCTGGTTGAATATTACGCACTCGAGTAGGGTAGGTGGTACGGGGTCATTTCCCCCACCTTGAGACCTCAAACATTTTTGGAGCTTGGCGTCCGACTCTCAGGGTAGCCGGTCAAAATGTATACTCACTTATGTGAAGTTCTGAGATACTTACGTCACGGACCTCTGGTCAAGTAATGTCAAACAAGTTCAAATTGCTGAACCGTGTCCGAAGCACCGTCAGACCGCCTCATGCAACCACCTCACACCGAGGTTCCTCATCAGGGAAAAAAGTCACTTCCACATCAAGGAAAAAGTGTTCGTTATAGGTCAATGACCTTATTTTCCCTTCAAAATGTCATGGTGATCAAAATCTACCAGTTTGTTTTGATCTTTCAGTTAGATAAGTGTCAAAGATTATACTAGGAGGTATGCTTTTGGGAACAAGAGGCTGGTGGTTGTTCTGGACCAGTGATCTCCGCTGACCTTTATGAAACCCGTAACACCTGAGTTCACGTCTCCGTGATCAAGGAATTCGAATCGAACGTCGAACACTACCGCATAAAATGATCTCTCAGTGACAAGACAGTCTCATGCTAACCATGGCCAGACCGTCATACCTGACCCGTATTGAATGGAATAGTCGTATAGCTCGATTTGATTGACAAATTAGCCATTCCAAAGGATGCACAATTTCATCCAACACTCCGTTGTCGCATCACCTTTAACGGTATCCTGGGAATTGTATTCACTGGTAGGCATGGCCTGACGTTGGCCTGCCATAATTCAGCGACCTGACAAGCTATATCTAACTAATATTTATCATGCTCGCCATAAACATTTGTATTTCTTTATAGTACCCTAACCCTAAAACCCTAAGAAATGACGGTTTGTATGACCGCGTATGAAAGTTTTCGAATCACAGTGACAGAATCACGTCATGCGGGGGCTAGCTTCCCAAAATGAGTTAAGTCCCCAGTCAGCAACAATTACTAAACCTTGCCCCTTGATTACATCAACATGCCAGTTACTCCCTGGATTTGGTTTACTTCAACTTTCAAAGTTAGGTGGGAGCTGGAGCCCAACTCAAGGAGTTTGGAGCTCCCTCTTCCCAACTGAAAGTGTAAGCTGCACCGCGGGCTCATGGACTTCAGGCCACTATGCACTGCACCGGACTTCACCCAAACCTTTCACTACTACTCTTGCAGTGAATTGTAATACATGTATCGAATTTTGCTCTGTTCATCGCACGTGCGCGGCTTCATCGCAGACAAAACACGGGTGTAAAACACAGGTGACAAAACACAGGCAGGCGCATTTGTAAGATGTGCCTCCACAAAAAGGCAAAAAGTCATGCATTATGCATATGCAGTTATCAGTTTGCTAGACGAATCAGCATTGGCCACCTTCCGATCAGTGATACTCTCCTAGAATATGCTTAGAACTGTGCTCTCAACAATCCTTTCTTGGATGGGTATCTTAGAATTATATGAAAACTTCTTGTAAACCCCAGCCACGTACAAGCCGTAGTTTGTGAGAGCACAAACAAGCAGACTACGAATAGTGCAATGTTTGTGCTTTGTAACCTTTATACCAGAATAGATAACTGCAAAGTGTTTCAAACGAATGCATTTCAACCGATTTAAAACTTACATTGCGCCTTCGATAGTCAAGAATTCTGACTGCCAGCCAGCTGAAATCGTGATTCCATCTCTCCCCCCCCCCCCTGGTCATGACCACGAAGAAAAATCACAAAGAGGGCAGGTTTTGTGGCGGGTAATGTTGAGTTTTTCTCCATTTCTCAATATTCTAACCACCTATAGGGGTGGGGAGGGGGAGGGGGTAGGGCACAAATAAACATTCAGAGCCGAAATCAAAATTGAAGGCAGTGCCCCCGCAAAAAAACGCAAATTGACACCCCTGGGCTGTTTGGTTGTAAATCTGTATACATGTCATATGTGGATCGGTGCATTAGTGTTTTGACCAAGACGTTGCAATTGGTGATAAGCATGCGAAATGGATTATCTTGATTTGGACTTTACCTAGTCTTTTGTGCAGATCTTGCGATCATTATCCGCCTGTTTGTAGCAAGGCTATAGTTGTTGCGTAAAACTTTGTGATTGAATGGTGAAAATGACAGCAAACTCTGTGCGTTTGGACTGGAGATAAAGAGTTGACCAATAAATCTGGCAGTTAGCACCGCTACTCTTCCGTACAAGTACCCCCTGCAAGGTATATCATGGTACCGTCCAGAGGTGTCAATTTTTGTAAATCATTGGGGGGGGGGCCGAGCCGAGGGACGAACAACCTACCCCCCTATTTTTTCTCGCCAGATTTAGCCCACTTTATTTTGATTAAACGCAGTAGATGTTTTTAATCTGTGTATACTTTATAAAAGTATAATTTAAGCAGTAAAGAAGTCATGCAGGCTTGGATCCAACGAGCAGGCACCGGACGCATGCGACTCTTCTGATCAGCACGTGACGGCGCCGCTTTAAGGCCACCTAGGGTGCCAATGGCGCTCTTCTATAACGGTCATAGGAGGCGGCACGCACTTTGGTTGTGAGGGACGGGGACGGGGTTAGCCATGAAGGACTCTGGTCATCCCCGTATTCCAGAGCTTTTTACTTTAACCTCACGAACCACTGCGCGTCTTATGACGCTAAGTATGGTGAAGTTTATCGCATCGCTCATCCGCTCAGCTGATACAATTTTTCTCTTGTGGTGAAAACAGCCATGACCTTTTGTTATGAGAGTGGTACGAGACGCCACCACGCAGAAAGATTAAGGAACATAGTCTTCGTGTTATCATCATGTTTTACCCACTTTTTGTAGCATTCAAATCAAAAACATGGAGCCAAGCCAACATTAGGGGGGGGGGCAACTCAACATTGGGAAGGGGGGGACAGGGCCCTCGCAAAAAAATCGACAACCATGGTACCGTCAGTGTTTCCTAACGGTTTTAAAGATTTTGTCAATAAGAGACCCCCTCTGAAACTATGCATCTTTGTCGATGTTATAACACGCGTTTTTGATAACAGTCTCAAACTCATAGAAATACAATAAATAAACCGCAAAGACCACTATATTTCGGCAGGCATGTCCTGTGCACCTGAGTTGTGAAACAATTGACTTTCAAAATTTCAAGAATGACACTGAACAGGGCATGTCTGCTGAAATACAATGATATTTGCGCTTGACTTATTGTATCTCGAGTTTGCGGCCTTGCGTTACCTACAGATTTGCAGCCTAGTAATCTTACCTATCTAATTATCTGACTTATGGTGTGTTTAGCACATTGTGATCTTACTTATATCAATCATCTATTTATCTACTTAATGTAATTAGTTTAACCTTTACTAAAACACCACATTTGGGACACATCTGGGCTTAAACCTTGAATACGTGGTTTTTTATGTGGTCATCTAAGCCTTCGAAAGGTGCATGACGGAATGTCACGTTTTATTAAAATGGTACAAATATCTGTTCATCTTCAATCATTGCGAAACATTCCTTTCCGCGTCAAACAGTAAATAAATGCATACATATTCTTTATTATCATTTAGTTTCTGGCACTGTGCTACCATATGCCCGAAGACGTCAAAAGCGTCTTTATGCTCGATATTCATGCATTCTGTTAGCACCACTAACTTAACAAGCCATTCTGGTTACTCTGTACCTACCCCGTTGACTCCCCTCAAACACCTTGAGCTCATTAAGTCTCCCCTCAACGAATCGCTACCCCCCTCCGCAATACCACCGTCTGGTTGGCTTGCCTGGTAACCATCTTGGCATATAAACTGCGATCGCGAAGCCGGGCGGTTGCTATGCCATGGATTGCCTGAGATTAATTCAGCCCAATTATGTCGGCCTACAGCCGCGTAGCGTCCGTGAGCTTCTCAACTTTGAACCCCCGCGGGGGTTTGGCGTTGAAGACCTCGGGCGGCGGGCCCGGGCGCCCGGGCCCGAGGCACCAGTCCGCCACCGAGTTCATCGGCACGAAACTCGGCAAGTCGGTGCATCTGAGTGTTGGGTGTTCAGAGAAGTCCTGACCCAAGTTCAGACGCCGAACTTTGGCGCGTTGAAGGATGGAATATTTATTTGTCTGAAACATGCCAGGTGCCACCTAAGGGGGGAGGGAGGCTCGTGCTTCAATGGGTCACCGGAAAGGGCCGTTGGTGCAGGAGTTGAGAGGCATGACTGTCATGACACAGCTGATGCAACTGTTACTGCAACGAAGCCAGGCAGTAAGGCTGTGGTGAAAACTCACCTAACAGGCCTGCGGTTTATGTGGTATTTGGTTGCGGAGGAACACATGAGGCTGCGAAGGTCAATTCTTAAATTCGGAGCAAAGTCGCGTTCAGGATAAAATGGTCTATTTCCTTCCAAAAGTAGTAAGGTTCCGTTCCTATAGTCCAAATTTGGTTTGCTCACAATGCGTCCGTTGTTGTTCCAATAGATCTAACTCAACCGTTTTATTCTTAAACCCCCAGTTAATTTCGAAGACATGAGTTGTCGACAAATTTGACTTCATTTGGTTTGATGGCGGTCACAAATCAACCCGACCTCGCCAGTTTATATTGGAAGGACTTTCGATGTTGGCTGTGAGACAGCATCTCGCACGTCAACTGCCATCTTTAACGGGACGCGCACACGGTGACTCGTGCACGCTTACGGTTTTCCCTGGTAGGTTATGCATTGACAAGAGTTACCGTCAAGTTCCGATCTGCGAACCAAAACATGCCAGTTCGTACCAAATCTCATCGGACCGAGGACCAACCCTCTCAGCGAAAAAAAAAGATATTGCAAGAGCTGGCGACGATACTATGCTCACTGTTGTGAAGGTGGCTGTGACCCGGTGTAAAAGCATGTCTTTTCGTGCTTTTTTTGGAACGCTTAGGAAACTGTAGAGTGTGACATCCGAGATACCTTCGAATGTATTTTGTTTGCAATGGATTTAAGGATGGCAACGTGTTCTGCAGTGTGGTGGACTTTCAATGCTGTTGCCGTTTGCACATACTGCTATGGTGGCTCGCTTCGTGGATAAATGTGTAATCTGAGATAAGGCACAGCGCCTCAAAGCGAGTGTTCCACATTTGTGTGGAAGTTTTACCCGAAATAGCTATCTCGAAGATCGCTCGTAGCAGTTACTAGCCCTGCCCTTCTTTAAACCTAAATCCGTGTGGTGTCTCAGCTACACGCCCGCGAAGATGTGCAGTCCATTTTGGGGAGACCATTTCCGGATCACTCAGGCATTCATGGCGCCATGATAAGGCCTTTCAAATCTATTGACCATGCGACGATCAGGGCCAAAACATGTAATTGTAAAGCCTTTCATATCTGGCGTTCGTGAGTACGATTTCCAGGTATAACGGCCGTCAATTGGCTCTCAATCAATGTTGTGCATTGTGCGATAACGCAATCAAACGGTGACGCATTGAGGAGCATATTTACTAAATAGAGAAATCGTGTCGTCCAGAACAGTCTTTTCTACTTAAAAGCATGCCAATAGTTATAAGTGAGGTTATCTCATCATATCCCATGCTTGTTCCAATATCTTCAAATTTGGAATATTCCCTTTAACTTGAGTGTAATGCATCGAGTGAATACAGTGTATCACCAAATTCGTTGCCTTTCGAAAAGAATACTGGCGTTCGCAGGATTTAGCAAAACCCAGCTGCTTTGATATTTCTCGTTCGAAGGCCCTAGACAAGGTAATGGCCCATATCGGTTTAGGGGCCTTGTTTCAAGACCTGTTCTTTACATGGATAAAGGTCACTGGAATAACGTCCCGCAACTCGTTGACAGACGGTGCAAGTCCATTTTACAGTATGCCACCGATATCTGGCATGTGTTTTGTTTGGGATAGCCACCGTAACAATGTCGGAAGTCCTTGTGTCGGAGCCTGACAGTTGAAATGGCATACTGATTCGATGTTTTCACCGCCGTATCGCCAAGGTAGCTCAAGTCAGGGCAGACTTTGTCGGTGAACGTGCGAAATGGTGTTCCTATCGCACAGCGAGCGGGTAGAAATGTATTCTGCCGTTCCAAAGAGGTACACTGCAGCACGTGCGCACGCCACACATATAAAGCATGCTCACTATTAAGTGTTGTCACTTTTTTATATTTGGAAGGCCCGCGCCCGCCTGTAGTTGGAAAGCCCGTGCTTGATATGCGTATCCATGCTTTTTGTGAAGACAGAATGGAGTATCCAAAGCTCAAAGGTAGTTGGCATTTGAAATCACACAAGTATAAATCTCACGAAGAAGCTGTGATATGTAGAATGAAAAAACGAACAGCCTCACATTCACTCCATGACAGCCATTCATACACGTCACGGACAACATATGACTAAGACATTGCTTAACTGCAAACATGCACTTCAATGGCAAACTTATCCTTTGCGTTTACAGCATTGCCAGCAATGCTTGAACGACGACTGACTACGCCTGCTTGCGCTAAGTATAACGAGGCTTCGAATCCTACTAAGAAGATGATTCCAATGCTGGAATCATGTTATGCTCAAAATCAGTTTCTCGTCAGTATAACTGCAATGCCATCCAATCCCAGAGGCCGTAACGCCTCACACCTCATGGCAAGTCAAAAGCGATCCAGTGAAACAGCAAACCAAAACGACGCGGGCAAATCACTTATCTCGTGAAAGACAAGTGTGCCATTATGACATCACGCTAAACGCGTTGTCTGTGAACAGGCTGATTAAACGTGACAACTGACTCACAAAGGCGACCTCGTTTGTAAGCCGCGTGCACGTCGTTTTTAATACACAAACACCGGTATCTTTTGCGATTAAAAAATTAAAGTAGTTCCCGCACCTTTAGCGTGCGGGGGGGGGGGAGGGCGCGCCTTAATTTCAACAACATTAGGGATGCTTTTATTAAACCTAATATAAGCATTTCTGGGTTATTCGTCATTTCGTTACGACCGTTCACCTATACTTACGTCATAAGATCTGTGGCTCAAACAGCTGATTTCATGTGAACGCATAGACATATCATGGCGTTGGATCAGATTGCATTAGGGAACGTTTGACTGCCATCTTTTTACGTGTCAACCATGTCTAAATTTACTTCTTCACCAACTCAAAAATATCTTACATAAACAAAAGAACTGTCATTTCAAATGCTCAGATGTTTCCATGCAGTCATTTTACGTGAACGATACAAAAGAAAAACTGCATCAGTGCCTTGCATCGATGTGTCCAAGTTTCGTAAACAGCTGACAATATCGACCAGCCTTGGCCATGCTCTTGACTGCGCCGACCTATGTGCCACCCAATCGTCCTTCCACGCTGCGGCATAGAACAGTGCGCCATTTGCCTGGCACGAAAGCGAGCTGTGGGTGAAACCACAAGGTTTGGCATGCTTTCAGCTTTCTGCTTTGTCTAGGTTACGCAGTGTGCAGAAATGCTCTGAGTGACAGAGTACCGGTTTGGTGATGAAGTGCTGCGGATTTGGCGGACATTTGCATGCCTTTTGACTCCAAAGCAAGGCCCTCCTTTTCATTCAGTCTAAGCTGTGACTGCTAGATGGCGTGCGTCGTTTTAACATAGCCGGAGGAATTGAACCTAGCAGCTTTGCCAGGGACTGTGTGTGTGTGTTCTCAGGGTGTATATTGTATTCTGTGAGTGCTGTATATCCTTACCTAGCATTACTTCTTGGTAACCTCATACTGGCTCCTGCTGTTTTGTGAGATATGGGGATTTCAGCCACTCTGAATGGAACCACATTTTTTGTAGCTAAATTGTACGCAGTGGTGGCACAGTGCTTAAACGTTGGCATTCTGTGATTAAGTTATTGAATATGTCACGCCAGATTTATTTATTAAAGAGTACGCTTTGTAACTGGAAAATCATAACTTTAAATGCGTTGCTTCTTTGATGTTGCATCAGATAGTTAATTGTACAAATGCAAAAATTGATTTTTTTCAAAGTCCGCCATTGCCCGCGCCTTTGTCAGAAATAGCCGCTAAAAGCCCTACGTGCTTCTTAAGCCGGCATAATGCGGGCCCGCACATCCGCGGCTCTCGAAACCCGCCGCTCCAACGCAATCAACATCGCACTGCGCTTACAAAACCCTTCCTCTCGGGCTCATGTTGCCAGCAGTGACTGCCCGTGGAGGCCGGCCGGAGACTGCTGGCGCTGGGACCACTCCGCGCGGCCGGTGGGGCCGCGGTGCGCGCGCGCCGCACCGCCGCATTATTTCCAGCTCGAGTCCATCTGGTGCGCCCGCCCCCGTCCGCGCAGAGCCGCGGTTCTCGATCAACGCGTCCCGAGTCGGCGCCGGCCGCAGGGGCGCACGAAGGAGCAAGGGTCGGGGAATGCGAAACCGCTCCACTCAACGTCCCAGCCACTGGCAGCGACGTGCGCCAACGCCGTAGAAAGGCGTCCGTGGGTTGGCCGACCCTGGCGGCCCGCTGGACGCGCCCCTGGCGGGGCTGCCGGCTGCCACGACCGGTGGTAGCGTGCGTCGCTGAAAACACACCGTTTTGGCCGACGTTGCGCAACATTGCACGCAGCTCTGACAGTCCGGCACGCAACGGAGTGGGCGGTAAGAGACAGCGGCTCGGCCACGGCGAATAGCCTGCGCCGCTCAAGGCTGGTACTGACGGGCTACTCGCTACATCAGGGCGCGCTCAGAAAGATTCATTAGAATACCACACACGAAAAATTGCTCCCAACCAATGCCAAAATAGGAGCTGAATGCCTTTCTTTTTATATTTGGTAAAGGTAAGGCAATCTGCAATTAGAAGAGAAGCAAGACAGCTTCGGCTCTGAGTTGGGAGTTATTGCGTCGAAAATAAGTGCCCTTTATTTAGCATGCGAGAAGTCGCTAGTAACACGAAGATATCAAGCAAACGTTGGCCGTATTGAGGAAACTTGACGTTTGGAAACTGCGTTCATGGCTGCGATGAACAACGTCTTCAGCAAGACATTACAGTTTGAACTATGGCACGTGGGACATAGAAAGACCTCCGAATCAGTGCAGACACTGCTCATAAGAACATTTAAATCGTCAGGCACGACTTGAAATTCTTCATTCTCACGCCCAATACCCGGGAAAAGAAGAGTTGCACGAAACAGGTGGCGAAACCGACAGGCTGCGATTACCCATGCCGAGTATATAGGTAGAAAATTACTCACCACGAACATCGGACATGACGAATAAGACAAACATCACATACGTTCCAGTTATTCAGGCGCTTATGTCCTAGCACGCAATGCGCGGCACTGTGCTTGTGGCCATACCACTCGAAAAAAGCGAGCATATTTGTTGATGCAGTGGACCTGTAAGTGACTTGCAGTGCAGGTATTTCTTTCTGGTTCTTACGTCTCCCTTTTTGCCAGTCGTTCGCTCTTATGTCGCGATGCGTCGGCCGAGTTTCGTGTCTAGCGTCGGGAAACAGTGCTTTAGTGCTTGCATTACAGCACCACTAATCCCCTTATTCGCTCACGTTAAGGCAAAAACTTGGCAAACGCAACGCGGCACAACATAGGACGGCTTAAAGAATGTCATACGAATCCAGACAAGTGGCACAACATGGTATGCGTGCTATTTTTACCGCTAGTCCCGATTCATCAAGCAAGATGGAGAGCGAGTGTCTCGGGCTCTCAGGCCACCCACACCTTTCCTTGCCATCCCCCACTTGGCCACGCACCAGTTCGCCTCTCATCTCTCTTGCCGATCGGGCGGAATTCTCGGCTAACGAGCCTGTTTACGGGGCCTGCAGTGGCCCGCCTCTGCCGCGGCTCGACGGTGCGGCGCGCGCGCCCCCTCCAGCCGCCTGTAACAAGCGTCGGCGACCTATTGACCCGGCGCGTGGCCTCGGGGCACGCGCGCCGCCGGCGGCGCCTTTCATGTGCCGATCGGCGGGCGGCAGACGCGTCCCATTGGCTGGAGATTGGCTCGCCGGGAGGCCGCGTCGACTGGCGGCATTCGGTGGCGGATCTTCCATTCATCCGTATCAGCACTGGCGAGCGCACCACGGGCGTCGAAGCCACATCTCCCGCGGAGTTGGCTCGTCGGGCTCCGTCCCCGAAGATTCCAGCCGCCCCGGCGGAGGCCGGGCGAGGAGTGGGAGAGCCGAGCGACAAATCTGCCGCTGACGGGTCTTCTGTGAGATGAATGACGACGATCAAGCAAAACCTGATCTTGTTTACATGTCGATCGCGTTTGGTACGGTCGAGTGATGGCGCACATTTGTCCGCGGTGGTGCAACGGCGGCAGGGCAGGCGTAATCACCCGGCGGCGGCGCGCCCTCCGTCACGTGATTGACCTCTGTGCGCCCTCGTGGGTCGCAGTGCATGCTAAGCTGCATGTTGGTCTGCATCTTATCTATTGTTCAGGGCGCACCAGTGTCACACGCGTGCTGCCAGCCGCACGCAGAGTGCGCAAACACGCGCTGGTAATGGCTAAGCCACGTGTGTGACTGAGGGATCCAAATGCGGAGATTATGTGCTGAGATTCTAGAGCATATCTGTACTCATGAGGGCATTTCAAGCTTGTGGCGATGGGTACTTCTATGTCTCACGGCAAGTCAGCGTCTAAATAATGCTCCATGCATGTGAGATTGGTCCACTGCTAGTGCCTCAACTCATTAGGTTAATTCACAAGCAACAAAAGTACCACATGTGAATGGCAAATGGGCACTGCGGGCCTGCCTCCCCCCCCACACCCGCTTTCCCTCATCCCCTTTCCTTGTGCCGATCCATGTCTGGTTGCTAAGCAGCAGTCAATGGCTATTTCTGTTCGTGCGTGCCTTCCGAGCGCTTCGTTGTGAGCACGCGTACCGGTACTCCGACGCAACCGCCGCCGCCACAGCTGGCCTCGGACGCCGCCGGCACATCATCGGCACCGACGACGCTGCGTCGAGGCCGACGACCAAATCAATTTGATCGTCGGTGGTCGGTGAGGAGTCGGGCGCCAGCGCCGTGCGTCGCGGCGGCCGCGCGATGTGCGACGATCGCGGCGCAGCGCCGGCCGGCGTGGCTGACTGTCCGCAGCTAACCGCCACGCATGGGTCAAGATGGCGGGGAGCTGGGTGAGCCATTCATAAAGCAGCGGCAAAGAGCTGCTATCGAGCGAGCGACGATTGGCGGTAACGAAGTGTGGCTGACTTTGTAACATTCAATATCGGGGAACACGGCGTCAGCTGCGAGTCGCTGGCGCAGCTGGCGGCGATGAATATCGAAAACGACACGTGATCGGACCACCACAACTCTGCCAGAAGCTTTCGGCAGTGTTGGGCTGCTATTCATGAGTGCTGCAAGTGACGAAATATTTGCAGCTTTCTGTTCCTGAAGGTGCTCTTTTGCAGCCACCGAAGTCTCGCTGAAAAGAATGACTAAATAAGCACACATTAGAAATCCGAAAGATTGTGTAGAGCCGGCATGACGTTGCATCTAATTTGGACACGGCATGCGCAAAGCAATGCGCAATCCAACTGAAGAAACCAGGCAAGCAGGAAAAATTCAAATTCGACATTTCAAATGCATGGCAGAGATCAGCACATCTAACAAAAAGAGACGTTTTGACTTAAGTCATGCAACAATCGCATATAAAAGGTACCGTTGGATGTTTAATCTTTGCGCCAGCGGTAAAACCAGTCGTCGTTTGCTAACAGTGCCTGATATGTCGCGTTCCTGTGATCTCAGATATAACAGGTGTCCAGGGGCACACATTGGTGGTTGTTATGAAGAGGTTCGTAAGGGTCGCATGGGAATGTCATTTTAGAAATAAATTTGTGTTGGGGTGGAGCACCACAAAGCCTCAAAATTTGGCAACTTGCTATGAGCACTGGCCTAGAATTTGCCTGCATTCTGACTTCTGCCATCATACAGTAGTAGCTTCTGACATCATCTGGACACTTACCTGCCGCTGCCAGGACATTTGCTGTCGAGTTTGAGCTGAAGGCCGCGGGAACTTTGACTACCCCGCCAAGCTCCGACGACCCGCACTTCCAAGTGCCGCCGGATGAAAATCACCCATGTCACTCCAAAAATTGCCGCAGGTTGTTTGCATTACATGGCTGACGTTGAAAATTACGCAGGACTTCTTTAACTAGTGTATTTATAGCTTTGCTAGCGTAGAAAAAATGAGGTTAACTGACAGCTGGTGGCAATGATAAACTGAACAACCCTGTTGTCTTAGAATGGTCAGCATTGTATTTGTGTTGCTCGTTTACAACAAATCGTTACACATGCACCACCGCTCCCAGCTTTTATACGATGGCAGCTGCCTCACCTGATTTCGATGCATGGTTTCATCTTGCATGGTTTCAGCAAGTTTTCTTTGACGATGTGGGGCTTTACGCTTACGCTTCATCCCGCAAAAGTGGAAAATGTGTACATCAATGGCACTTGCTGCGCTCATCTTGCAGTGAACATACTTTCATGACACGAAACGCTGTTTTTATGGCACTCCTGTCTGTGCTAGTCCCACCTCATAGCTGCTCGGTCATCGCGATGCCAAGAGAAGCGTGGACCGTGGGCGGTACCGAAGCCGGGGTTAACATAAAACCTTTGTAACGGTGGCTGACGTGATTGCATGGAACTATTCGGGAGAACTGTAATGGTCGCTGATACGTTGTCACATCTTTGATTGTTCTACTCCGTCGTGGTTAACTAATGTCCACAGGACGGGCGAGTGCGATATTCGGAGATCTACTGGTTTGCTGGACACATTTATAAAAACATGATGAGGTTTACCACAACTCTCCGCGCTGTCGGTGTAGGTTTAGCATTATGACAATATCCACGGACCATATTTCTGCGTTGGAAACCATCCTTCACATTTACAGAATGGCCCGGTCTCGAAACAAACGAGCTGGCAAATCCCTCTGCGTGATTCATAGCCTATTATCGGACGGCTTCAACAAGATGAAGCAAGCTAGAACTCTAGTGAGTCCTTCAAAACTTCAGGTATAAATGATGAATGCATATTTGGCCGCATTTTTCCTGAGATGTCGCATTTTTCGGAACGCCGTTCTATACAAACAGATGAGCTACAAAAGCGCCGCATGGAACATACTGAGTGGCCACGCTCATCACGACTCCGCGCTAGCCAAAATGTCAAAGGATGTTATATCTAAGCGTAAAGTGACCAGCTTACATATTCATTACTGTGACAAGAAATTTCCGCGCGGTCGCGACCTTCACTTCCTTTGCGAGAACCTGGATGCGGGAGATGACGGTACACGGAACTTGGGTGCGAAAGATGACAGTACATGAAGCCTGTATGCGGAAGATGACGGTACATATATGCAAAAAATGAGAGTAAATCCATGAAGATAAATGAAACAAAGACATTACCAAGCTAAACTGATCTGAAGGGATGGCTTCCCATTCTCCTTTAATAATGTCTTGACTACAATAAATTGCGATGCCTGTAGCGTCACTTCATTTATTGATGGCCGCTTCTAAGGGTAAAAGAAGCGACAGGTGTTAGCCCACATTGAAGCCAGTTGCGCTCAGATACAGTGGCCGGCAATGTGGTTTTGAACCACTATTCGTGTTTTGGTAAAATTAATGGCAAATCATAATCCGAAAATCCATTCACTAGTCCAGTGTAAACTCTTTTACCAATTTGCCAAGCTAAACCGATGTGAAGAGATTGTTTCCCATTCTCCTTCAGTAATGTCTTTGCTAAAATGAATTGCGATGCCTGTAGCATTGCTTCATTTATTGATAGCCGCTTCTACGGCTAAAATAAGCGATAGGTGTTAGCCCGCATTGAAGCCGGTTGCGCTAAGATATAGCGGCTGGCAATGTGGCTGTGAACCACTAGTCGTGTTTTGGTAAAATTAATAGCAAATAATAATTTAAGAATACATTCACTAGTCCAATGTAAACTCTTTGAAAGCGGTCAACTCCGCGTTGCTCCGTTATATATATATATATATATATATATATATATATATATATATATACATATTAATCACACAATATATATATATATATATATATATATTAATCACGCAATATATATATATATATATATATATATATATATATTAATCACGCAGGCTGAACATGAAATATGCACATCACAACGAAATCCGCAAAGCAACCACAGCACATCATCGGACCAAAATGCTCGCCATGGACAGACTAGGAAACAAGGAGCAGCTGGTGTCTCCTTCCCTCTGTATGTACCTGCCTACACGTGACTTTTGAAGTTCCAAGCCTGCGTAAAGCATTGGCGTAACCTGGACTTCGCCCAGGACGGAGCCCTCCCCCTCCCCAAACCTCATTGCTCCCTGCAGCGCGAACAAGGACACGGAGGTGTTTGCTATTCAGTAGCCCTCGTCGATTTGGCATAAGCCGCAGCTTAAGTGAGCCAAACTGTAACGATCTGAGCCATCAGCCGAGCATAGTTTATCTCCCAACACGAGCTACATACCGAGGCCTCAGTGACACCCACGAAGTCACATGCCGAGGCCTCAGTGACACCCATAAGGAGCACCTTTTTTGGCAGCACCGTGCTGCCTGCGCCACTTCCTGACATGCGCAACCTCCTGACACGACCGGGCATGACCGTTCTGTTGCTCAACGAGCCAACCAGCGCATCCCGAAGGCACCGCGAAAAATCCCGTAATTTCTGTCAATGCCGGCTTTCAGGTTCATGCATGTTCGGCTGATAACCTTTTCATGTTGATAAGAACCATCTACCGTGTTAAGGCTGGTCTATTCGAATGACTGCTTTGTTTGGTGTCTGTTGAAATCGTTCTCGCGGCCTCGAGGGGACACGAAATAGCGTTATCGGCAAAATTGTGGCCAGCCAAGCTTAGCAGTCATTAAACCCCAATCAAGAGCGCAAGTAATTGGGGCTCACTGTGTAGCAAAGATGATTTGGGACTGTGGGGTCAGGGCCGTGAGATTAGGTCGCTGACCTAAGGTGGGTAATGATACGCAACGATATACATATATTCAGTTAAGATGACACGGTCTATAATGCCCCCTGGAGGCCAAAGGTTCCAGTACTTTTTGGAAGTTTAAGATGTCGGTATGATTCATAAAGGACCAAAACTGACCCCCGAGTTATCCAAACGGGACTTAGGGCCCACAGAAGGCCCGAATAAAAAACAGTGCCATTATGGCCACAAAATGCACCCACTTGCTGACGGGGCCCGGAATGCCCCGCCTTGGTTCCGTCCCGGGTGAAATCCCGGCTACGCCAAAGCTTTACGCTGGCTTGGGACTTCAAAAGTCACATGTAGGCAGATACATATAGAGGGAAGGAGACAGCAAAACCGTCCCAGCTACAAAAATATCCGGCTAAAATTTATTCGGTTGTTGGCAAATGCTGGTCTGCAGTCAAACATGAGCCATTTCATTAACATTCTTCAACAGCACCAAAGAATCACCGGTGGCGTGTTTTGAAAAAAATTGGACCCTCAGAAACTCGTGGCATGAGATGCGTCGAAAGTAGCTCCACATTCCTAATTCACTTTAGATCTCTTTTTGCCAAGGCTTTTTCAGTTACAATGATCAAATAATTGATTAAGAGGTTTATGGCAGCTCGTAAAACATAGCTGGTGATGTTTAAATGGGCCAGTCGATGGCTGAAGGACGTTGGAGCGGAACAAAGTAAAGAGAGCAGGACAGCTCACTCAAGACGCCCGTTCAAACAGAAAGCCTCATGACGACGGTTACCTTTGCCTCAGCTTACCGAAGGAGTTCAACACATGCGCTACAATACACAAATGTGGCACGTGTCGGCTGAGCCATGCGCGTGATTTCTCGCACGCATATGTACTGTGCATGATAACGTTTGCCCATACGTGTATGTAGTTCGTTTTGAGGTCCCTAACTGTCGCTTTATGGGCCGCCTTGGGGTCAGCTCACATGCCTACAATCCAAGGATGTCAATTATAGTTACCACGAACAGGACCGTTCTATCGGCTTCCAAAAAAGCCCGTATAGATTGCCAAAGTCCTCTCTCTGGTCGAGGGCATTCAGACACTGATCGCTTGGACGTGATTGAAATGGGACAGGTTTGTGAGCTACAAACGTGAACCAAATGAAAGCTGCCAACTGAATTCACCGCATAATAGTTTTTTTCTGCTGTTTGTGTTTTTATCAAGATGTCATGCTATGTTACGTTCTTCACCATCCCTGAAGGAAATGCTCGTTCTGCAAAGTCATTTTACTGCGTTCTCTCTCGATTCATTTGATATCTTTCTGTCAGAAGTTTTGTCTTTACGCCGCAATGATTCTGCGAAGCCGTAGTCCTGCGTGGGGAGTGGGCGCATTTGTCTTACTTGCGTTATCACAGAGTTTTAGCCTACAGACGTGCGGCCGAAGACAAAGTGCTGGAGTGGCAATATTTCATTTGCGCAGCATGCGGTTGGGTTGAGAAACCACTTTTTCGAATACTAATTTTTTGTGTTCTATGGGAAATGATATCAAACATTTGTTATGGGTAGACTAAGTCCCTTCACAGATCTCCTTAGACGAACAGTCAACAGCTAACATTGTTTCTTTGATTAAATTCCACATATATAACTTTATGCAGCTATAGACTGTATGCCCGCATGTCTGAGTTTGATGGCAACATGTCGTGGGACGGTCATGCAAAGTGTTATCCACTGTGCCCAATTCTTGTTGATGAACGTGGCTTTCAGCGTGCACCAAAAGGTCCCCTTGATAGCAACTGCGTGGGACAGGTGACAAAAGCACGCACAGGACTCCTTTAATCCAGAGACACGTGCAGGATTTTCGCGACAGGAGGCCGGCCTCGAGGGGCTCCTGACAGAGCGCTCGTTCCGGCCTTTCTCTTAGCGGCAGCAGGAGACCGTATTGATGACCATCATGTCATTGACAGGGTTTCTTTCTCCACTTTGGTCATGGGTCAAACTCAAACACTCAAACACTCAAAGGGTCATGCTCCACTTTGGAATGCTGCAATGAGCGATGTAAACTTAGGCAGTCTTCCGACGCTCCCATACGACGTCCCCCCGATGTCTGGCGATAGCCGGGTCTCACGCTCCATAAGAAAGTGGCATGAGCCGCCGCGGCACTTGCGTCTTTGCTGTATACACTTCTGCTAATGAACGAGCATGGGAAAAACTGTCTCAGAGCAGAGAGAGACCGCCATCTGAGTCGCCAAGTTCCAGCCCAGCGAATCGGCGCCGACATTTCGTCGCGTCGTAAAAGTCCCGAGAACTGATACGCATCGCCAGCGCGTGCTGGCTGCGGACCCCACAGGACGCCTCTGGCGGCTGAGAGCCAACCTGATGGCTCAATTTAATGGAGCTGAAAGGCCTGGTCTCTTGCGCGAACGTTCCTCGCGTGCCAATGCCTTTGCTTATTTTCTCTGGCAGGCCCAATGAATGCGCTCTGAACTGGTGAAATGTTTTTAAACGTAACAGTTATCTCTCTCTCTCTCTCTCTCTCTCTCTCTCTCTCTCTCTCTCTCTCTCTCTCTCTCTCTCTCTCTCTCTCTCTCTCTCTCTCTCTCTCTCTCTCTCTTGCTCTCTCTCTCTCTTGGTCTTTCTCTCCCTCTCTCTCCCTGCCTCTCCCCTTCTCTATCTCTCTTTCTTTCTCTTTCTCCGTTCCTCTCTCTCTAAAGTCGCGATAACTTTTTACGCCGACATCGAACCAACGTCAGCCATGCATGCGGTGTCTCCTGGCGTCTCTCGTCCCCCCCGGACATAGTCAGGGGAACCCAGACATTCCCAGGTATATATTCCAGCAAGTGGTGACTGGGATCAGGCCCACGATGCAAAGGCGCCATTCTATGCCCTGACCTTCACCTACGAGTTACGACGTCCGTCAGTCTGTGTCGTCAGCTGTTGTAGCCACGGACATCCGACGGGGCGCTCTTCAAAACCGCCAGGCCAGAACGGGCTGGTATTTCGGTGTTGCCGCGGGGAAAGAGGCCGGTCCAATAATCTAGTTATTTGCTCGGCTGAAGGATATCTTTTATGAACATCATGCAAGTTAGGTGGACATTATTATCTACCTACAAAGTGACTGCACAACTTCTCAGCTGGAACATGGGGAAAAAGAACACATTATGGTAATTTCCCGGCTCTTAATCCAATCTCCATCCACAAGTTGCTCGCTGTCAAAGTTTACCGCTGAAAGACACAGTCTCATAGCGGAAATATCCTTGTTAGGGCAATTTAGCTTCCAGAAAATGAGCTGTTTGGGACTTAGCAAAAAAACGCAGGTGCATTTGTAGGCGTACAAATACAAGGGTAAGGGAGCCAGACCCCCCCCCCCCCCCCCCACACACACACACTTTTCTCGTGACAGTGGACATTAACCCCACGGCGACGCGTGTAAAGGATTGCGTGAACGCAGTTTTTGGCCCCCCACTTCTTGAGGCGGTATAACTCCCCTGGGTTGGTGCGTGTACGGCATGTGTGCGTGTGCGTGAGCGTATGCGTGTGCGCGTGTGCGCACGCGCGTACATATCTTTGTACGCTTTATGTACGTCCGGTTTTGCACGTGTGGTTGAGCGTAGCATTTTCTGCAAGTTTGTTATCAGAAACAAAGAAACTTCCTTAAACGAAGCGAAACTTCCACGAACCCGAGGCTGTACAGGAAAATAATAATAAACTTATGTTTATGACATAATGAATTAGTCCAGAAAAAGCGTAGGAACAAGCGGGACGTTTCACGAACGTTTTTAGCAAAAACAAAAGCGGTATCAAATGCTTGTATTATGCGCATGCACCGAGGAAAGTCTTGGCCCTGAAAAACTATGCGTTTTTCTAAACTAATTCATCCTTTTATGGGCCTAAGGTTAGTCTTATTTTCCTCTGCATACAGCATCATGCTGCCCATCTAAATAGCGTTATATACTATTTGTTAGACTCGAGCCTCTTCATGCAACAGTCCTTGACTTCGTGCGACGAGCTCTGTTCATACAGTGACATTCTACACGTCAGTGAGCTTTCAGTGTGCATGTTTTTTTTCCACGCGACATGAGCCGAACGTGCTCTGCGGCCTGTCAGAAGTTTGTGTTTAACTACTCCCCACGATCCTGACCGTAAATTGTCACAAATCAGTGACGTCAAATTCCACGAATGCTGACGTCGACGGCCATTCCCGCCAGACACCAAACAAACCTGCAATACCGCTTGCATGTCTAGACCGATGGGGAAAAGACGCACGCCTTTAACTTGACGGACAAGACAGCTGTCCAAACCGTCGCGTGCACAAACCTGACTGTCCAAACACCAGCGCTTCGTGCGTTATCATGCCGCAGCCTCCACGGCCCCCGCGGCCAGGGCTTGGCTCGGAGATGCGCGAACGATACCACACACCCTCCTGTTTTCACGAGCGTCATTCAGGTCCCGTCATGCACCTGGATGCTGACCCATACTACACGGATGTCTCGAACGATCCGACTGGCTTGGATCAGATGAGGTTCGCGGGCGCCACCGTCCAGACGTGCACATCGCGGCCCAAGCCACTCCATACCGCCGCCGGAACGTCGACACGACACCGCCAGTCGCGGAAAACGCTCGCCAAGCGACACATCTACCGACTCGCGGAGCGGTGGGATCGCCAGGTGTCGACCGCCGGCGGAGCTCCGCTACTTTCCACCGACTGCGTCGCGCCCGTGTAGACAGCGCGCCGTCTGCCGCGCCGGCCGCCGCCGCTGAGGGTCTGCAGAGCCGGCGGTCTGCAGGTCCGGCGGACTGATGCCAATCGAGATACGGCCCCCTCCGTCCGGTCTGGCCTGCATGGGTCGCCTGGCTGGCAGGCGACGCTGGCAAGGCGTCCAACGCGCCCGCAAGGCTGAGAGATATCAGCATGTTGTCCGTGCGTGCGCCATGTCATGCAAAGCACGCTTGTCCAATGTTTCAACGGGTTCGAAGTCGAGGCACGAACAAGCAAGTTTTCCTCGATAGGCATGGAGCGGCTTCCGCCGCGACTACGCCAGCGTGAAAGTCGTGTCGTATAAAGTCGGCGCGTTTCAATTATCGCACAGGTGGATCGCAATGCGTGGAATCTCGGGTGCAGCTGCGGCTCCTCCGCGGACTGCTTTCACCGCCAGCCCCGGGGTTAATACCGTATTCCGGAGAGGCTATCGAGCTTTACGCATGAATCATCGGTGTCTCAGAGAACCCGACGGACGCCGTTGATTGGGTTGTCTCCAACGCAACGATGGTGCCGCTGCACCAGCCTGAGCACCGCACGACGGTGGAACTGTCCGGACTCATCTGCCAGGGGCGCAGTCAGGGCTTTTAGAAGGGGAGGAAGCGAGTTAATGTGGGAGGCGAGGGTAAACCAGCACCGGAGCAGAAAACCGACGATGCTAATGTATCGCGCTCTGAATGGAATTATTCGTCTAGGCAAAAGCCTCAAAGTTTTTTTTTGTCCTAGAAGGAGGGGCAATGCCGATTTAAACAGCTTTTTTATCCCAATGAATTTCTAAAACAGGGGACTTATTCCTTCTTTCCGCTTTGTCTTTATTTGTAGCGCTATGAAGTCAAGTGTTTCCAAAATGGAGAAATCACCCGAGAGGTACTGGACTATTACTGGGAAAATGATAAGCTCAAAATTTTGCAGACATAATAGAGCACACAGTGAAAGCCCCTGGAAAAAAATAGAACACCGTACGCTACATATCTAACCCCAGAACGGATTTTCTTGGAGACCCTCCAACGATAGATATCGGTGTCGGTTTCCGTGCGTCCACCCTCGTCTTACATTTTCGCGTATCTTGCTCCCCGACCTGTTATTGCATCGACTGCATGTAACAGGCTTTAATTACCTCTGGTTGCGCATGCGCTTCTGACGGCTCGCGGCAGATGCATGATAGCCTTTTCCGCGCTGTTTTCGGTCATTTCCGGTCGGCTGCACAGCTGCATTTCCGTCAGCTGATGGTGATCTTCTCACGGCCTGTTCAAAAGCTGAAGTCGCCCGCCGCACGGAGCCGGCCATCACACGCGAGCGCTGCCAACGGATGTTGGGATGGGGGGAGGGGGACTTCTACACGGTCACGCCCTGCCCGAGCGTGCGAAACCAAAACAAAATCAGGTATTTGGGAGCGGAACGAGACTGCAGACTTTCTCTTCGTACCGCCTCGTCACACATGTGACCAAATGTGCTGACATTTGGAGAGATACCAGCCAATTTCATACGGTGGGTAGCCACGACAGATGCAGTGCTTAAAGTCCGCAAGCACGCCGTCGTGTCTGATTTCGGGCACGACGTAGCTAAAGCATCGCCTGGACCGAGGTAGGCGCTGCCAAGGCATTACAATTAGAAAGCTCCATGGAGACTTCAGAAATCTTTCATCTGAAACCTAACTGATTACAAGAAGACCTCAAATATTGAAAAATAACCGCGTTAAGACTTTACGGCGGCATTCTGCTTTACCTCAAGAATGAACGGTAAGCAATGATATTAAACAAGCATCATGATACAATGTAAGTGCTGTTAGCTGCTGAATATTTGATACTTATTTTTTGTAATTGGCTCATTTGTACAACTTAAGGCAATGCTCGTGATGACAAGTGAATATGGTAAATCTGAACATAAGATTAAAAACCCAGGGCACGTGAAAGGCACAAAGTAATCCAATCTCTGCAGATTCTGTCAGTAAAAACATGACAAAAAATGGAAAAATGGAACATTCGAGGTGATATGATGCACCCAATGACATAAGAAAACGTGCATCTCGAAGGCTGCTTGCTTTCGTCGTTTAAGCCGTACTTTCAAGCATGTTAAAGATCGGTCATTTTCGGCATGCAAACTCAGTATGCCGAAAAATGGGGCATCAAGGCCTTTCTTGCTTAGTGTGTGAAGAGAACGATGACTTTATAAAAATCGGTGGCCATATATGTAATGCGCAGAGCTACATTCATGTTATGTTCTAATGCACTCTTATGCTATGCACTGTATGCACTAATGCACACTGAATGGCCACGACCGTGCTATTTTCCAACATTGTGTGCAAGCACACCCCACCTCCCCATGATATTTTCAGCACCATTTGGAACAGAGCTAAGGTGCGATGCAATATTTTTCACAATGTGGTTCATGAGAATCCAACTGAATAACTGCGGCAGCTTACACCAGCCGAGAAAATGGAAAAAACCAAAGCGATCCATAGCTCTTGAATGACGCTGGCCGTGTTCTTTTCCACGGTAAATTCAGTGAGGGTATAACTTAGCGCATTGATGTTGGAGACCAATTATCACTTTGTGCCTGAAACAACGCCGTGAATCTCGCAATAAAATGCGTCGTTCATTGAGATATACTGAATCACATGAACATCGTGACGCCTGAAAGGCACCTTTGCAGCCCTCGGCGTACCCGACACAGTGTTGGCCCTCACTCAGATATCAAATCATATCTGCTTATACGAATACAAAAACTGAATAATTCCACTTCCAATAACAGTGTTAGATGGAAAAGGCATTGTGAAGTCCTAGAAAAAGCACTAGCATCGAGGCAAAAACCCACACATAAAATCGCAACCCAAAACGCCACCCTGCACCTCCTTTGTCACATGTTGTTCCAAGGTTGCGCTTCATATTTCATTGTTTGTGAGGGAACATTGTTTATAGAAACAGTGCGTCGCACCGTGATGTAACATACACCTACTTTCGTAAATAACAGATATGTTTGTGTCTTGTGTAAAAAATGAATGCCTGTCTAATATTTGTCTGCTTCAGGAACCTCTTGAAAATATGGTGATAACGCAAAAACCAGGATTTAGCGGTACGAATGCTGTCCTGACCGATTATAGGTTTGGTTGTCAAAATGCAAAAAGCAGATTTTCTTTTTACTCTTGACCTCTTCTCATGCGTATAGAAGCCGAAGATCGTCTGCTGGTCTGCTGGCACGTTTAGAGCGCGAGTTCTACCAACATTTGTTCACAAGCTTGCCTGCATTACGCCGGCCATTCCTTGCTGACGGCCACGCAATCATGGCACAAGGCGCAGATTATCCTCCAGAGCGAAGCTGATTCGCTGACGGCTTTTATCAGCAAAATATGATACGCCTTCCCCGGAGGCTCAGCTTGCGGTTTGCGGAGCAAATATCACGTGATTGGCGACAGCCGCGCACGCTCCATAAATGCTTTGAGCTGCATAATTTTAATCCTCGGGAGCGGGTTGTGATATTAGGCATGTCTTGACCATTGCCCATGAAAGCAGATGTTTAAGCTCCCGTCCTCCCATGATTCTCAAGTGTGCACAATATTTCACCTGGAAGGGATGTTGCGTATCTGGCATTTAGAAGCTTCAAACAGAGTTGTCACTTCGTGTGCTCTTAGTGCGAACTGCCCCCCCCCCCCTCCCCAATAGGCAACCTTTAATATTACGCGTATGGTGATTATGGAAGAAATCGCATGAAAACTACAATGTTGCTATTTTTAAGTCAGTCGTTTGAAAAAATGTTTTGCGTTAAGCCTTGAAGCACCTGGATTGTGCGTACCCAGATAGAGCAGCCCCAAGTTTCCCTTAATTGTTGATGTGGCTTGCTTGGTCTTCATGCAGCAAGTTGTGCTCTGTGGTAGGCATTAAGTGGGTTGTAGGTATTTACTGTACTCAATGATACATGGACAGAAGTCGGACCATTATTGCAGTAGTGCCCACTGGTTCGGGAGCCACACCACAGGAGCGACCGCACGGACAACGGTGCCCCTTTATTCTCCGACGACTCAGACGTAATTATGTGTAGACCGGAGCCGGAGCCGGAGCCGGAGCTCGGAAAACAAAATTGGAAAACTTCGCCTCCCGAGCAGCGACGTCCCGCGAGACTGAGCCTTCTCAGTCCGCCTCCAGATAACGACTCATGGTGTGAGCCAGTGACGTCACGTCCGTGAGCCAGTGGCGTCACGTCCATCGGACAGTGACGTCATGCCCGTGTGCAGGTGACGTCACGTCCGGGGGCCAGTGGCATCACGTCCGTTCGCCAGTGGCATCACGTACGTGGACCAATGACGTCGCGTTCATGGGCCAATGACACCACGTAGGCCAGTGGTTTCACTCCGTGGGCCAGTGACGTCATGTCCGTGGGCCAGTACACACCGTCCTGACGCCGGTGGCCTATGCCGGATATCCCGTCAGCATAGCCCGTGGCCTCGATTCGTGGGGCCTTCAAGCGGCCTCGCATCCAATCCTGCCGGTGAAGTGGGGCTCTGCTGCACTGCGCTACCCGCTCTCTCTCTCTCTCTCTCTCTCTCTCTCTCTCTCTCTCTCTCTCTCTCTCTCTCTCTCTCTCTCTCTCTCTCTCTCTCTCTCTCTCTCTCCTCTCTCTCTCTCTCTCTCTCTCTCTCTCTCTCTCTCTCTCTCTCTCTCTCCCCTCTCTCTCTCTCTCTCTCTCTCTCTCTCTCTCTCTCTCTCTCTCTTCTCTCTCTCTCTCTCTCTCTCTCCCTCTCTTCTGGTTGTCATCGTCACAGCTTCTCGTCTCGTCTCATGTCCGTCCTCGCCCTCGTCCCCGTTCCCATCCCCTTCTATGTCCCGTGTTCGCCTGTCACATTTTCACCGTGCTGTATCCGCTATCGTGCAGCATTACCTGCTGTCCCCTCCTGCCGCTCCGCCGTGCTGGCCTATTCTTCTCACATGGCATGACATGACGGCGTATCACTCCCATCTCCCGACATTATCTGCCGATTTCCTCTCACGGCGCCCCGTTCCACCGGTGCCCGCCGTTGTGCTCCGGCCACTGCCCGCTGTCCCTTCGCCCCCTACTTGCTAACCTCGCCGGCCTGCTGGCCTTTGAAGCGGCGACGGCGTCCGCGTGCGGCCGACGGCGGCTGGATTGGCTCCAGCAGCCCGCCCGGCGGCCGCTTCCAGCCGACAGGCTTCGTTAGATGGGCCGTGCCAAAACGGCTCGCAGCGGCTCGCGGAAGGAAAAAACGCCGATGCCGCTCCCGGTTTGAAAACAGAGCCGATGAAACGGGCTCTATGCATATTGACGAGGCCGCGCCGTGTTTTATAGGACCATCGCACGCTTTCCTGGAATGACAATATAACTGAGTCGCTTTTATACATGCACTCAGCGCCCGCACGTAAAGTTGTGGCACTGGGCGAGTTGTACACGCCACTTCATTTTCGTGAATTGGTACTCTATTCATGTTCACGTAGGCATGCGTATTTTGTTTGTCCTCCGCCCTCTCTCAATCTCTCCACGTTTCCCTATTCTACCCTTTCTTTTTCCATCCCTTTATTTCTCCACCTCCCCACACGCCCCTTAAAGCTGTTTAATTCCACACAAGGCATGCAGAGCAGTGCCAGATTTGTTTATCGCTGCTCGTTGCCGTTGCGCTCTGGCCGTCCCAGTCCCCGCGGCTCCGGCCCCGCCTGTCCCAGCGCGCCGTTTGGCAGCTGCTGCGATCCGAGCACTTCCGGTTGCAGGAGCGTCCAGCCCCCACCCGTTCGCCCGCTGTCGCGCGTCGAGGTCAAACGTGCGGCGACACGGCTCCGCCGCAAAACAGGCCAAGCCGGGCGGAGGTGGAGAAGGCTTTATTAGCGGCGTCCACGTCGCAAATAATTGTTGGCATGCGAGCGGGGCGTTTATTCTGCCAGGAATTTGGCAGAAACTAATTAGCGAAGTATGTGTTCATGCCGATGAAACTGTGTTGTAACGAGATGTAGTTGCCAGCTGGTGTGCACAAGTAACGCTTAAGGCGCACGATCTTTATAAAAATGGACGGATCAAGATGAACTTTCTTTATTTCTCACCGCTTATTTTTGGCAAGGTTCTAGCTTGCAGCCCCGTTCACATAGTCTACCTCGTTGTATTGCAATCAGGCGTTAGCATGCTAAGCATGTCATGCGGTACCACGATACCGCTCTGCTGCTGACTCCGAATTAGCAGAGGCTTTATGATTATGTTATATTGTGCTAAAAGTTTGGAAAAGCTACGCTGGCTGTGGCATGTTAATAGTCGCAGGGCGAAGAGTGTGGTGGGTGGGGTGTTGG
Source organism: Pollicipes pollicipes (assembly GCF_011947565.3). NCBI lineage: Eukaryota > Metazoa > Arthropoda > Thecostraca > Pollicipedomorpha > Pollicipedidae > Pollicipes > Pollicipes pollicipes. Next base: position 25,691,055 of record NW_023596136.1, on the reverse strand, counting down.
GGGTAGGGGGGGGGGGGTGGGGGGGGGGTGAAGAGCCTTTCCCCAATTGTCACAAAATGGGATTTGATCCCCTTCAACTTGGCTCATAGAGGGCACGTTTTTCCATGCTTCTCATTTGCCATTTTAAGATCAGACTGTCCCCTTTGAGTCCTGCTTCACCCCTTCAATACTGATGAGATGAAGAACTCATTACTCATACATCAATGCCCATCATTCATTTATTCATGTCTGCATTTATGAATCTTCATTGCCTTTTCCAATCGGGCGACCAGGCAATGTCGACGGCCGGCTCTCGTTGCTATTTTGTCATCCACACAGCACCGACGCGGTGACTCTAAACCCCGCAACGACCTGTAGCTTTTGTCGTTGTAAAGACTGATATTTAAAGGCGTTTGCCAGCCAGAGACCAGGCGTGTCCCCATCGCGAGGGGGTAGGGAGACTGAAAGCTAACCTGCCAATAATGCCTGCTTAGACGACAAATCCGAACTGAAAACACTCGAGCATCGTCCATCGATTTTAAGTCCTGATACAGATACATCGCCTTTTCCGCTGAGCCATGCTCTGCTGCAGCTGCATCGCCATTGCAAAATCGCGAAATGAAAACTTATCAACCGTTCTGCGGGAGTTTCAGGGCTGAATTTCTTGTTCTGTCTTCTTTGCCCGGCAAAATTACTTACAGACGCGGGCCAAGACAACCATTGCGTATTTCGTTAGCACTGTTCTACAGCTCTCAGCTGCCAGTACAACAGCTGTCTTTGATTGCGTCATTGGTATTTGCCGGTCGATGCCCCATCGGCGTATGCACTCGGTGCTGGCGAGCCGGCTATTTCTAGAGATACGGAAGGCAGTATAAGATACATTTATGCGTGCGCGACGGGTGTGGCCATGTTCAAACAATGTCGTGGGGGGAGGGGGAGGACAGAAAGCTAGCCTGCCAATAATGCCTGCTCAGACGGCAAATCCGAACCGAAAACACAACAGCATCGTCCATCGGTTTTGAATCCTGATACAGATGCATCGCCTTCCCCATTGGGCCATGCTCTGTTGCAGCTGCATCGATATGGAAAAATCATTACATAAGAACCGATACATCGTTCCGAGGGGGGTCCACGACTGAAGTTCTTGTTTATAAGAGAGGACTGATAAATGCGTTGCATTCCTTTGAGCAACGATGTTACCCATCCCTCGCTGCAATCAGCCGCTCGACACGATGTAAAAGGATTATCACTGTGAGCATTAACTACAGGACTTAATTTGTTACGAACGCTTAACCACAGCACTTGTCCTCAAACTGGGCCTGCAGTGGAGATAAGCTAATAGTGGAACTAGCATTTGAGGAGACATTGGAATACTGGCTCACACTGGGAATTCCCGTGTGCCACGCATGCGCGCTACATTCCATTTCAGAAACCACTTCACTTGTTATGTACCACCAAACGCACAATGCAGAACGCACAAGAGGGCTTCTGTCTTTGCGGTAGGCCTCCACGGACAACATCATTTTCCAGTCTCCCACAAACTTAACACGCGTCCGGGTGGCGGGCTGGATATCGTTCCCTCGGGTGGCGGGGTCAAGTTGACCATCCTGAAATCTCGGGAACTAAGGGAGCTAAATACACCAAATTCACAGGGTGTGTTAACCTGTACGTGAACTCACTTCGGTCAAAGGTTGAGGTTCTTAGGTCACGACCTTCGGGTCAAACAGGGTCAAACAACGTCAAATTCCAGGTTGGTCTCCAAAGTCCCCCAGAACCTAGATAAATGCTTCTAAGCAAAAGGTCACATTATCATTCCAGGTCAGTGAGCTTATTTGACCTTTTGAAGGTCATGGTGACCAAAATCATGCAAGATTGTTCTGAGTTTTGCATTTGAATGAGCGGCAAAAATTACGCCAGGTAGTATGCTCTTAAAAAAGAAATGTTGATCGGGGTCATTTTGGGGTCAATGATCTATTCTGGCCCATTAGAAGTCCATGGAAAATGTAAAATGCGGTTCCTGCTATCAATAAATTCGAAATGAGCACCGAAGACTATCCTATACATGAAGCCTTAGAGTAATAAAGCAAGACGGCTTTGACCTTGGTCTGACCTTTATACTTGACCTTAGGACAACATAATTTGCTCATTCAATTGTTGCGTTGCCTAAAAGAACGTTTCAGAGATGTATGCCCTCGTCTTACACTCCATTGTTGCATCAGATTGAACGATTCCCCAGAAATTGACCTCGCTGAAACTATGGCCTGACTTTAACCTAAATAGGTCGGCAACTTTACAAGGTACATCTAAATTGTTGGCACCAAACAATCCGCTATTCAATTGTCTACACCTATGCAGAATTTGGCGTGGCTACGCCGCGAGGTTCGGAAACCATTCTGGAAAAACCTTCGGGGGGGGGGGGGTTAATTTGACCACCCCCACCCGAGCGCGCGTTTATGTCGTCTCGAACACCATGTCTCCTGACACGTACAGGTAGCACTGACAATTTGGCACAGTGGCAAACACTTAAGTGGAAGATTAGTTAAGGCGTTCGACTCTCATTCGAGATGTTCGGATTAGATTCCTCCAGCGGAAGGCTTTCATTGGTTCAGTGTCCATCAGCAGGACGCGAAATAGGACAACACATCTAACCCGCGTAGCTATTACGAACACCTAAAGATGATAAACATAGCTTTTCTTGTCCGCAGCACAGCAGTTTAACCCACACGTGAACGGTGTTACCTTTAAGTAACGCGTTAACGGTGAACACCCATGCTACCTTCTCCCAATAAGAAGGTACCATGAATGCTCATGCTATGTGCTCATGTTGTATGCTTATGTTTGTACACACCCTCTTCACTAAAAGATTGGCACCATGCGAGAACTACCGACCTTATTCGAAAGAAATGATAATGAAAGTTTTCGCCTACAATCGTGCTTTCTCCAGTGCATGACGTGTTGTCTGAACACGTTCGCGTGTCGGGGCGCTTTGCTGGTGACGCCGTAGCTGGCAGCCGTGTGCTTGCGACTTCGGATCTTGTTTTCCGTCAGATTCAGACGTGTTTCTGGGTACTCGCCACAATCAGCGTGAAATATTGCAGCGCTGACAGCATAGAAGCAGTTAAACACGTCGTAAGATATCACCAGCGTTGTTTTTGTTATTTTGTATTGAAAACACCACCTCTCAGCACTGTGCCTTGTAAGGAGGTTATGAGTCGGGATATGATTACGAGCAAGGCCGTATGCAGCACGGGTCTTCGCTGAACTCACTGTGGCAACATTTTCAAGTTTTGCGGTACGGTCCGATCCGGCCCGGCCCGGTCCGACCAAGTCCATCTCCCGTCCGGTCCGGTCCGGTCCGGTCCTATCCGGCCAGACCTGGTCGGGCTTGGCCCGGCCGCCACAGTTTGAAAAGCTTATGTCTTTGCAACCGCTGGCCGCGGGTTCAGGCAATTTTCAACAACAAGAAGTGCAATATTTTAAAAGATACGCCGCATAAGTTGTCAGGCATTAGCATGCAAGCTGTTTCATTGTGCAGGATTATTCTTTTATTGTAGCGTTACAATAATTTCGCCTCCCTAATCGATCAACAGGGCCGGCAAATTGTCATAATGCGGAACAATGAAAACACGGGATGAAGCCGGGTTCAGATTTCGACGGTTTGGCGTCGCAGCGGTGAGAAAATAACATATTCTAAAGGATGATCAAATGGCCAATGTACTGTAAAAACTGCAAGTCCATGTGTGCAGATGATGCTGTGCTCTCGAGTGCAAACCATGGATCTATCCGTTTCTGGACGTGTTTAATGCATGGCGCCAGATCTCAGCCGCCCAAGAAGGTGGAGGACTTGAAACCATATGGTATCGATTAGATGTGCCGTCCTCAAAGCCCACTAACGTATCCCTAAAAATTCGACCCATGGGCATGTCAGAAATTAATTGAAAAACAGCTAATGCCACCTTTTCCAGAACCGATCCCGAATACAAAACGCCGTCAGCTCTAAACCGAGAGAGTTTGAGATGAGACGTAAAGTTTGTTCATTTAGGCCAACATCCACCTCAAAAATATTTGTTTCCCGCAATGTTTTAGTCTCAGTTGCCCAAACCACAAATGGCTGCAACTGATAAATTTCTTTGACCGAAGCTGCTAGGCCTGGCCCGGCTCGTAGCCAGCGATAGCCAGCCAATTTCAAGCAATGCTAGTTGTGAAATAGCGCGTGAACAGTACATCAGCTAACATCCGTCTGTTCAACTCTTCTGTAAGGCGGCCTTTTCAACACATTGATCAAACTCATCGGTATGAGTTTTCAGAAATGGCTGCTTCGTGTGCGCATTTGTTGTCATTACCTAGTTGTTATAGGGCCTTGATGGTGACGACTCATAATTTTGACGTCTGCCATGGTACGGCTCGTGTCTCGGCACGGCATGCGTCTCGTTGGCATTTAAATATAGGATTTCTTTAGCACCATAGTACTAGATCATTTAGGCGGCGGCTGTGATGTACCTACACCTGTGGCATACATACACGTACGTACATAGTGCAGGCACATGCATGCACTTGGTATGCATGTCATGTATATTCGGGTGCTTTACGTACATATCTATTTCCTCTTGCCAGCTCTTGTAAAAATAAACCTTGTTAGATTGAGCATCAATCATTTTCCCACCTCCAGCGAACACACGACTTGGAAACGCGCATATTTACATTACTTTTCAATTTTATTACCATCGTGATACAACCCAACGCGCACAACATATCCGTCCCTGCAGTTTAGTCGGTTTGAGCGCATGCCTTCCGATCTACTCACCCGTGGTGGAATGGGTTCGAGTCGCTTTAAACGCCCGCTCTCTGGACTTGACAGGAATGGCCTGCGGCCGGTGGCAGCGGTCGCGCTTAACGGCAGGTGACATCAGAGGGCAGGACGGGTCGTGCCAAGCAGTGTGGCACGCTAAATTTTCGCGATCAAATTCTACCGTTGACCTGGAATTACATGATCGAATGATAGTGCTTGGGATTCATAAAGCAAGGGCTACTTAGCTTGGGCACTGATCGCGAAAATCCATCCATTGAAAAACGTTCAGATTTAGACTTAAAAAAACTTATTCCACTACTCACTTGCTGGACATAAGACAAAATTTCATCCTCATCATAATGATTAGTCTGGTACATATGCTGCTGAATTTATTTTAGTGAACAATGTGCACAATATTGACAAATCTGCTGCATCTAGTGGGCAAGAGGATACCTGATAGCACGTAACATAGTACATTTCATTGGATCTCTTTTGAAGGCCTAACAATCTTAAAGTGGTTTATTGTGCCCTCTGTGGAAACTTTACCACGTTTCGGACACGTTTACATAGTTCCCGTTAGTAACTGACCTTTCCTGCTTTCGAGGGATGGGACGGCTCCTTCAGCGAACGTATTTGGTGTTTGAACTGTAACAAAATGAAACTTCAAGCAAGACGATTGTGCTTATATCAGGACAAATGTAATGAGTCCGTTGGTTGCTGATAAACCTGCCATGAAGCCGATCTATGAGTGTCTGTATCTAAAAGAATGTATTGTTTTTTTTTAAATTCCTCGAAGACGACACATTCTACAAATAGTCGTCTGGAGAAAGCTCCAGTTGTTTGTTAAGCGCTCGTGCCTGGGTGTTAACTGCGGAACGACATGCCTTGGTTGTGCCAAGGCCTTATAAGGTATCGGACTTTCGAATGAAGATGATTTTGTTGCCGAGCAGGATATCTGGCTGTTCCGTGGGTACGACCGGGATGCGATGAGCCTTCTCCAGACGTGATACATGATACATATCTCTAGACGTGATACATGATACATATCTCTAGACGTGGTGCATGATACATATCTCTAGACGTGATACATGATGCATATCTCTAGACGTGATACATGATACATATCTCCTATGCCTTCTCCAGACGACGAGGGCTGCCGACACGCTCACCTCTCGGGCTAGCTCCAGACGCCAACGAAGCCAGCCGCTCGCCGTCCAGTCTCATCGCTGATGGACGCCAGCAGTAATCTGCCACACTGCGCGGCATTCTGTCGTAGCTACCCATCGGCTGGCGTCCCTCTGAGCGGCATACTGTCGCAACTACCCATCGGCTGACGTCCCTCCGAGCGGCATACTGTCGTAACTACCCATCGGCTGACGTCCCTCTGAGCGGCATACTGTCGTAACTACCCATCGGCTGACGTCCCTCTGAGCGGCATACTGTCGTAACTACCCATCGGCTAGCGTCTCTCTGAGCGGCATACTGTCGCAACTACCCATCGGCTGGACTCCATCCAATGTCGGTCGGCGTCGACACGTCTTTCCCAGCCGCACGCCTGACTGCTGGCGCTGCACGACTAAGCGCTACTTGGCGTGGGAACGGCGCAGGAATGCACAAACCGATGCATATTTTTACGTGATGAGTGTGGGTCAGGACGGCAGCGTCGGATGCATCATTGAGATGGCATTCCTGCCAGGGAATCTCATCGCTGAATGCCCAGAATCGACTTGGCTTGATCCCAGCCTCCCCGGCGCCTACTGCAGAACGCAGGGAACAAAGGCCGTCGTCACGCCCCGTCGGGGGACGCAGCCATTGTGTTCGACCACGTATTTGCATTCGTTGGAAAGGGGATCTTGCGGGGAGGCTCTTCATCGACGGACATCAACGTGGTCAGAAATACTAACTGCAGTGAATTGAAAGTATTTCCCCAATCTCTGTGGGGGGTGCACAGCTTTACACGGGGGCATCGTAGAGGAAAGTAGCGATAATTGTATTACTTTTTACTCTGGGCTCCCTCCTACAGGAACTAGCGAGTATACAACTAAAATTCCTGTATCTGTAGACAGCTATAACCTTACCCTTCATATGTTGCGGCAAAGCTTTGGAGAGCACGTCTTCGCTTTTTGGTCAACGACTTCTGAATGACCTTCTTTCAAATGAGACAACTTTTCCCACGATGGGGTCAATTGTATCACGTTGTGGGAGAAGTTGTGCTTCTGTTTTGATGTCATCGAATAATTTGCATCACCAACGGGCTGAATGCGTTACGACATCTAGACCAAATGCGCTCGGCTGTCCTCTTTCGACGATTGCGACATGACAATTTTTACCCTTTTCGTCAACCAGTTTTTGTTTTGCGACCACTGTCAGCTCAGTTTGGGTTGTTCAGCTAGACATCGTCTGTCTTCATAGGTAGCATAAATGTCAGTTTGTTTTCTGCATGACAGCAGCTCATGACAAGCGTGTTATTCCATTGTTGGTAGTACGTCAGTGCATGACATAGGGTCGGTACACTGTGCAGCTGATGCGACGTTCCCCATGCGCAGCTGACACAAGTACCGCCCGACATCTTGAAAAAGAGCTCGTGTCACCCTGAAATCCTTGGCAAGCAGACGCCGAATGTTTTGCAGCATTTGCTCCACAAGGACTTTCACAGCACAAGGACGCTACTACACAAGGACTTCCATACCACAAGGACACTACTATACAAGGACCTTTGACACCACAAGGACACTACTACACAAGGACTACCAAGCCACAAGGACGCTACTATACAAGGACTTTGACACCACAAGGACACTTCTACACAAGGACTACCACGCCACAAAGACACTACTATACAAGGACTTCCACAACACAAGGACACTACTACACAAGGACTACCGCACCACAAGGACACTACTACACTAGGACTACCACACCACAAGGACACTACTACACAAGAACTTCCAAACCGCATGGACACTACTGCACAATGACTTCCACACTACAGGACACTACTACACAAGAACTTCCACACCACAAGGGCACTACTGCAACAGGGACTTCCACACCGCTCAGCATAGCTTTCCGACTGGTTCAGTCTACCGTGAGCCCTTTAACACACACGTACACTGATCGCTTTACTTTTCAACGATATGAAAAATACATCTTTGTCGCTCTCATTGCAAGACACCTACACGTATGCGACCAGAAGTACGCTGAAAGGTAATAAGCTGCGATGTGTCAGCTGTGTGGCTAAGACGGGAATCTGTCGAGCAGATTTTGAATAAATCACCTTGATACTACTTGGACATGATACCACTCACTCCAGTCTCCTATGCACACCTTCGGGGATGTCTACATCCACATGCTTTGCGAACATGATTTATGGAACGATACAGCGAACGTCGAAAGCTTTAAAGATATCATCAACGAATAGATCATCCTTCAAAACGTTGACAAATTTCGGCATATGCGCTTTGGTATTTATAATAAGCGCTTCGGCAGATCTGGCTAGCTCTTCACCAGGAGCGACGGGAACAAGGACGAAGAGGAGCTAACCCCAACTTTCTGAAAGTTCAACAAGGGTCTTTTGAGAGTTGACTGGAGAGAAATAGTTAGACAATGGCTATCAGCTTCTTCAGTTTTGAGGAATTCCCTCTCTCTGTCCCCTTTCAAGCCACAAGCAGCACTGTCCGGCGCGTTCATTCAGGCTGTTTCCTCCTGTCCGGCAGCAGGGAAGGCCAGAACCCAAGGTCGGGGCACAGCGAGGCAGACAGTGCTGTCATTTGTGGCTGGTATGCATTTTCATCGAATCCTGAATCCGTGCACGTGTTCACCATTCGATTGTCCTAAGTGATGTGAATTAACACGCGTTGTGAACACGGCCGCGGCGACAGCCGCCCGTGCCGAGCCGTCTGACCTCACTGACCTTGACCCAGAAAGGAGCTGGCCTCCGACGGGCGTGGGATGCCTGAGCACCTGTGGCGGTGCCGGCCAGCAGGCGACCGTGTCAGTTCCCCGGAGGGGGGGGGGCTGAGACAAGCCACCGCTGCTCGCGTGGAACCGGCTATAGCCACTCAGTCGAGCTTATTTGAAAGTTTAGCAGCCAAGGGAAGATAAAAAAACTGTCGCAATCAGCCGAGCAGTTGAATGCCAAGTGTGGCAATCCATGTGAACTACGGGCATTGTGCTTCATTGGTGCCATCGCCAGCGGCCAGCTTGGGAGATCCCAGAGGTGTTCGATGTTGCATTTAGGCACATGTGTTCGTCGCTGAACAATGCGATTAACAATGCCTAGATCGCTTGTGGATCCTGGCTGTGTTTGATAACCTTCAGACAATGCAATGGTGCATGCGCGCCCTGCTGGAAGGCTCTCGCGCTATGGAACAAACTACCGCAGCTGTGATTCGTTCAATCGCGTCTCCGGCAACACGCGTTGTCATGACAACCATGACGCAATGGGAAGACCCACGTGCAGTCGGCTGCGGTGTAACTGGTGTAAGATGTTCATTGTTGCTTCATTGTTGCCTTCAGGAGTAATAGTATGCAGTTTTGGTTTTCAAGTTGCGTGTGTACCTCTGACTGGTACCTGCTTTGATTCGAATGTGGAGCATGATGGGTGGCAGGAAGGTCGAACATTTTGCAGGACAGCCCTGCCATTTCGGTTGAACTTGGAATGAGCAAGAGAAGGCTTCGTCTCCTGATTTTTAGGCATCATGAGTTCCTACTTCCTACGTTTTGAATAACTAACATTCTCTCCTCCTGGAAGTACAAGTTCAACGACTTTAACCTGCCGGATAAATGACAAAATGGAGGAACCAGACATGTATTTACTGAGATACAACACCGGTATTATTGATATAAGGCATATACATATTTACTTGATATCGTCGTTTCATTATCACGTCCTGACGTATTACAGCCTGCTTATATACAACACGAGGGCTCCTAATTTGGCTCGGCATTGTTTCAATGGAACAGGCAGCTGTAAGTTTGCATAGTCTCGGCTGAATCTTCTCGAATTAATCGATGGGATGTCTCGAAAGCACCATTCAACGCCCTATCATTTATCGCCATTCGTCGTTGTGCCCTCCATATATTTGCTACTGTTGGCAGGGCCCGGGAAGAAATGTCATGCGTCATCCATTACCCCACATTTGTCACAGCTGTTGGGATATTTATCGACGCATATGACTGCTGAAACCATTAGCAGCATGGCTCGGCGTCGGGGATCACTCGGCCTGGGCCCAGTCAAGCAGCGTCAGATGGCTTCCGACCTTTAATCCGGCACCATGACTCTGCAACAACCAACGACCTAATCAAACAAACCACTACACTGGCGCTCGTCAAGCGGGCGCGAAAACTGTGCACTGATCGCGGCACCAGCAGCAACACATGTAGTGGCCGCTGCCCGCGGTAGTGGGGACTGCCGGCGTGCCTGTTCATAAATCATGCGCGGCGGTTATTGGCGCGGCGACGGCAGATTCCGGCTGCGCCGCGTTCGCCGCGCGTCGGCGCCGCGGCTAATGGTGCGTCAAAAGTGGCGCGAATTGAAGCCGGTGTGACCCGGCTGCCCAGCTGCAGAGGCGCGGGAAGAGACCTCCAGCGGTGTCAGTTATGGTCCGTTCGTTCCCAGTTCAGTGACTGCCGCCCGTGCCCCCCCTCCCCCCCGCCCAGCTGAACGATCGATTAGCCGAGCACCTGCACTGTGAATGGAATGTTGAACGGTGAAGAAGCCAAGAATTTCGTATGCGGTGGGTCACGCGTGTCTTATCGAAGCCGCGCTCCTCGGCTAGCTCGGTTGATATGACATGTGCATTGCACAATCCGTGTTTTGAGGCAGTCGGGCTCTGGCCCTGCGGCGGCAATCCACCTGTCAGTTCGCCGACCCGGCGCGCGAGCTGTCGACCTGAGGAACGTGACCTGTGCGTGCGCGTCACTCCCATTATTAAGTTCCTATCGACCGCTCCCGCTTCTGGCGAGGGCGAGGGCCGAGGGGACAGTCACGTGACTGGGCACGAGCGACCTTAACCTCGCGCACGACACGTGTGCTTTATGGTGCCGCTGCGCTCTGTTCGCCGGCCGGTCCGATGGGCCGGTTCTTGGCAGAACCGTCAATGAGAGTACGTGCACCGAGTGTGCGGTGTTTGCGGCGTGATGTAATTTGCCGACCAGCGTTCTCGTGCGCGGAGTCCGATTCGTTCCGGCTCGTCAGATGTGCGCACCGTGGTCCACGGTATCCGCAGAAGACGCTTTTGATCATTACGTGACAAGCAGACGTGACAGACGGGATGGGTCGCTTCCTCTCTCACCTTGCTGCCATAAAGCAAGGGGAAAGGCATCTTCAGGGCCTTGCTTGCAGACGCGTTAGCTGGTACTCATGCGTTCGGGATGATCGGCATACAGCGTGGTGTTTCCCCATCACGCATGCCAATGTGCGCAGGTCAAATTCCAATGGAGAACTTCACGTGGTGCGTGAGCGTAAGGTACCCATATGTACCCATAACAGCAGGTTTAGGTATAAACTTTCCTGGTATAAAGCTTTAAGTGCTTGGACAGTGAAAACGGGAAGGTAACCAGTGGGTACAACTTATTAAGAATGGACGGCAGGAGGTGGAGGTGCAGCTTCATGGATAGCGGGTGAAATAGGTCAATAGAATCTGACATGTGAAGACCTTTTTGTTCTATGCACTGTTAAAACTAGGCATTTATTGCAAAACATAAATTCTGAGAAAGGCTCTCAAATGAACTCTCCAAAAAGTCCATTGAAATTTAATCTAAGGAGCGTGCTTGCAATGTGAGCCCTAACTAGAATCATCTTACGAATTAGGCACTCGTGCATTTGTTCTTTTTGGTCCGAAGTTCTCCAACAAAAAAAAAAAACGCATCGTCGTAGCTAGAATTGAATCATGCATAACGCCCGGGGCTAAATGATCAGTGGTTTCGGCCCTCCTCAGCAAATAGTCCCAACTGACTTAACAAGTGTCTAACAAATGTATTTGGCCAATCAGGCCAGGATCCATGTGGACCGGCGGTGGCGAAACTTCTTAAGGCTTGGTAGGGGAAGGGGGGGGGGGGCGACAAGGATAGTTCTAGTTTGACCTTCCCGAGTAGTATGTTCAAATTCCTGTGAGAAGCTGAGATACCACCCTTCCGGTTATGGTTTCTGAATCGTTTGAGATCGAATTCTGAAGCCTGGTGACACTTCCCAGCCATCCCTTTTCTACAAGGCCTCAAAGTAAGTTCCCGTGATGCAGTTAACAGCGACTTTATTACGGGGCTTAGAATGCGTGTTGGACTAATTTTCTGCCTTTCATAAGCCGATAGTCTCGGCGGGGTCACGTTCTCCAGGGCGTAAACTCTTGGCGTAATCTCTTCACAGTGTTATGTTCTGGTGATGCCTGAGAGCGAAAACAAATGAGATCAGTATGGCAGCAGCGGGTCCAGGGAATGAATGGTGGTGGGATGGCCATCGTTCACGCCACGATATCATGGCGGTCTAATTATGAACATGGTTTACTTATTGCCATGTCTGTTGAGCATACCTGGATAACGAGTAGTGATATGGTTCATGAATCACTATTTACTCCTGAAATAAAACTTCGCAGATAAGACTTATTAGCGCTGCAAACATGTGTGTGTTTTATTGGAAGGAAAAAACATCACACAAAGCTAGTTAGAAAACAGCGAGCGTTTTCGCGTCACTTGCGGCAGCATATGTGCACCTTGTTAGAATGATAATGAAATGGTGAAGTCCGTAGGCCTATCATAACTTGCCTTCTATTTTTTCGCTCCTGTTTTTCGGTGTACAAAATGTTTGCTTTGCGTTTCAAATCACAAGTCAGTTCAACAGACCACCAGATCCATCTGGAGCACCTTTTGCGACAGCCGCGAGATAAGATGTTGCGGTTCCGTCGACTGAAGGGGGAGTAGATCGCCACGGGTCTGGCAACCCAGGAACGTCACCAGGGTGGTATCCACGCGCAGCTACTTATCGTTTCGAACTGCTGCTCTGAATGATAACATTGGCTTCCACGTTGTATGTAGATCACTTGGGCCGTCACACATGCACGGAAAAGCTTGCCCCTTAAGGGAATCGAACCTTGGCCCTCGAAGTCATAAGCCACTCAGGCATATTGACATATGACAGGGGGTGCAGGAGATTGGCCATTGGGTCACCCTGGCCCATTGAGTTTCCCGGCAGATGCTGACGGTCAATCCAGACCCCTGCACTGACCACGAATCGTGCCCAATGGAACGTAATCAGCCGCAGCAAACATGCATCGGCACCTTTCTCAGAAGCACCATCAACGTCAACACCAATCATAAAAACCGGGCCGCTGTAGTAAAGGCAACACAGCTAACAGACAGGTGAACGGTGATCGGGTTACGCTGACAGATTCAGTGGCACTGATGATCTCTGACAGTCATGACAGTCTTGTTATGAATACCCGCATTCGGAATAGTTTCCTCCCATGTCCGCCCAGTCTGCAAGGTCGTCGTCGACGTATAGATCAAGCCCCCTCGCCATCAGGATGTGACCATCACCCTCACCATCAGGATGTGACCGCTCTAAGCCCCCTCACCATCAGGATGTGACTGCTCTAAGCGAGGTGGGTGACTGCGGGGGCTGGGTCTCCGCCTGCCCAGGTCCGCCACACTCCGTCCGCCGCCCCCGACCGCTCCGCCGGCGCGCGCGGACCCCGGACGCAGCCGCCCCCAGCTCTCGCAATAGCAATCTAAACGTGACGCTGAGCGTCCGGGAACCTGCGGTTCTGAATAACCTCTCACATTCGGCCGTCGTCGCGCCGATTCGGAGACAGTGGCTGGCATTTCAGCCGGCGCGAGTCAGCCTCGCGCCGGGAGGTGGGCGGCGGGGTGGCGAACGGAAAGGCGAAGGAGAGCAAAAATAATGAAGATTCGCAATACGTGGGGAGTGAGAGAAAGAAGCCATCAGACATTATGGCAATAGGAGCGTACCGTTCCTTATGAAAAGACAACGGGGAAAGAGCAGAGCAGAGAGAGATGAGAGAGAGAGAGAGAGAGAGAGAGAGAGAGAGAGAGAGAGAGAGAGAGAGAGAGAAGAGAGAGAGAGAGAGAGAATAGAGAGAGAGAGAGAGAGAGAGAGAGAGAGAGAGAGGAGAGAGAGAGCGAGAGAGAGAGAGAGAGAGAGGAGAGAGAGAGAGAGAGCGAGAGAGAGAGAGAGAGACGTGAAACGGGGAAACGGGGGGAGGGGACAGTGACGGAGAAACATGTTATAAAGCACAACTATCGCGCATTTTAACGCCAAACATTACTACATGGCACAGATGTATGAGTTCGACGCGCCTCTTTCCAACAGGTTTACATCTACGCTTAGGCTACCAATAACCGTCCATTTTCCTCGGCAAAACAGACCCGCTTACGGCCTGCATTTGCGGTCAGTATAGTTTCAAGCAGCGGTATCATTTATGACGGGAAGTCAAAAGTGCAGATGTCTCAACGTTGTCTCCTCCACGCATCGCCCACCATCGTCTTTCAGTCCGCCTCGCCGACGCGCGTCGCGCCGGTGCACCTTATCCGATGGATTGCGACCGGTGCCATCATAATTCCATTCCGTCGGGAACAGGCGAGCGGCAATCAGCGATCGATGCTGGGAATTACCCCGGTTTGGCCGGCGCCCAGGCATTCGTTATCCGGCCGGGTGGACGCGGTGGGGTACGGCGGGCCGCGGCGGCCACGAGCGCGGGCGGCACTGCGGCCAGACGCGGCTGGGCTGGGCTGGGGCTGGGGAGGCTGGAGTGAGATGTGGGGTCCACACGAACCTCCGAGAGGCTGACGAGTCCCGGCAGGCCGACGAGCTGAGGGGTCGGAGAGGTGGAGGAGGGAACGGGATTAGTGAGGGGAAGCCTGGCAAAACACAGGAGGATGTCGGGCGAGAGCTGTGGAGGAGCTGACTTAGATGGGGACGAGAGCCGTGGAGGAGCTGACTAAGATGGGGATGAGAGCTGTGGAGGAGCTGACGAAGATGGGGTCGAGAGCTGTGGAAGAGCTGACGAAGATGAGGTCAAGAGCTGTAGAAGAGCTGACGAAGATGAGGACGAGAGCTGTGGGGGAGCTGACGAGGAACGAGGATGGGGGACGATAGGCGGGGTTCAGTGGAGTCTGACGGTGGCAGAGACAGAAGACAGACAAACAAGATGGGCACGAGCACTCACCAAGTGCGTGGAACTCTAATAAAAAGAGGGAATTAGAGGAGGAAAAGCAAAAACGTCCGACGTGGATGTTGTTGTTACGTGGTGGACATTTACTATGCCAATCTGCGAAGGAGCGCGGGAGTTTGTACAAGATTTGGGAGGCTCACAGACAATGAAAGTCGCTTCTTGCCATGCATCCGCGCAAGCCTAATGCTAAATTTCCGCACATGCTGGGAGAAGAAAGGGCTCGAACCTCAAAGTCTCCTCTAACGCGGTAGTTCCTGCGCCTATGAACCGTTAGGCCTAGGCATGTACAATTGAGGTACTGAGCTTTAAAGGTCGCTTGAGCTTCGCAGCGAGGGCTTGGCGCGGGCTGTGGACGTGGCACGCTTTGAAAAACGCGCTGTTAGCTGTGGACTGAAGTGCTGGTGGGCGCCCTACCCCGCCCCCTCAACCACTCCTGACAACTCAGTAAAGTGGATTGTGTAGGTTCAGAAATGTAGCTACGTTATTCAGTCCATTACGGAGTCCGCCTGGGATTCATTCACAACGTATTGGAGGTGTGAGCCTCGAGGCCCTGCACAGCTCCTCCGTTGTTAGCTAAACAATCCTCCGTCGTTGCTGGCCGCCCTGCCGCGATGCTGAAGAAGTAAACAAACACGCGACGCTGGGCCACAATGTCGGCGCACAAACCAGCCACGCAGGCAGCCGGCTGCGTAATTCATCCCTCTGGCCAGCTGGGCCGAAGGGGGGCTTAATAACACATCACGCTGTTGCTTCACCAACCAGACTCGTGGGATCATTTTAGCATTCCGATAACATCCCGCACACCGTAAAAAGCACTGACGAGGCAAACAAAACGAATGAAAACAAACGGAGCCACGGGCGTTGGCCGCCGCGCCGCACCGGTTTGACGCTAGACTCCGAGTGCGTCGCCATTGTTTGGGAGTTCAGGGCATCACGTGGCGCGCGGCAGCCGACGCGTGTAACAAAAGGCCGCCGCGATTGTAGCGTATGAATGGCGCCACTGAGGAGGTGTTGACTTTCGCCGACGCCCTTGTCGACGCCCGCCCCGGCGCTGCGTGGAGCTCGACCGGCGGCCGCGCGTGTTTCGCGGCTCGACGCGGCGCGACGAGGGGTGTCAGCAGCGCCCCGGGGGCCGCGCCTGTCCGGTGACGAAGCCCGGCGGGGCGGGCAGGTGTGGTTCAGATTCCTGCCCGGCGTCCGGCGCGGATCGTGACCGGCCGCCCGGCGCCGGCGCGGAATCCGAGCCGTCTCGTGGCGGAATCTTCCCGGAAGCGCCGACGCCGAGCGCGATTAATCCTCAACATTCGAGCCCACAAAATCGTTACACTCACTTCCGGTGGAGTGAACTTTGCAATTTAATCATCTCCGCATGCTGGGTGTGAACCAAGCTTTATCTGTAAGAGTGAGATTTATCTCTTAGTCCGCCCCTTCCCGGGAGTTCTGTGAACACCGGTAGAATACCAAAGCCACCTTACGCTGTACTCTTTATCATTCTCAATGCTGGCCTACTTAAAAGGGTTTCAAACCCGCCATTTGCTCACTGTGTGGCCTGCCATTAGCTCCGGTTTAGTGCAGCCGGAGTCGGGTCTATCCCGGGGCGTCGGCCGGCCAATATCGCGCGGCCCTGCTGTGCAACCGACGCCGCGGCCGTCACCGTGACCGACGCCAGGACCGTCACTGTGACCGATGACTGCGGCGACTGCAGCGGGGGGGGGGGGGGGGGGGAGCAGCGTACCAACTCAGGAGCGGGAGCCAACTCACTGCCGGCGGCGTGGAGTTTGTGACCGCGACAGCACTGGTGATCGGTCAGGTCCACGCTCCGGGCTGACCCAAGAGGGACGCAGAGCTGTTGCGAATGCCTGAGCGAATGCTGCCGAGGGGTCTATCTTGCGATAGGGTAATGAACAGGACTAATGGGCTTGCAGCAAGACAGAATAAGGCCTGGAAGGCTGTCTTTGTTGTTAAACGACATGAAGAAGCCTCTTTGGGCTGTTTTGAATTGTTTTGATGCACTGCATCAACTGGGTTCGTAATGTAGCAGTCAGGATCAGTCCAAGATATTGACACCACCGCCTCGTGGTAAATATCACATTATGCAACTTGTAAATGCTACCCTAATTGTGCCCTTCTGTCCTTTGGCGGTAAATTGGTCAGTGAAACCAACCAATTATGTTGTACCACTCACCGCTGCCAAAGCCATAATAATTCACAACAGGTTACGCGTTCTGTGACTCGGAATGCGAGAAAGGTAAACAGCGCTATGCCATTGACGTGGAAAAACGTTATTTCCTTTCTTGTCGTTTTTAAGCTATACGACCATTTTTACGAGCGTTATGGAGAGAAGAAGATAGCAAAAGTACTCCAGGATTTATCGTCGGTTATGTGCGACCTGTGACTTTATCGGTCAGACAACAAATGTGAACGTGATCTTTTCTGAGCGGGAGCGAACGAAGACTCGTCGATCTCCGATCCATCGATTGAACCATGGAATTCGGGATGAGGTGGGCGTGGATAAAACAGGATCTCGAGGCGGTTCTCAGCATATTTTCACAGGTGGTGACGGGTTAAGGCCAACATGGACCAAGATACCTTTTTGATATCACTGAATGGTTGACTGCGGCACCGCCTCCAACACGTTCACGCAATTTGTTTCTTCAAGCTAATATAATCTATAGCGTGCTTCGAGTCCGGCTTTTGTAATTCTTTGCCTATGTCTGTCCCATTCGCACATATTTTCGTTGAGGAACGCTGTTGTATGCAAATTACAAGCAGGACAGGATCTTTAACCAGGTCTGGACGTAACGTAGGGCCAGGCGTATCTGCCCCCGGACCCCGACGCCGGATGGGGGAAGGGGGGAGGGGGGGGGGGGGTAATGGTGGAAGAAGGATAGCACTGAACATGTTGATACCGGGCCATCTCATTGAGTGTGCATCGTTACCGGACACTGTTTGCCGTTCTCCTGACGAGTTGCAACCCGAAGGGGATAATCTACTGATGTATGTCATGGTTGGCTGCATATTCAGATGAGTTTGCTTTTTAACGACCGTTAAGTTATTTCGATGATTTTATTGCAGACTTGTGCAATAACCCCCCCCCATTAGAAGTTTGTGCAACGGCATGTCACCCATAATGTAAATGTGATGCACCTAAGTGCATAAAAAGTCTGAAAGAGGCAAGAAGTTTTGTTTATTTCAGTATTATGGCAGGTACTGTTCCGGTGGTATGCTGTGGTGCGTGTCGTTATGTTACATTGGGAGAAGTATTACTCAACATCGGGCAGTAAGCAGTCGATTCATTTATTTTTCTCACAACGGCTAGTTGCCATTAGTAAATTCTAGTGATGTTGCATTACCAGGCATCACTGATGAGGTCAAATCCTTTATTTTCCTTTTAATTGTCAGCAGGGTTGCAGGCCGGTCGAGGATTTCCTGACAGCTTTTCGACTTCAGCGGTTCCACCCGGCCGTCATATGTGTGAAAAAAATATCTTTGAAACCACCAGCATGGCATGCACGAACATGAACATGACAATTTGGAGAGGTAAAAAGCGTAGTTTTAAAAGTTTGACGCACATCATTCTGAAGGGCTTGATGCGGCTCGATGAGGCAAGATTTTCCAGCAGTTTTGTAATGTGGACCAACTGTAACCCTCGCCGTCCGGCCGGCGTGGGAGGCGTCAAAGCTGCTATCAGCAAAAAACAGCACATCACGGGGCAACGCCGGGTCCAGATGTCAACGACCCGGCATCACAGCGGCACCGGCAGCCAGTGCTGACGGGGAGAGCATGGGCAGTGCTATGTGACAACGTGTGAACTGACAGGGGAGAGCATGGGCAGTGGTATGTGACAACGTGTGAACTGACAGGGGGAGCATGGGCAGTGGTATGTGACAACGTGTGAACTGACAGGGGGAGCATGGGCAGTGGTATGTGACAACGTGTGAACTGATGCGTCGGGTCAGTCATGTGCCCTCGAACCTAAGCCGTGGACTCGTCCTTTCTGTGCGCTATTAAGAACTGATGACAAGTTCCAGCACCCAGAGCAGCAGGATAGGATCCAGAGCGGGTGGGGGTGAGGTGGGGGTGGGGTGGGGTGGGGGGGGGGGGGTTAAGGCGTGGGGTCATGGTCCTCTCCTTGGGCCGAAGTGATACCAAGGTCATAATTGGAATCTGCATTTCCGCGAGATATCAAAGAGCAGTGGCCCCAAACCTTTATTCTCAAAGAGCACCAAATTCCAAGAACATAGCAATGTTGTGCCTCCCACTGGATAGGCCCATGGGCTAGGCGGCACCAAAACCTTCATTTCGGGCGCCATAACCTCAATTTTCCAGAGACAGTTTACACAAGAGGACTATCTAAAGGGCCCAAAACCTTGATTTTAAAAGGGGGCTAGAATCCAGGGGCGCCACAATTCATGTGCCTTCTATTCCGATAAAATTCTGGATCGGCCCGTTCCCAGAAGGGCATCAATAACTTTCCTTTCCGGACATCTTAACCCTTAATTTCCAGAGGGGTGTATTTCCAGGGGCATCACACGGCAGGTGCGGATCCAGAGGGAGATGGGCTTGGGCCATCTCCCGCTTGGGCCTCATTAGGTTTTGGTGCCCCGAAGAGGTGTCAAAATCTCCTGGTGCAGGGGCACTAAACTCTTCAATTAAGGAAACCGCAACCTTTATTCGCAAGAAACACCCATTTTAAGAGAGCACCATGGAGGGTCCCGAACCTTCTTTCCTAAGGAGCACCAAATTCCAGGGGCAACAATGTTGTACCTCCCACACTGATGAAACCCTGGGTCGGACCTTTGGGCGAAAGTGTACAGAAATCTTTACTGCGGGGCATTATGATTTTTATTTTTAAGAGGCACAAAAGTAAAGCGGACCATTTACAGCGCCGAACAAGATGATTTAAACGGGGAAGATGTCCAGGGGCCTCAGAATTTCTGCGTCATCTATTGTGATGAAATTCTGGAGCGGCTCTTTCGGTGAGAGGCACCAAAAGCATTCATTTCCGGGCATCATAACCTCTATCTTCCAGAGGCCCCCAATTCCAGGGCCCACCAGAAAGAGTCCGAAAACCTTCCTTTTCAAGATACAACAAAGTCCAGGGGGTACCACGATGCCCGTACCTCTGCATTAACAAAATTCTGCATCGGCACATTCGGCGAGAGGGCGTCATCCTTTTGGAGCACAGTATCATTTGCTTCCTAGAGGCACGAAATCCAATCGGGCGTTTGAAAAGCCCCCAAAATTGTCATTTCGATGCGCACGTAAGTCCAAGAGTGCCACAATGTTTTGTCTTCCACTCTGATGAACTCCTGGATTGATCCCCCCGGCGAAATGGCACCTAAAACCTTTATTTCGGGCATCATAGCTTTTTTAACAGGCACCCAATTACGTGTGTGATGGGGGGGGGGCAGCCCAAAACATCCCAAAATCTTCATTTTGAAGTGGTCACACATTCCAAGGTGCACCACAAATAGCCCTCAAATTTGATTTCACGAGGACCCAAATTCCAAGTGCGCCACTATAAGGAGCTCACGTAGAAAAAGATGACAGATGGGAACGGCACCTCCCTCCCCTAGTCCCTTAGGCCCCCAGCGTCCCGAGGGTTCCTAGGATTCTGAGAGATTCCTTGGGCCCCGTGTTGCCAACGATCAACGGCCAGAATCGAGGGTCCGAAGGGCAAGCCAGAAGCCATGTGAAGGGACCGCAGCTCAGAAAAGCGACGATGCAAGGATACGCATTAACATTAAGACAGTGGAAAGGCCCTGTGTCAGCCGGAGGCTCCAGTACCGAACGAACGAACGAAGGAGGGGTCATCCACACCATTTAAACCAGGAGCTGATAAGTCGAATGTGTGTCTCTTTACCAGTTATTATACTCCCTGCGCCGGTAAGGGATCCTCCCGCATCAGTGGCGGCCCTCGCGTCGATATAGCGCCAGAAATCCAGGTCAGGGATCTGCCATATCAGGGACGGGGCCAGTGTATAATGTATCCCTTTAAAGGCCTCCGTACCGACCAGGGGGCACTATCCTCGTGTCGCCAGAGCGACAGACCATGGATATCTTCTACACGTATATCGATCGATTTCGTGAAGCGTTGGAATGTACCACTCTCCGATAGGTAGTCACTTTCGCCCGTCCATTGACCACCACCGTTTGCTACTGCGAGGTCGTCGCTGCGCGGCCTATGGAGACTGCAACGCCGGGCAGTGGTGCTAGTTCTGTGAGAGGTTAAGCACACATGCTTCAAACAATTATATGCGTATTTTTTCGCTCATGAATTGCGAAGAAAAATGATCTTCCCCATACGAACAAGGGATGGACATACCAATGCAAATTTAGGACCCTGGTTTGATCTAAGCTGGCGTCCGATCCAATGATCGGACGTGATCCTTAACACCTTTGGAAAACCCCGAGAAAGTCCGGCAACGCCCCTGGCTGTTATTTTGCTAATAGAAAGACACGAACAAACCACTCTAAGGTGAAAAACACCGGCTGTAAACTTGATGCAGTCATTTCATTCCTGCCTCGTTATTTGTTTGTTGTTTTTTTGCTTTTAAATACATGATGCATTGCATCGTCTAATAGCTTCTGGTTTATCGATTTGTCAAAGAAGTTAAGCATAAAAAATAACAGAAACTCGTCCACTAGAAACCAAACTAAGCTACGTCCGCCAAGCCATTCCGACGGGATACAGCACATCGGCAAAACAAAAATCTGGAATAAAGTGGCCGAAATCCAGGAACATTCGGCGAGGAGGGGGATACTGAGTTTCAGCGGTACCACAATGAAGCGTGGTCCCTCCCTGGACGAAATCCTGGATCCGCCCCTGCAGAGCAGGCGCAGATGCGCAACCAGTCGCACGGTGCGGGCGAAAGTGCCGCCGACAAGTCGGCGAACCATCTCATCATCGATCTATGGCTGCATGAGGATCGCAATGTAGGCGAAATCATGGTCTACAAATCGCCGAATGATCTCGCCAGTGAAGCGCGAATCCTTCATTAAGGAACGTCTGCCAGCTAACTTGCATGGGAAGCGGACTTTGCACTGCAGTGATTGGATTCATTTGTGCGCGAGGAGAGGCATGACAACCTACATGACAGGCGGATCTTTCAATACAGTGATTAGACCCATTTGTGCGGGTTTCCAAACGGGCCAGGCTCCATTAGCAGGCCTTGGTGCCATTAACGCGCTGGTCATAAATAACTTCCACTTCAGTCATCATCTCGCTCGTCCCATGGCCCTTATGGTGTCTGACTAGTTGCATCGGAATCGCCAGGCGTATATAAGGAACGGAAATATCACGAATGAAGGCTCGGCTGAGGGTCTGAAAAGTGCCACCGAAGCGACCAAGGTAGCAATCAGTTCCAGACTTGCATCAAAGCATTTTGGAGGTTATGAGGGAAAGAAATGTGAATGCAGAAGTGAGGAACCACGCTGGCAAAAACAAAACCTGGCGTGGGAGCAGACAAAAGCGAAACGAAAACCTTCCAAGCGGTAGAGTAACTTGATAACGTTTATGTTGATATGGCGTGCATTTACTGTACCGGCGGAGTTTGAGAAAAAAAATGTGTGGCTACACCGCGCATGTTGCAATAATCGGCCATAATTTTTGCAGTCGCAAAATAGCGTGAGCACTGTTTAATGTTAGAGGCCTTGCTTTCCACTGAACGTGCGCCCCTGCATTGTCTACAAGCGGTGGAGTTTGCGCACAAAATAATTGTTACCGTCTCAGGTATATTTTTGGAACTAGATTTCGCGCCGAATATGATTTCAGTTTCATTTTTTAACTCTAAAAGTTCAACACAGAAATATCCCATCTTTACCCCCAAATCATTTTGTGCTTTTCGAGTTAAGTACAAAAACAAGTTTATGAAAGACAAATGTGCAACACCAACGAAAAAGCTCGGTTTTTTAGTATCTATCCTTTGGCGTACTTTTTTTTAATCCAGCCACTCTTGCTATCAGCTACCTGCCAACGAAGTCAATGAAAGTGAATCCTAAGCTGGTGACACCATGCATAAAAATGTCAACTACCGTGGAGTCTCTCTTCGTCGTCAAAATGCAGCAATAAGCTTGGTAATCGTGAATCGAATTACCTGTACCGAGCGCAGCCGTTTGTAGTTACCAACGGGCACCGATGAACCCACCATGCCTGCTCTTTGCTCGTGCATCCCAGTTCTGTTATGTTTTAGTCGATAATCGGGATACGTGTGAAGGTGCAAAAACGTGGCTGGGCGAAATCAACTTTAATGTTCCTTATTTTCATCGCTTGTCTAAGGGATACTGTCAAACTTTCATGAGAGGGGAGGGAGCCAGGTCCCTGCGCCCCCTTCCCTCGTCCAACGTCTACGCGTTCAGCAGCCCTGCAGCCAATATGCATAATTCATCGGGACTCAGGAATAGGGCCATCGATGGGCAGAACGGAAACTTTGCCAAACGTTTCTTTGAGGAGGCGTCTTTGACAGCCCGTTGCTTTGAGGAAGAATCGAAAACATTGAAAAGCTTCTCGCGTCGTGAGGGATGGGCGAATGGAAAGGCCATCAACACGCGACGAATAAATTTGCTGCCACTACGCCTCACAAGAATTTGTTGCGCGCTGTTTACTGAAGCGCAGAATCACGCGTCTGCCTTCACTGGCTCTTGGCATGCGTGAGCATTTCGCACTAGACATGTCCGCCTTGGTCCCGCATCACAGCTCGTACTGCACCATGATCGTGCACTGCACTGCACAAGCCTCGACACGCGTTTACAAGGTGAGTGATTCACTCGTGAGAACCATCCCTTCTCGTCAGTTCGATGCACATCGTTGCATCGCCCTGTATTTGTTCAATGAAGCGCCCCTTGTTTTGCTTTTGTTTTGCTCGTCGGTGTGGGGTCTGTAGCTCTGAGCTCAGAGGTGATCAGGGCTCAGCCTCTGTCGAGCAAACTGCACCTAAGTGAATCATGTCTCAGACATGATCCGCTAAAAAACTGATGAAATTACTGGATAAGTGCGCGCGTGCATTATTGTTTATTCCAGGCGTAAAACACTTCAAATAAGCTGTGTTTTCTGTGCTCTGGGGTGTGCCGGCAGCTTAGACCAGAACAATTCCGGGTGATTTAATGTTGGATTCTCAATTCCCGAGACGCCCAAGAAGCAGCCGTGGCGCAAAATGCAAGCCAAATATCGTCTGACAAGGCCAACTGACGTAGCTGCCGCAATTCTTATTGGTACAAAGAATATTCATTCAGAGAGAGAGAGAGAGAGAGAAGCGAGAGAGAGGAGCGAGAGAGAGAGAGCGAGAGAGAGAGGAGAGAGAGAGAGAGATAGAGAGAGAGAGAGAGAGAGAGAGAGAGAGAGGAGAGCTAGAGATCGATCAGCGAGAGAGAGAGGAAGAGGGAGAGAGAGAAGGAGAGAAGAGAGAGAGAGCATCGCTCGCGAGAAGATATAGGAGATCTATATAATACTACTCTCGCATATAGATATATATATATATATATACTATATATCATATATATATACAATATATATATATATATATATATATATATATATATATATATATATATATATATATATATATATATATGTCAAGTCTTACAGTTACTGGCAATTATAACTTTCTGGAATCAGCAACATTTTCCGAGGACTACTTATTTTCAAAGTGATTCTCCGCGAAATCTTGGCTGACCAAAGGCAAGTAAACAAAATGCCACTGGACGGGGCAACTGATATAAAAACTACAATTTAAAAGTTAGTTTTTAGCACAGGCCGTCACATTTTATTCCGTATATGAAGTTTGCCAGTTTGGACCTTCTCAAATCAATCTGATTTTCTGCGAACTAGCTCTGCCTGAAATGATCATTTTTAAAAACGCCAGTTGGCCGACATCATCCCTGAGGGTTTGTGTTATAGCTAACGTGGCAGCACATCATCCCTGAAGGTTTGTGTTATAGCTAGCGTGGCAGCACATCATCCCTGAAGGTTTGTGTTATAGCTAGCGTGGCAGCACGTCATCCCTGAGGGTTTGTGTTATAGCTAGCGTGGCAGCACATCATCCCTGAAGGTTTGTGTTATAGCTAGCGTGGCAGCACGTCATCCATGAGGGCTTGTGTTATAGCTAGCGTGGTTCTGCGTTACCAAGTGTTTCTACTAGCTTGGCAGCGCTCAACACTTTTCAAAATCCACAATAAAGAGTTATCGTTAGTATCATTCTACAAGTAAATCTGTGTTGCTATCAATGCTACATTGTCATTGAACGACATAAAACACCATGTCACTGCGTATTTCCGACAGGAACTCCGCGTCGCCTTTGAAAGCACATTTGTGGCGCATTTCAATGATGGAAAATTTTCCTGAGCGCATCTCACAAAATTTCCATGGCTCTCTTCACGTCTCCGCACATTGTCGACGTGATCCAAGTCGCGGTGCGCGATAACCGTCCTTCGCCTTTGTCCCTAGTGTTGTCGATGCGACCTGAGCTTGTATAATGGATGCGGCGAACGTGACAGAGCAATGTGTTGTTATACGAACCAAGTGTGGGCTGTTCTTCATCCACGCAACTCAGCGCTTGTTAGGCTGGCGGTGCACTGACCTTTGTTTGGGCTGGAGTTGGTACTGTCGGCAGCAAAATCCTCCCTGTTACTTGCAGGGTGTCGCGACCTTATCAGTCTGAGTGGTCACTTCGCCATCGTGGCCTTAGCGACCTAGCCGCCCTCTGTGGCCCTAGCACCCACAGCCTTGGCCCAGGCAATTACACAGAGCCGCAGGTGCTGATGTCATCAATGCAATGCTTTCGACATTGCACTCAGTAGTTCACGTGTGTATGGTATGTGGAGGATCCGAGTTACAATGTCTGCGCTGTCAAGATTGCCGGGAAGACTGCTTCGGAATGACTGTTTGAACTTCCTTGCACAGATTGTCCATTGCGGTTGGGTCACTTTGGAGTTTTGTTCCAGTTGGCTGATGAAGGATCTGCGCTGTTAAGACATATAATTCCGCACGCCTTCTACCCCCTCTTGACGAGGTTCCATGAACCGGGGTGTATTCCTTGTGCACGAAGAATATTCTCTTCTGCACGATGTCGCGTAGAATCCTCGGCGAGCGTCTTCGTAGAGCGGCACACTTTCTGTTTACATCTTCGTAACTTTGGTTACAACAGCGCATGCGAGACACTTTTATTTGCGTTTTTACTTACCACGCGTGCTTCTAACAACGAATGCCGCAAATTATTCTGTTTGCCGCGTTTAGCGCACCTTTCATTCACCCGTCGCAGGTCTTAGGTGGGCAAATTGACTTGTTCATAAATGACCCTGTTGCGCCATTTCTGTCTCACTTCGATCAAGTAAGCAAGGAAGATTTTGCGCGTCCGGCAAAGATTCTACGTGACATCTTATACAACCTTTGTCGTCCGGCTCGCTGCGAACATCAAAAGATGTCGAAGCTATTGGGTTAGGCGTCGTGAACGACGTTGACACTATGGATTATTTATCGTCCAGGTCACTGTGAACGAACCCCCGAGCTCCGCCATGGAGATTTATTTGCCTGTGCATCAAGTCAAGGATGGTTGCACACTCTAAGTGTGCCATCTTCGGCATCCGTATCAATGTCGCCGATCGCCTGTCCATACGTTAAGAACAATGGTGGGATGACAGTTACGACTGGCCGTCGGGAGCGTGTGTCTTATGGGACAGGAGCGGCCAACAGTGCCAGCCTCGCAAAGGAATCGTAAAAAACCTTTACAGAGTTAAAAGGAATGGTACACATTTGAAGGTATTGGAGCAAGTATCAGATATGATGAAATAAACTCACTTATAACTATTGGTATGCTTTTAAGTGGCTCTATCCAGTAATTTCGTTTCCTGGTAGTCGTTATCTGGTTGCGTCATCGCACCTTGCAAAACACTGACTGCCACCCAATTGACAGCCATTACATTTGGAAATGGTGGAAAAAATGGAAAAAATGGTGTTGACGAGCGTCAGATATGAAAGACTCGACAATCATATCTGCCTGCCTTGATCGCCGCATGGCCAGTTGAATGACAGCATTTGCATGACGTTATCGTGACGTCATGAATACCTGGAGGACCTTAAGATAGCCTGCACGAAATGATCTGCATATGTTCGCGGACGTGCACCTCAAAAACTGTCAGAGTTTAGGTCTTAGGAGAGCCAGGACTGTGAACTGCACCATATGATCTTCAAGGTGGCTATTTCAGTTCAAACCCCCATACAAACGTGGAACACTTATTTTACCTTCGTTCTTTTTGAATCAATCAATGTATGCCGAGGTCCATTGGAGAATCGTTGGCTCCATCCGTAAAGCTGCCGTGCATATCAGCCTCAAGCATCGCAAGTTCTCAGGTGGTTCGTCCATGATTCATTGAACCTTCACCATTATGCAATGAATAGTGACAAACGGCAGCATAGCACTTATCTTTGCATGCTTAAATAAATGACTATCAATGGCTGTTAGAGCCTGTTTGGAGCCATAACTGTCTTAAAGGGGGCATTTATTTGCCTGTGCAACAAGTCAAGTTGAAGTTTTGACCATGTCGCATTGCGGTGCTGGATGGGACACCATCAGCACGTCGTTTCTGGTGATGATAATATTATTCCTGGAGCAAAATGCCACCTGCATTTGGTTTCGCACAACTCATTTACACATTATCTTTCACGGGACGACATTCAGGCTATTACTGGACGAGACGAGGCGTACCTAATGCTAGTTTTGGATCAATTCATCCTGTGTAGTTCTCGGGGACTTGGATTCGTGGTTTGGACTGTTCTAGATCAAGGCTGCCTTAAATCTCAAAATTCAATGAAATGGCTCGCTTTTAGAAATATTCTTGAATTAGTTAAGTTTTTCTGCACTGTTAGTTCAGCTTCTGCATTTATCTACATTGCTCAGCCTTCGAAGTTGAATATACCAGAAGTTGCTGGTTAGGCGGTGTAATAGAACACACGTTGGTAATATTGACAGTACTCAAGCTGTGATTCTGGTTGTGAGATCACAAGCACGTGAAGAGATCAACCCACATAACGGCATACGCAAGAGATCATCTCGTGATCATATGCACAGCTTGAAACGTTGAGTACTGTCAATACAACTAATATTTCATTCTCAACTTCGTTTAACCAGTGCCTCCCGGTATATTGAAGATCGATAACTCAGTATAAGAACTCTGAACTTATAATGCAGAAAAACTAGGAGCTGAACGCCTTTCTGCCTTATATCAGCACGTATTTTCCTTCCAGCTTCAAAGTTAAAACTACCAACAAGTGCTAGATTGGCGTCATTTGGCATCAGCAAAGGACCTAGCTGTAGGCGAACGTAGGCGAAGTACCGTAACCCTAAGGCTTCTCTTGTATCGCTGTAAGTCCAAAGATATGCACAGACTATTTTGCAAGTGGCTGTAAACCACACGCATTGAATTAAGACACCAAAGTCTCAAACACAATACATTTTAATAATACAATTCCGGCAGCAGATTTACGAAACAAAAATCTGCATCTTGTGGGGCAATCGGATGATTCATATGTAAAAAAGAACAGCCGTCACAAACAATAAGTGCCACCAGACACATTTCAACAAACTGCATCTGTCTATAACTTTACAGATGTCATTCAATAAATCCAAGACAGCTGAAATGCATTATGCTCTCAGTATCGGTCCGGCCATTCGGATGTGACTATTGTAATCACGATGCATCATTGGAACACGCCACTTCAAACAAATTT
Organism: Pollicipes pollicipes; assembly: GCF_011947565.3. Lineage (NCBI taxonomy): Eukaryota > Metazoa > Arthropoda > Thecostraca > Pollicipedomorpha > Pollicipedidae > Pollicipes > Pollicipes pollicipes. Next base: position 25,662,377 of record NW_023596136.1, on the reverse strand, counting down.
GACTGCCTCTTTTCAGCATGCAGTCCGTTTTACGTCGACTCCTGGCTTGTGAAAATGCGTGAAGCTATTCCCACAAGACTCTCTAAGCTCCTCTCTTACGCTCTTACTCTCTTACCTTTGACATCTTGACAGACAGCTGGCAGTTCAAGAGAATATCTCACATCATTCGGAAACCGAAGCAGAGAAACTGATTCTTGGCTCCATCAGTCTCTTTCGTGAGTACGCATCACAATTATTTGTTTGTAATGAGTCATCTATCTAAAAACGGATCTAAAGGAGGCCACCAGCTCCGCCCCTGGCTGCGCCTGTCCTGTGCGGCAACTATTTAAAACATGCTTGAAGAGAAGCGAATGCCATGAAGAACAACGAGCGAAGCTTAGCGAGCGAAAAGTCGAGCTTTGGGGCCGACTGGTCAAGACGATCAAGCGGGTCTGAGGAATGCCGAGGTCAAGCGAACAGCAAGAGTCACCGGTTTGCGCCGGTTTAGAGTCGTCGTCGGCGTTCTGAAGAGGACGCCGCCTGCCCACTCGCTCCGACTGCACAGGTGTGATCGGCTACATGTCGTATGTGGCGGCGGTGCTGCTAACAAGCGGAAGGCTGCTGCAAAAAGAGGTGCCCGTTCGTCACGCGAAAGCACGGGAAGGCCGGTAGTTGCATCATAGCCGCTCAGCAAGCCTTCAAATTCTGAGCTGCACGACTGCTACCTGATCTGATCTTACGGCATAGTTGTGGATCGAAATCCGCGACTTCAGGTGCATAGCGCACGATCACGAATCACTTCGAGTCCGTGATCCACAGCCAGGAGTCCAGACTGACATTCCCAGCGTCTCTCAGCGATGTGAATAGCGACCAGTGAGACGCCTTGTGCGGCGCGCAACGAGCATCGCAACGGCAGACCGGAGAGGTGTCGTCTGTTGTCAGCTTGCAGATGATTTAAACGACTAATCTTACGGAGTCGGGAGCGCTAGGCAACTCGTGCCAATGGGTTCCACAGTGTGTTGGAAAGTCCCGTTTTTTTCTGAACAGGAGGTTTGCTAATGTAACATAAGCGCACTACGTCACAACTGACATTGCTGAAAAATTCGATGAAAATTGCAGAGCGTGTCATCAATTGAGGTAAGTGGCTTTAAATATCCGACTATCGTTCCACCTACCTATCAACCATCGACAACTAACCAGGCGTGTCCACCCGTATCCATCACCGCTCATATAGCCGTGTATTGACATGAATCAGGGACAGATTCTTGCAAGAACGCGGCACTCCCAGCTCAGAACAAACAGCACCCATGCCTTTGATCTTTGCACGGTCCAGTCCCCCTTGCTTTCTGTCACAACACCTTGTCTTCCAGATCGGTATCAGAGAGGGTGGCGTTGGCCACCTCTCGGTCGATGACTGGGCGCGATTTATCGGTCGGCGAACCTATGCGCTGGACAATCTTGACTTATGTCATTGAGCTGTAGCCGTTCAGTTCGCCTGCATTGCGCGGTTGGTTTAACGACCTTGTCTGCTCTGGTTATCGATATTTTGCAGCTGACATTACGCTAAAATACCCCAAAAGGTGCGGATTATTGGTTTGTGCACGAGAGGCGTGACCGTCCGCACACATCGGTACACAATTTTACCAGCACGATCGCCCGTCTCCTCCGCCGTCAAATCTGTCAGTCTCATGCCAGCGCCACACAGGATCGTTGAGATATGGACTCGGTTTCAGACTACGTTCTCCAGCTTTTTCGCAAGCCTGGAACTATCTTTCCGCAAAATCAAGTGAAAAAGCGCAAATGAGACCACGTATTGCAATGGTGCAGGTAAACTCCTGATAAAATTGCCTGCATGTACGTGCCAGCCTGTTATATATCACAAGTTAAAAATATTTATTTTACTGAGAGCTGCATCAGGCTGCATGGATGCAAGGTTAGCGTGCACTAGCGTCCGATATTTTGCTCGGTGAAGCCACTCACGCGAAACGTTTTCTTCTTTTCCAGTCGTGGATTGGTAGATTAGACCACTAGAATTCAGCTGTTTGCGAACCTTTCTAAATTCCGAGACTTCAGGAGATTCGAAAGAGTCTCACCAATTCAAGTCCTCGGGAGAAGCAGGAGGAATATGGCTTCTCGAACTCAGTTACACGCATTGGAAGAGACGGAATATTAGTCAGGGAACGAACCACTTTTTTTGGCATACGAGTTCCTGTGCTGAAATTAATCAATATTTAAAACCCCACCAGGCTGGCTGCCGGTAACACAGGACAATTCGCGCATAAAAGTATAAAATACACATATATGTCATCATGGAAATATGCTCGTGATCAACACTTCACAGCGACTCGCGGTCACGAGCTACTGTGAGCGCTGCCTTGAATGCTCGAGTAAAGTCATAAAGATACCAATGATTTTTTACCATATTCATGTTTTAACTTCTGGCATAATGATGGTCGGTTACTGTCAGCATAGGAGCTCATGGGAAAATAATGTTTTAGTTGAGCTACGATGCAAGCGTATCAATAAACAGCAGTAGCAATCACGCAAATGCATATTATATATGCTATTGCGTAAGTATTGTTATTTTCTAGGAAAAATTAGGCTAATGATGAAAAAGAAAAAATGTTAGAAATCATGGGTGCAAGTTGGGATAACCTTTTCGTCTCACTATTTCCTAGAACGTTTGCTTTTTAAACACCTACCTCACACCTCCATGCACAGTGGGACTGTTGAGTGCTAATGCCTCCCACGAGGCTGCGCTGGTGCCGCCTCTGCAAGACCACCCGCTTGCAAGAGCGTGAATCACTTGCGGTCGACTGAAACAGCCGGGTTCGCGCCGGCGACGACGGTGGGCACCAGACGAGCGACTGGCTGACGTCACGCTCCCACTGACGTTACCGTGTGACGTCATCCATGTGCCCCGCACAGTTTTGCGTAGTTTGGACTTTGCAGTTTCAGGTGTAGTCTAGCGATGCCGCATCTGCGGAACTTTCGTCAAAGCGGGTTGCCGTAAAAAACCCATAATAACAGGCATGTTGACGCCCACCTTTGGGTGCTTCATCATGAATGAGGAGAAAGTCGCATAGATTTCCAGCCGCCTGGTCATTACAATTATGCTGATTATGTTGCACATCATATCGAGCATGCCTAGAGCGTATGAGTTCAACGCAAGCTTTCACACCTGCTTTGTAGTGCACCACCTCGCGGGCGCATCATCCGCTGTGCATAGAGTGTGGGGACAGGTACACACGATAATGAACGCACTCCGTGAAAGCAATCCGACAGCCACCCACACACAGACAGCAAAAAACGTAATATGACGCCTGCACATACACTCAAAAAAGTTCGATTGTGCGAACGCGCAATGAGTTTACTTGGCAGCCTCCCCGACGTCCGTGTGGCGCATTTAAAGGGAATATTTCGCATTTGAAGGTATTGAAGCAAGCGCCAGATGTCATGAAACAAGCTCACGCATAACTATTGGCATGCTTTTAAAGTGGGAATTGTACTCTAGATAACACAATTCTTTGTTCAGTAAGTTTGCTCTTCAATGCGGCATGGTTGTATTACGCCATCGTGCCTTGCACAACATAAACACGCGCTCGGGTGGAGAGTGGGGGGTCAAATTGATCCCTCCGAAGGTTTTCCCAGAATGGTTTCCGAACGGCGCGGCGTATCCACAAAAGCATTGCATAGCTGTACAAAATTGAATAGCGGATCACTTGGAGTCAAAAATTTAGATGTACCTTGTAAGGTCGCCGACCTATGGCCTGACTATGGCAGGCCAAAGTCAGGCCATGGTTTCAGCAAAGGCAATTTCTTGGGAATCCTTCAATCTAATCCAACAGCGGAGTGTTAGACGAGGCCGTACACATCTGAGATGCTTTCTTAGGCAGCACAACAGCTGAATGAGCAAATTGCACTGACCTAAGTTCAGGTACGAATGCACACCAAGGTCAAAACCAACTTGTTTATTACTCTAGTGCTTGCTGTATGGGATAGTTTCTGGCGCTCATTTAGAATTTATTGATAGCAGGAACCGCATTACACATATTCCATGAACTTCTTAGAGGTTAGAATAGGTCATTGACCTAAAATGACCTAGGTCAACATTTTGTTTTAGGAGCATACTGCCTAGCGTAATCCTTGTCGCTTAGTCAAATGCAAAACTCAAAGCAATCTTGTATGATTTTGGTCATCGTGTCCTTCAATAGGTCAAACAAGGTCACTGACCTTAAATGAGAATGCGACCTTTTGCTTAGAGGCGGCTATCTACGTTCTGGGGCACTTTGGAGGCAAACCTGGAACTTGACCTTGTTTGACCTTTTTTGACCCAAAGATCATAACCTAGGAATCTGAAATTTTGACCTAAGTGAGTTCACGTACAGATTAATGCACCCTATAGATTTCGTGTCTCTAGCTTTCTTAGTTCCCGATATCTCAGGGGGTCAAATTGACCCCTCCCCACCCGAACGAAGGGTATCTAGCCGACCAACCGGGCGCGTGTTAAGAGCCAGTTGCAAGCCGTTTTATCTGGAAATCGCGCTCATGAACGCCAGATATGAACGCCTCGACAATTACATTTTTTTACCTTGATCGCCGTTTGGCTTGTGGAATGGCAGGATTGTAATGACGTCGTTATGACTCCATGACTACCGAGATGAAATACACCCCGGTATATCTTTCCCCATTTTCGCGGGCGTATAGCACAGAAACTAGAGGCTTGAGTTTTAAGAAGGACAAGACCGTGAACAGCACCGAAAGGCCTTCAAGATGGCTATTTCAGTCCAAAACCACACATTAATGCGGCACACACCCTTTAAAATTCACGCAAGGTTCAGACCCCGCGCATGCCTCTGCGTACGGCAGTCTTGGCCGCGATTGCCGAGCGCGCACACAGCAGTGCTGAGCTGCGATTGACGAACGCGCCCGCCCCGGGCGGCGCACATCGGGAGCGTGCAAACATGGCTTCAATTACAGCTCGTGAATGTTTGATCGCCTGCCAGGCGACTTGCTTGGGCCGACCCGGTTCAAGTGACACGAACGGCCTGCGCCGCACGGGGGCCGACGATGGCGGGTGGTGCGTGGATGCTGGGCGGCCTGGATGAAGGAGGCAGGAAACAGTCTGGGTATGGGGTGGACCAGGAGTGAATAGCATGGAGTGAAGGGATGAGGGGTCTTTGCTATAGGCAAGAAATCTCCCGGTTTTGCAGCATTATGAGCGCAGAGTTCTTATGCTGAGTTATTGACATCCGAATTCACAGGAGGCACTGGTTAAATGACTTCAAAGAGCAGACATCGATTATGTTGACAGTGCTCGACGTTTCAAGCTGCGCTTATGATCACGGGATGAAGCTCGTGCCTATGCCGCTATGTGGGTTGATCTTTTTTGTGCTTGTGATCTCATGATGAAAAACGCAGCTTGGAACTTCAAGTATGGTCGATGTAACAAATGTCTTTTCTATAATGCTGTTTAAACATTACCCTGGTATATTAAACGTCGATAATTCGGCATACAAGTTCTGAGCTCACAATGCAGGAAAAACGCGTGAACTATTTCTAGGACACTTCCCAAACGAGTCATTTGATTCATTTCTGGGATCCAAGACAGCGGGGTCTGAAAGAGTCCAAACCTCCTAATTCAAGTCCCCGAGGACGACACAGGAAGAAGAAAAAATCCGAAAATAGCATTGGGCAGCCATCGTCTCGTCCAGTGCTGGCATGAATGTCGTCACGTGAAAGGCACTTTGTAAAGAAGTTGTGCGAAGGTGGCAGTGGCCAATACAGGTGGCATACTGTCGAGCTGAGGGGATAAACACTTAACATGAGATGCAAGAGGGATGGGAGTAAACACCTCGGACGTGGAAGAAGTGGGGGTGAACAATTTGGACGTGGAACATGATAAAAACGTCAATGAAAATATTGAACGTGAAAGAGATGTGAGCCACGCCGTCTGCTCGTGGATGTAGTGGGAAGTGCACAGCTCGGAGGGAGGAACAGAGAGGGAACACCCTTAGTGTGGTGAGGACGTGTGGGGTGGACAGCTCACACGTGACAGGAGTGTTGAGGGAACAGACCCGACACGAGAAGGGGCAAGGCAAGGCAAGGCAAGGCAAGGCAACAGCTAAACGCGCTTGAGGCATGGGAGGTGATAAGTGCCGACACGGATAGGACGTGGTGCGATACGTGTCTGCTATCTATACAATTTTGATGATATGAAACTATTAGGTTCGTTCGTGGTGCGTTCTGTTTTTTGGACTTACGGACTTCTTGTGTCATTCAGGAATATTATCGTGCATCACCTGGCGACATTCCCGCAAATAGGCTTCGTCGTGTCCATATCGATGTCCTTCAGTCCTTTTAAGCGAGTTTTAAGCAAGTTATTCGTTTCAGTGTATTACGATAGGATTAGTCAATAGTTACCTGGGTTAGTATTACGATTAGGTTAAAGTTTTCACGCGAAAAACAGGAGCCGAGAGGCGTTTCCCGGCCTTGCCTTCTCCGCTCCGTTTTTATTTCTGTACTTCCGGCGTTGGGAGACGCGATCCACTAAGCTTTGAGCCTCCGGCTGAGAAAAACTATATTGAGTTCCCCTAACATGCCTCTTTAAGTGTTCGTTGAACCCCCCCCCCCGCCATTCACCACGCAAGAGTCTTAAAATTTTAAGTACATGTGTGAAGACAAGGCAAAAAGGGAATAGATCGTAAACAGCGCAGGAATTGCCGTTTACAACTATGGGAATAAACTTCACCACCCGAATGGAAACATTTACAATCGGAATGAAGAGTCCCGACCTTTGGGTTAAAAGGGCGTGAAGTCCCAAATCAAGTGACCCATATTAAGTCTCATATCAAGAGCGTGCCTGATTATTTACTAGCGCGAGTACATCTAGCAAACGCCATCCACATCCTCGAAGCAGCTCAGGCGTACGGTCGCGCTCATCAAACGCCGCTTCATCTCTGGCAGTCGCTAACTGACACCAGCCTGAGCGATCAATTAGCTCATAATCCGATTACTCTCAACAAACGCGCCGCATACATGCACCACGTTGGTCGGAATCCGCGTGGTGCTCGTGCGGGGAGGCTCGCAGGACAATTATGGCAGTTCGACGGCAGGAGTTAGACTCCGGAGAGTTCCAGCCGGCCTTCAGCGGGACTCCGGTGAGTTCCAGCCGGCCTTCACCGGAGCCTTTAGCGGGACTCTGGCGAATTCCAGCCAGCCTTTGGCGGGACTCCGGTGAGTTCCAGCCGGCCTTCGGCGGGACTCCGGTGAGCTCCAGCCGGCCTTCAGCGGGGCTCCGGTGAGTTCCAGCCGGCCCTCAGCGGGACCCCGGTGAGTTCCAGCCGGCCTTCAGCGGGGCTCCGGTGAGTTCCAGCCGGCCCTCAGCGGGACTCCGGTGAGTTCCAGCCGGCCTTCGGTGGGCCAAGTGAGAGCTCGGACCGGGCTGGCCGACCGACGGGCGGTGGAAGGTGGGTGACAAGGAGCCGGCCGCGCTCCGCCGATTCCGTCCGGTGACGGGTTGCACGGGGGACTGCCGTCACTCAGGGACGCCGCGGCTCGCCGCAAGGTCATGGCGATGGCGGCGGGGTCGGCCCGGGTTACTGGAAGTCAGCGCCGCCGCTCCGGACGGTCAGGTTTTGACTGGACGTCTGCGGACGGCACGCGATCAGGGGCGCACTTCTGAAAGCTAAGATGGGGGGGGGGGGGGCGAACAGAGCCAGAAATAGCTCAGCCTTACCACAAATTCGCAAAATGGGTTTCCAGAATTTGGCCCACTTCTAGCTCCACATTGAGCCCCCCCCCCCCCCCCCGCTCCCTCCCGATCGCTGAGTAGGAAACTACACCCTTGCATGCGACCGGTGTTGCTGGCGATCGGCCGGGGATGAAGACGGTGGATCGGTGGCGCGTCAGCACTGAGGCCCACCCTGCCTCACAACTGAAGCTCGCACTGTCCCACACTGAATCACGTCCTGCCCCACGCTGAGCTTTATTCCACTCCACAAGCGTCGGTCTTCTCCCACACTAAACCATGTACTGCCCCACTTCAGCCCGCTGCAACATGAGCCATCCACTCTGCACTGAGTCACGTCCTGATCTACACTGAGTCATGTTCTGCCCGCGGTAGCTGTGTCCTGTCCGTGACAGTGCCCGCCCTGCCCAGTGGCCGATGTGCTGACCCCCGCGGCGTCGAGCCCTAGCCAAGCGGCGCATTGTGAACCGGTCCGCACCCGTCCAGCGCATTCCGCTCAATCAATCGGCCGGAGGAATCTGGCCGCTCGGGTGACCGCCGCCGTGGGTCGGCGTGGGTCGGCGTGGGTCGGCGCCGGTCGCGGCACTGGCGGGGGCGGGGCGCGTGCCGCCGCCCGGCCGGCCCGGCTTCTTACAGGTGGCGGGCGCGAGGCGTGCGTCAGCTGACTGCGGGCGGCGGCGGCGGCCGGCCGCCAGCCGGCGACGTATCGAGCGCCGCCGACCGCCAGTACGAGTCGGGCGGTCCGTGCGTGAGGGCCGCCGCCGCGCTGCAGCCGACCGCGAGCGGCTCCCGCGGCATGTGCCAGTGGTGAGTGGCGAGTGTGCGCGCGATGAAGGTGAAGGCCAAGGCGGCGCCGGGCGAGGAGGCGCCCGCGCTGAAGAAGGCGGCCAAGGAGGTCGCGCCGAAACCGACGAAGAAGGCGGCCAAGGAGGCCGCGGGGAAGCCGAAGAAAGTGGTCGCGAAGAAGGCGGCGGTGGGCGGTAAGACTGAGAAACAGGTGAAGGTGGGTGCGAAGGAGAAGGAGAAACAGGCAGGGAAGCAGGCGAGAGGCAGCGCCTCGACCTCTGCCTCCAACGTCTCGCGACCAACCTCATCCGAAGCCACCAGCAAGAAAAACAACCCAAAACCCAAGTCGGCTAAGAACCAGCCGAATAAGGAGAAGACAGCCTCAAAGAAGTCCTCTGGCTCGAAGGACGCCACGAAGAAGGCGGCTAAATCGACGCCAGCAGCTGAGCGGGACGCCACCTCTGCGAAGGGGGACCAGCGTGCCGTTGGCGGCGCCAAGCGGGCCGGGGGAGCGAAGCGGCCGGCCAGCCGGCCGCGCCCGTCAGCACCTGGCGCGCGTGCCGCACCGGCAGGTGGTGGCGCCGGCCGCGCCCCGAAGAAGCCGCGCGCCGCGGCCGGCGCCACGGCGCCCAGGTCGCGCCCCGCCAAGGCGACCTCCGGCGGCTCTCGCGCCGCTGCCACCAACAGGAACCCAAGAGTAAAAAAGCGCGCGCCGCGCCGGCAGGCGAGAGCGGCGCGCTGACCTACAAAGGCGGGCGCGGCCGGCGCCGGCGCCGGCGCCGCTCAGTCGACCGGGGCGAGTGCGGACGACGACGGGCCGCCGCGAGCGCGGGCCGCAGCCGGCGATGACCGCCGCCAGCGACTCGAGTGACGATGAGCTGCTGAGGCGACAAGGTGGCGTCAGCGAGCCAAGGCGGCGGCGGCGAAGCGGAAGGCGGCGAAGAGCGCGGCCGGCGCTGCGGCGCGCCGCCTGGCCAAGCGGAAGGCGGAGGCGACGCGGCGCCGCGACGAGGAGATCCGGCGCATCCTGATGTCGCAGCCCAGCCGCCGCGTGGCCAGCCTGAACGCCTCGATCATGACGCAATGCATGCTGGAGAACGAGAGCGTGCCGCGGCCGGCGCCACCGCAGGCCGGTCCCTCCCGGCCGGTCCAGGCGCGCCCCGCGAAGCCGGCAAAGCCGGCGAAGCAGCGAGAAACCGCGCCGTCCGCTGAGGCGGTGCCGAAGCGGACGTCCGGCCGAGAAGCGCACAGACACCGCCGGTAAGAAACCGAAGCGCAAGCGCACGGAGGTAAGCGCCATGCCCTTCCCGGACATGGTGGTGACGAAGCGGCTGGCGAGCCTGAACGCGTCGGCCATCATGACGGCCAGCTACTCGCCGGAGCCGAAGCGACGCCGCGACGCCGACGCTCTGGCGCTGGTGCCCGTCGGCCGGCTGGAGGTGGCGCGGCCAGCGGCGAAGCGCGCGCGCCGGCCGCGTCGGCCGCGACGCGACGCGACGCCGCTGCCGGCCGAGAAGCCGGAGGAGGTGTTGGAGACGCTGGCGCCGGGCGAGCTGCGTCACGCAAGCCTGCTCAAGGACGAGTTAGGCAAGGTGGATCTGCTGGTCGGCGATCGCGATGTCACCATCAACCGGCATGCACTACGTCACCACGTGCACCAGCACCACGTGCGTCACCAACGTGCACAGCTACCGGATCTCATCGGCGCCGGCCAAGCAGCGGCAGGGCGCGTTCGCCGCAGACGTCATCGCGACACCGGCTCAGCAGCAGGTCAGTCCCAGCGCCCTCTGGCGGCTGAGCCGCGCACGACCGAGTCTGTCCGCCGGCTGATTGGTTGTTGGACAGAGTCCGTCTGCCTGACGTAGGATCTTGGCGCAAGGAGGCGTGAGGAGGCGTGAGAGGGGCGTGAGGAAGCGGGAAAAGGTGTGAGGAGGTGTGATGAGGCGAGAGGCGTGGGGAGGCACGAAAAGGCGTGGGGAAGCGTGAGGAGGCGTGGGGAGGCGTGGGGATGCGTGGGGAGGCTGTGAAGAGGCGTGGGGAAGGGTGAGGAGGCGTGGGGAGGCGTGGGGAGGCGTGGGGAGGTGTGAAGAGGGCGTGAGGAGATGTGAAAAGTCGTAGGGAGGCTCTGGTCGGCGGCGCGGTCGAAGGCTGAGCCTCCGCGTCGGTCGACCATGCGCCAGCGGCGGCTCCACGCCGGCAGACTCGGACCGGCGTCAGCGAGGGATCTGCGCGGCATGGTCGAGTCAGGGGGCCGCATCTGGCGGCTGGGAGCGGGCCGGCCAGTCGGGCGTGGAGTCTGGCGAGCGGAGAGCCGCGGCGCATTCCCCTCACCCCTCCCCGCCTCCGCGCAGTACCGGCCGGTGATGTCACGTCCGGCGGGTCCGCGGTGCGCCGCCGCAGCCGTCGATAGCGGCGCTGTTGACTGTGGCGGCGCGGCGCCGGCCTGGCGGGGATCACCGGCCCGCTCCCGGCTGACCCCGCCACCAGCTGTCGGCGCCGTACGGCGGCTCTACCAGCTGACCAGGAAACGCCTGCTGAAGGCCGTCGACCGCGGCGGGCGGCGGCGGCCGGACGCTGCTCGTCCATCACGTCCGAGCCGGGCCGAGCCGCACGTCCGGCCGGCTCGTTTTCTATCTTTGCAGCTTCCGATCGTATAGGGGCGCTCACCGCTAGCGGGCCGTCGCTTTTCCATCAGCGGGCTTCGTCGACCCCGCACGCAACGTGCGCATCGATCGAATAGACGACGGCCGGCGCCCATCGGTCCCCATCAGGTCCAAGTGCCACTGCACCTAATTCCCCTCCATTCATCAGCCTCCCCCGCTCTCCAGCGACGGCGGCTTTGCCTCAGGTACGGGGGCGACACCGCCGGCTCGTGCGCCTCGTGGGCGTGGGGTTCCCCCCCCCCCCCGCTCCTCCCTCCTCGCCACGCTCCGATCCCGTCTCGCCGGGGTAGCACGCGCTGCAGGCGGTGGCGGACCTGGGCCAGGCCGGTCTTGCGGCTTGGGCTGGCGATTTTACGGCCGGCCACGCCCCTTGTAATGTGTGACTGCTGGAGAAGGGCAGCGGCTAGGGCAGGTATGCTGTTGTACTACAGAGATACGCAGACGGAGACGGTCCTCGGCTCCGAGGGTCGGGACAGGAGTGTCCCCGGCTCCAAGGGTCGGGACAGGAGTGTTCCCGGCTCCGAGGGTCGGGACAGGAGTGTCTCCGGCTCCGAGGGTCGGGGGAGGAGTGTCTCCGGCTCCCCGAGGGTCGGGGGAGGAGTGTCCCCGGCTCTAAGGGTCGGAACAGGAGTGTCCCCGGCCCCTGGTGTTGAGGTAGGAGTGTCTCCGGCTCCGAAGGTCGGAGGAGGAGTGTCCCCGGCTCCAAAGGTCGGAACAGGAGTGTCCCCGGCTCCAGGTGTCAGGACAGGAGCGTCCCCGGCTCCGAGGGTTGGGACAAGAGTGTCCCGGCTTTGAGCGTTGGGACAGGAGCATCCCCGGCTTCGGGTGTCAGGGCAGGAGTGTCCCCGGCTCCGGTGGTGGGGGCAGGAGTGTCTCCGGCTCAGAGCGTAGGACAAGAGTGCCGTCGGTTTGGAGAGCCCTGCCAGTCCGTCTAGACCGTGGTGTCCCGGCGCTGCGTTAAGATGGGTGTATCGTGCCAAGCTAGCACCGCTCCATGCAAAGCTGTTTGGGTGACAGACATGCCATGTGGCGCTTGTTATGTGGGTGACGACGTCACGGACGCTTGTGTCACGTGACCGGGCCTGAGCAGCCGTGTCACAATCCATGTTTCCTGTCCAGCAGTTAATGCAAGCGTCAATATTAGGCACATCGGCATTGTCAGAAACGGACGGCAGCATTTCTGAAAGCATCGGTGACTATTACGGACATTTTTAGAACTGCCGCTGGCGTCATTGCTGCTCCGCTCTGGCAGATGGTTTGACGTGGCCTACTGCTCACGGCCGACGGCTGTGTTGTGACAGGGACGTGTGTTGAACGCTCGGAGAAGATGGCGGTCCCTGTCGCCGGCTGGACATGTAAGGCGCTGCAGTTCTATTGAGCTGGTGACCCGTCGCGTACGGCGGTGACCTCCGCGCGGGGGAGTTGCCATGGCGCCTCCTTGTTCAAACCGGGCCGGCTTAGCGAGACTTGCATTGGTAAACAGAGGGTGGGATCAAATAAATAATGTTACCGAGAGAGCTGCGGCGGCAATTCCGCGAACATATACGAAGGAAGAGGGTACTTGACGTACGCTAGGTGGGCAATATAGGACGCTGGTTATGTGGTGCTCAACGTTCGTCATGACACGGCAGTTTCGTATAGATGCGATGACATGACCCTCATGCGGCACTTTCCCAATACCTTTCACCATCAGCCACCTGGAGCAAGCGCTTCACCACTTAAATCGCTCAATATGGAGATGCCAAAACAATGGAAAGATTATTTACGGGCGGCGTTTCAGTTCCATGACACAGAGGCGGTGAAATGCTTGACGTTTGGCAGGTGGCATGTCCGAAAAGTCCAACAGATGGAAGGTTGAGATCGCATTTTTGCATTTTTTAACTCGTTGGATATAAATCAGGCCGGATGGTTTGTTACGTAAACTACCGGCAACCAATGAAAAATGCTGGCCACTGGGCTCAAACATGACGTCAGCCCTTTTGCCCGAGCCGCCTGTCACCGGTGTTGCCTCATATTGCAATGGTGTAGCGCTGGTGAGTTGTGAACTATAGTTTACCGAAGTTAACTTTGCAAGTGGCCTTTCTTGATGCCACGGATGATGAACCGCCTCGACGATTTTAGACATGACGTACGACAGACTACACCGCCAAAGAATGGCGTCAATTTGCCGTCGGAAAGCTTGTTACTCCGCCACATTCATGTCGAACGCGGAATAGCGCGTGTTCGCGCCTAAACTGGCAGCGTTCAGCCCGTGTCTCCTCAGTCCTGTGACACATCCACATCTCCTCAGCAGCCCGGCGATGACGCTGCCAAGTATGCCGAAAGAGTTATTGATGGGGTGTGTCCCTGACAGACGCAGCGAGGGGGACGATGCTGGCTCCGCCGCCACGTCCCTCTCCTGCCGCGGCGCCGCGCGCTGACACTGACAATGTCATCTGACGCTCGCGGCGTCTGTCATCCCTTGCAGCTGCCGTGATCCTGTGCGCCTCCTTTGCAGCTGCCGCAATCATGTCAAGACGTATTCACGACCGAGCGTGGTTCATTTGAATATCAGGCCGATTGTGTGCTGAGTTGGTGTGCCCCCCCCCCCCCTCCCCCTCGTCCCCGAGTGGGCCTCTTCCGTTCAAACTCGTCCTCACCGACTCCGGGCTGTCCAGACTGGGTCAGCTACAGTCTGTTCAGACTGAGCCAGCTATAGTCTGTTCAGACTGGACCAGCTGTAGTCTGTTCAGACTGGGCCGGCTTGTCCAGAATGGGCCCGCTCTCGCCTGTTCAGACCGGGCCAGCTGTGGTCTGTCCAGACTGGGCCAGCTATGGTCTGCTCAGACGGAGCCAGCCATAACCTGCTCAGACTGGGCCAGCTTGTCCAGAATGGGCCCGCTCTCGCCTGTTCAGACTGGGCCCGCGCCAGCCTGTTGGACTACTTCGGTCTGCTCGGACGGGTCCCACTTGCCCGGAGAGATTGTGTGAACAGCATTGTGTGGTGACCTCGACTAGTGAAGGACCGGTCGCGCCCGCGCGCATGGCACCAAAGCTCATCCGGGCTCGTTCGTGAGGAGCCATACTCACGGTGCGCCCGGGTCCATGTGCTCCTCCCCCAGTAGGCCTCTTCCCTTCAAAATCTTCCATTCCATGGATCCATGCTTCGTATGCGCTCAAGCTCATCCGGGCCCGTTGGCGTTGCGCCTTTTGAACCTGTCCGGGCCCAGCCGGGCCGTGGTCCGTGGTCCGTGGTCCGTGGTCCGTGATCATTCATGCGAGCCTGCGAGTGCGGAGTCGCCTCGACGGGCACATCTGTCAGGGACGCCGGTGGTACGCGCGGCCCGGTCGCGGCCGTCGCTGTGCTGATTAATTAGTGTTTGTTTTGCAGAATGCTGACATCCGCAAAGCCGCTTTTTGAGCAGACGCTCAGCGAAAACGGCGGATGAATGTCCGTGAGATTATTCCGGCACTGAGCTTCCAGAGCGCGCTCGTGGTCAGCTGACGCCGGCTCTCGCGCTCCGTACCCGTACCCGTTATCGGTACCCGTATACGGTTCCCGTGTCGTTATCCAGTGCCGGCGTCACGAGCCCCTGACAGAGCACAGCAGCGGCGTCATTATCCGGCGCAGCGGGAGCTCGCCAGCCGGAAGTGTGTCGGCGACGGCCGCTGGGTGTCATCGCGCCACCAGCGCCACGTCCGCCGCCGTCATCACGCTCTTGTGACGTCACCGGAGAGACACGGTGAACGGTGACGTCGCCTGATCGCTGCACGGCGACGGGGCACTGGTCAAGGGCGCGGGGCACACGTCACCTGACTAAAGGTGACGTCACCGGCGTCCCGAAGCCGGTGTGGTGCCGCTTCTGGTTCGCCATGCGTGATCTGATGACATCATGGCTGGCGATGCAAACAGTCGCGTGGGGGAATTCGCTCTCGACCAGGAGAGAGCTGAGCGGGCCGAGGCCGGAACCGAGACAGCAGAGAGAGAGAGAGAGAGAGAGAGAGAGGAGAGAGAGAGAGAGAGAGAGAGAAGAGAGAGAGAGAGAGAGAGAGAGAGAGAGAGAGAGAGAGAGAGAGAGAGAGAGAGAGAGAGAGAAGAGAGAGAGAGAGAGAGAGAGAGAGAGAGAGAGAGAGAGAGAGAGAGAGAGAGAGAGAGAGAGAGAGAGAGAGAGAGAGAGAGAGAGAGAGAGAGAGAGAGAGAGAGAGAGAGAGAGAGAGAGAGAGAGAGAGAGAGAGAGAGAGAGAGAGAGAGAGAGAGAGAGAGAGAGAGAGAGAGAGAGGAGAGAGAGAGAGAGAGAGGAGAGAGAGAGAGAGAGAGAGAGAGGAGAGAGAGAGAGAGAGAGAGAGAGAGAGAGAGAGAGAGAGAGAGAGAGAGAGAGAGAGAGAGAAGAGAGAGAGAAGAGAGAGAGGAGAAGAGGAGAGAGAGAGAGAGAGAGAGAGAGAGAGAGAGAGAGAGAGAGAGAGAGAGAGAGAGAGAGGAGAGAGAGAGAGAGAGAGAGAGAGAGAGAAGAGAGAGAGAGAGGATAGAGGAGAGAGAGAGAATAGAGGAGAGAGGAGAGAGAGAGAGAGAGAGCATAAAAGGCGTGATGAAATTAAGGCAAAAGCATAGGGGGGCGAGAGCGGGGGCAGATGCGAGGGCACAGACGGACTGATGCGGAAGCGAGGACAGGCTAAGACGCGGGCTAATGCGCGTTGGCGGGTCCTGGGGACGTGGGCGGCTCCGTCTCGCCAGGTTACTGGGTTCCCTGCCAATCGGTAGCTAGTTGATGGGCCCCTGGGGCCAGCGGCGCGCTTTGTTTTCCAGCGGGCGCAGACGTCGGCAGGCCGGTGGTTCTTGACGGGAAGCTAACTGGTTGCTAACTTATGGGCGGTGGCTGATGTGTGCATGGCGATGCGGACGAAGAGACAGGCTGAAGCGGAAGCCGAGGCGCACCGGGACAGTGGCAGACTCTCTGGGAAAACTGAGGCGGTATCCGAGACAGGCGGACGCCAAGCGCAGCTGTACGGAGCGGAGTTCAGCGCTCCGTCTGCCGCGCTTCCTGCTCCTGAGTGGGAGCCGCGGGACGCCGGCGGCGGCCCCTCCGCCAGCTGTTCACCTGTCGCCGCCGCGCCAGCCCGTCCCGGCCGCCAGCAGCCAGCTGACTGGGCAGCGTTCCCGCGGTATCGGTCGTGACCCAGGATGTTCATGGCGCTTGCGAGGGATCCCGGAGCATTCTCAGGGCATTGTGGCTCGTGGAGAAGGCTCCTGGGCGCCGCCGGTTGGCGGCTGGCCCCGGGTTCATCCGCCACTGTCTGCTCCTCGGATCTGGCGGTGGGCCAGCGCGGGTTTGTTTCCGGTCCAGTCCATTCCCGCTGTCGTGTATTCTTTCTCCCAAATCTGTCTCGTCGGCTCCAGCCCGGTCTGATCTCTGCTGGTCCCAGCTCGCTTCGGTCCTCCCCGATCTCCGGTCTTTTCTTCTTCTCCGTGGTCCACTGCCGCCTGGTCCCTCGCCCACACCTCAGTTCGCGGATCCCCGGACGGGGCCAGTCCGCCGCGCGTCTCCGCGGTCCGGTCCGGTCCGGGATGGTCCACTCTCCTCCAGACCGCACCGTTCCTCTGAGCGTCTCCGCGGTCCGGTCCGGTCCGGCATGGTCCACTCTCCTCCAGACCGCACCGTTCCTCTGAGCGTCTCCGCGGTCCGGTCCGGTCCGGCATGGTCCACTCTCCTCCAGACCGCACCGGTCCGCTGAGCGTCTCCGCGGTCCGGTCCGGCGTGATCCACTCTCCTCCAGACCGCACCGGTCCGCTGAGCGTCTCCGCGGTCCGGTCCGGCGTGATCCACTCTCCTCCAGACCGCACCGGTCCGCCTCGCGTCCCGGCGTGCGGTCCGATGGCGCGGCGGTCGGACGACGGGTCCGCTGGCGGTCGACGGGTCCGCCCGCTCATTTGTCAGCGGGCCGGCCAGCGACCGCCGTCGGACCGACGCCGCTAATTGAGACTGTGACGCCGCGCAGGGACGGCACCGCCGCTCGGCCGACGCCAGAGGCGACGACAGGCCGGCAGGTCGGGAGGCTCCGGTCTGACCTGACCCATCCTCTTCTGAGGCGTCGCAGCCTCTTGATGCTCAGGATTTTTATCGGTGTGAAGAGGGCATGCTCCCCTCGCCTCGTGCACTGCCGCCGCCTATGCCAGCCCACGCCCGTCGGTCGTGTCGGAAGGGTTGTGAGTTCTGCACAGCTGTCGACGGCGGTCAAGTCGCGCTGAGTGGTTTGTTGACGGCCTTTGGCGACGGGTCGCGGCCGTGCGGTCGGCTCGAGGAAAGCAGGGACTGGGCTTGACGAGGACCGAGTGGGGGTCGTTGTTATCTCTCCGTGTTTGCGTCCCCCCGTCCCACTGAAGCCAGGTAGCGCTTTATCATAAAACAGGGTGCGCGTTCCAGTCCCTTTGTCTCGCATTCGGCAGGAGTGAGATAAGAGTGGGACATATTTCCTCCTGAATTCCCGGTATGCTAATCGCTTACAGTGTGTTTCTTCTCCGGTGTTCTGGTTACAAGAGGCGCAAATAAGCCGCACTCGCTCACTAGAATTGCCAGATCCTTTTACATCCGTCTCGAAAGAACTGGCGAAATTATTCACTTGTTCTGGCGATCAGCACGCGCGCTGAGCTTCCTGAAGCGGCCAGGCTGGGACCGTCTGGCACAAAAACTTCACCTCAGTTCAGGCTTGAGGAAAAGCTTCGCTGTCGCACTTGTGACAGATTGAGAGCTAAATCTCCACGGCAGCGGGATTGTGTTCAGGTTTGTGCCAGAAGCCCCTTCACCACGCCCTGTCTGCCTCTATTGTTTCCAGTCGCGGCGGTTTGTCGCTGTGGCGAAACTCCCCTCCAAACTGGTTTTGCGCTTTTTCCCACCACGCCTATCCCGCTGCTCACGGTTGCATTGTCGCCGTTTCACAACTGGATGCCAAGCTGGTAGCAAGCCCGGGTCTTCGCGCGAAGGGCGCCAGTGGAAGTCGCTGTTTCGGGATTAAATTGAAACTCGACTAGTTAATTCAACTGAGGTTGGAACACAGATGATTTATTCAAGGAGATTGGAACGCGGCCGATGTCTTTGGATGAGATCGAAACACAGATGGAGTTTTTAGGGTGAAACTGGAGCATATTTTTGGCCTTGAGACGTGAGAGGACGTAGCTGGCGCAGGGAAATAGGATCGAAGCACAGCTGACGTCTTTGAACGTCTGGAAAACGAGAGGTACGGGTTCAATTCCCCGCAGTGCCCGCCCTTCTTTTTTATACACTGGAACATAGCAGTGGTAGTATCCAACAATCTTAACGAATAACTTTATCTGAGGGGTGCGTGGACACTCTAGCTGACGGCTTGAAAGGCGGCGTACGCGCTGAGTGGTGCGGCGTAATCAATGGCGCCACGTGACTCGCGTGACGTGAGGCCAACCGGTCATGTGACTGACCAGCCCGCAGCCTGAGTGTCGACTGGCAAGCTGACTGGGAAACCAGAGGTACGGGGTTCAACTCCCCGCGAAGCCCGCCCTTCCTGCCAGGGTGAAAGGCAGGCGACGCCAAATAGCCTCAGCAGCTGAGTGCGTCGTAAAGCTCCAGTGACGAGTACACTGACAGTACACATTCAGATGTGCCTGGGTCAGCCAGGGACTTTCGAGGTTAGGGGTTTTGGAACGTAATTTGGGGCGGGGCTAAGTAGAGGAAAATGTTTAAGCGTACCCACAAAAAACGGAAAACGGATATCTCCCTGGATTTCAACTACCTTCTGCTCAAAGCTGGGGAAGCCCATTCACCCACATCACGGAAAGGAAACTATACCCTATCTTCGGCTCACTCCACCACGGCACCGATGGCGTGGCGCCGCCCGCCGGATCGTGCATTATTGAGCGGAAAAATCGCTCCTCCGCCGCCGCCCGCCCGCCCCCGGCACGCGCAGATGACCGTCCTTATTGGCCGCCTCGATGGACGGCAGTCGCGGTGGACTTTGTCTCCGCATTTGTCTCCGAAATGGGCGCCGTTTGACTGGCACCGGCGGCGCCCCAAGCGCCCGGGGTGCGCGCATCGACCCATCGTGGTTAGCGGGTCTGGCGGGACAGGGCGGGTACAACCCACCCGGTTGGTGGGACGTACCCACCTGGTTGGTGGGTCATCCGGGGGATGGTTTGAGGGTGAGGCTGTTTGGGACGGGGTGTGGTCTTGTTTTTTTAAGGAATGCGCGGTTGGCGGGTGGATGGCTTCTGATTGGATGTTGGCTCGGCGACTGGTTGAATTCCCACGGGCTGTAGGTGGTTAATTTCTCACGGGCTGTAGCTGGTTGGTGTATCACGGGTTGTAGCTGGTTCGTGTCTCACGGACTGTGGCTGGTTCATGTTTCACGGGCTGTAGCTGTTTCACATCTCACGAGTTGTAGCTGTTTCACGCCTCACGGGCTGTAGCTGGCTCATGTCTCACGAGCTGTAGCTGTTTCACATTTCACGGGCTGCAGCTGTTTCACGCCTCACGAGCTATGACTGGTTCATGCCTCACGGGCTGTAGCTGTGTAGCTGGGACCACGGTGTGCGGGTGCCTAACTGATGGGTCACTGCGGAACTAATACTGCAGATGACTCGCTGTGGCAGGTTGAAAACGGTTAAGTTCTTTGTTGGATGCCAACAGTATTTTTCCCACGTATTATCGGCACTCTTCAAAGGCCGCGGCATCGGCGAGGATGCGGATTTGGCGTATAGATCCACATTTGTTAAAAGCCGGATGGCCATGACTGTTAACCTTTTGATGCTGCAATGGCCCACGCCGGTGAACGGGCAACAACCGAGAAATGCGCACGGCGCCAGAGCCCAGACCACAGCCTGCCAGCCCTCCATCCGGAGCGCTGAGCTCATCGGTGCCCCTCCGGCGGGCCGCCGGCCCCTGCAGCTCGCCGCGGCCTGCTCCTCACGCGAGCGCGCGTACCGCCCCCCGCCGACGCCAGAAGCGGTCAGAGGGTCTGAGAACCGCCCCCCGACTTCTCCTATCGACCCCCGGCCGGTGGACGGCGGCCGTGTCCTGCCGTGTCGTGCACGGCCAGGGCTCGACGAGGTGGGTGCTGGTTGGGGTGCGCCCGGAGCGGCCGCCGCAGGCCAGTGTACCCCAGCCGTCCCGCGGCGGCCGCGGACCAGTGTACCTCAGCCGTCCCGCGACGGCCGCGGACCAGTGTACCCCAGCCGTCCCGCGGCGGCCGCGGACCTGTGTACCTCAGCCGTCCCGCGACGGCCGCGGGCCAGTGTACCCCAGCCGTCCCGCGGCGCCCGCGGACCAGTGTACCCCAGCCGTCCCGCGGCGGCCGCGGACCGGTGTACCTCGGCCGTCCCGCGGCGGCCGCGGACCAGTGTACCTCAGCCGTCACGCGGCGGCCGCGGACCAGTGTACCTCAGCCGTCCCGCGACGGCCGCGGACCGGTGTACCCCAGCCGTCCCGCGGCGGCCGCGGACCAGTGTACCTCAGCCGTCACGCGGCGGCCGCGGACCAGTGTACCTCAGCCGTCCCGCGACGGCCGCGGACCAGTGTACCTCGGCCGTCACGCGGCGGCCGCGGACCGGTGTACCTCAGCCGTCCCGCGGCGGCCGCGGACCAGTGTACCCGGTTGCCCGCAGCAGTCGCCCCGCGGCGCCTGCGGGCCATTGTGCCCCAACCGTCCCACTGGCCGCGCCTGAGGTCGCGTCCTCGATGGTCGACTTCACTGCGTCATTCGCGCGTCATCCCGGCTGCCAGCTGCCTCTGACACTGCAGCTGACACCTGGTACACCTGACACGGCGGCTGACACCTGGCACACCTGACACGGCGGCTGACACCTGGTACACCTGACACGGCATCTGACACCTGGTGCCTCTGACACGGCGACTGACACCTGGTTCCCTAACGCGGCGGCCAACACCTAGTACCCTGACACGGCGGGTGATACCTGGCGTCCCTGACTCGGCGGCTGACACTCAGTACCCCTGACACGGTGGTTGACACCTATTATCCATCCCTGATGCGGCGGCTGGTGAACGCTGCATCCAGCTGATGCGCACTGGAGGTGGCGTCACCGAAGTGCCGCTCCCTAACCCACCCCGCCTGCAAAGATCCCAGCAGAGCCCTCTGCCACCCGACCCCGAGAGGCTCGCTGGCCGGCGGCGGCGGCGGCGGCGACGGCGCAATGAGACCCCACCGTGGTTGTCGCCGCAACGCCCGCCGCGAGCTCCAGGCGCGCGCAGGCCGCCGGAGCGGGGCTGACGCAACACGGCGGTCCGACGCCGCCAGGGCGTGACGATAGCGCACTCTTGCGGCACAGGGGGGGGGGGGGAGGGGGGGGGGCGGGGCGGCGTGGAGGGGGCGATCGCGTCCTCTCGGGAGGAGCCTTCCTCGGCGCCGTCGCGCGCCGGCGGCGCCGACATTCCGTCGGCGCGCCGCCGGTGCCGACAGCTGCTCGGGCCGTCAGGGCGGGCCGCGATCAAAGAGCGACGCTCGGCGGCGTCCTCCGTTTACCGGGGTCGATGACGGAGTGGCGCCGGGCGCTTGCCAGCTCCAGGCGCCGCCGCTTGACGCCAGCCGCTCGCTCGACAAGCGATGCTTGCGTTCTCCGTACCGGGCTTGCGGAGTGGGACGCGCTGTTGTGGTCGCTTTACGAGCGGCCTTCGCGTTCACTTAGCAGCTTCTTTTGGTGATGTTCTTACGGAGATTTATCCGTGCATGCTCCGCAAGCGTGATCGTAAAATGTTGTTTCTGGAGACGACCACGCGATATCGCTTGATGGCGTGCTGAGAATCGTGGTTTTAAAGCTACAAAGGCTCTAGCTTTTCCTTTTCCGCGTCCTGGTTGCCAAATTACGTCATCAAGACTTAAAAACTTCCAAGCAATTAAAATCACTTGGCTCATCAGCTTATCCCAGAGATGAATGAACGGAGATGGGTGAACACGTGACATCCATCCCAGCCTAACATATGGAAGTGAAGCATCGGTGACTTTTGTAACTGAGAGGCAATACACGAGGCAGTGTTGCAGCCTGTAAAACCCTGCAACGCTTACAAGAAACGTTCGGGTACTTTGGCACTTTTGTAAGGCAAGTACTGGTTTCTGTCAAATTACTCAAATGGTCGGTCGGGGCGTGTGGCTTTGGTCACGGGCTACCATTCCCGGCATTGCTGTGACGCCTTATTGATGCTAATGATGTTGCCGATTTTTGAAGGCTGCGAAGTCTTACGGAAACGTTGAGAAAACGTTTCGGTTGAGCGGCCCGGCCAGGCCATCAAGTTCCCCAGAAAGCAATAGCGACCTAACCTTTGATCGCAGCGTCATGGAGCTTTTAATAACAAGAAGCGCAATTCTTTAAAAGCTTGTTTGGCAATTTGCAAGCCGCTGGCATATTAGGCTGTTTGGTGCGGTGTCAGTTTCATGCAACACTGCATTGTGGAGAAAAGAAAGCTTTCGACTAACTAACCTTTCGACCATTCGACTGACATTCGACAGCACTTTTCGATGCCTGTAGCTGGTTGCGAGAGAGCTGGCGTCAAAGGAGGAAGCCAGGTCAAGATCTCGAAGCCGGTCACACGTGCCTCCGCGCAAACCACGGATCCGCCCGTTTCTTGGCGTTTTAACGATTGGAGTCAGGTCTCGACGAACAGAGAAAATACCAGAGTGAAACTCATTTTTACGGCCAAGGAGACGAATGTACACCGTTTGGGAATTATTAGACGATCCCAGCGCCCTCCAAATCATGACACGCTATGATCGACCCCGAATCGGACAATGGCGTCTTTAAAACAAATTAAAACGAAGAGGCACGCATTTCCTCGTAGCTGAAGGCTAACGGAGGAAGATTGCGATATGTTGTGCGCACAGTCGTCAAGCCTGGCTTATTTGTACTAATGTCTTCATCAAATATTTGCAGATTTCTGAATTCTTGGTCGCGGCCAATAAAACGCAAATCACTCCAGATTTCCCGATTTAGCCGGCGGAAGTCACTAAAACTGACCAGATACGCTGCCAACCACCTTTGAAGTTTGGCGACCAGGGAACTGACGCCTTGGCGCGCAAGCCATGCAAAGATGGACCTCTTTGTCTGGTAAAATCTACTGAAAGACGGGCTTTCCAGTGCGTTGATAAAACCCAGATTTAATGGTTCTCAAAGGCTTAGACTTAGACTTAGCCTTTACTATCGTCGGCGTATCAATACCTGTGACATCTGAAAACAGTTTGCTCGTCCCGAGCCGCCAAAGATGTTTACCGTTCCAAAATGCCCGTATCGTAAATCTCAGAGGCATCTGCAGCCATCATCTGCTGTTGATGCAGTCAGCCAGATTGTCCGATCACATTGCTGGCGATACGAGGCGTCATTTAGGTTCAGGCTGTGAGATGGTAGAAACAAAAATGACCATCATCGGTGTGATGTCATCGCAAGAAGGCCTTCTTGAAGCGAAATCCTGTGCAGCCCAGCTTCTTCGATCGCACCAGGATGACAATATCCCTAATCCGAAATCCGGTCTTATAGTGGTCTGACTTCGCTACCTTATCCAAATAGATGGGATTCTGCTGCAGAGAAGTTTGGCCGTTCATAGCAGCTTAGTTTCAAAGCCAGTTAGTGGCTGGACCTGTGATTTTAAGTAGCGAAGGTGTCCGGAATTTTAGCTCTTTCGAGCACATGCAATCTGCCTTTCCTTCGCTGGAACCTCTCCCGTAGAAGTTAATGGGAGATCAGATTCGATCGGGTTTATCTCCTCAAAGTTTATTATTTGATATGCACCACTCAAGAGCCAATGGCGAAGATGATGACTTGAGCGACCTCAATCGGCTTGTGTGCTGTTCAGAAAACAAGGATGTGGTATGCGTGCCTGAGACGATAAAGGTGATTAATTGATTGGCTTGTCCCACCTCACTAGTGGATAGATCGTCGGCGGTGTTCAGGGGTGTTCACTCATCATATTAGGATACGGGAGGCAGGGAGCTGAAAACAATAAGTCAAACATTTGACTCCATCCTCAAGAGAGCATTTCTTCCTGAGCCACAATGCCGCGAGACACCTGCGCACGCATTATATTAGGGCTCCGTGATTATGTTATCGCAATAATTTTGCTATATTGCACTCACTCCTGGAGGTGTGCAGGCCTGGAACGAGACGGTCGTGTCGTAGCATCGCGAGATATGAAAAGTTCCCTTGGCGGTCCTGTCCTGTTACATGTTCTTTTGTCATGCTGTTTGTTGAATTTGGAGCGGGCTTTAAGCGCGATGGACGTAGGATTTATGCATTTAGCCCTTCCCAGCATGTAGATGCTGCGTGCATGCTCCAAGCAAGCAGATGCTGCGTCTCCAAAAACTATCCATGAGCGGGCGATATTCGTCTACGAGGTGCAGTATAAAAGCAACGGGCTTTGTTTTTTTTTTAACTCTCAATAAGTAAAACCTGTGAAGAACAAAAACTGGGGCACCATTCCTGACCAAAATGGAGTATTGGATATCGCTGATAAGAGGTGCTAGCTGGTAATCCTACCGGTTAAGACTCCATCGTTTGTTAAATCAGATCGTTTTTACACTGCCGTGCCGTTGGTCGCAGTGATGGACGCTTCTTCGTCGCAGCAGCGCCCAGCCCTCAGATTTCTGGCCACGCAAGTGGAGCCTGCATGTGGGAATCAGAAAAGAACTTCTGGCAATCTGCAGTAACTTCACGTTGAATGAAGCCCCAGGTCGAGAACGGGTACGGGTGTTTGAAGCCGGAAGGAAGGACCCAATGACCTGCCACGCGCCGGGCCGCCGCGGTGATCAATGTCCGCAGAGAATGCCGTCGCGGTGGAGCCCCGCCAAAGAAGACCGAGCATATTTGCTGGTTGGTGAGATAGATGGACATATGTGCCTCTGCTTTAGAACTGTTCACTGATATAGGGCAGGTCCATAGGAGCAGTCAATTTCATTATATCTCCACCAATATCGAATGAAAACATGTAGATTCGCCGCCACTTCAGAAGCTTCGACGGCTCTAGTCTGCGGAGAAGCTCCCCTATGACTTTCACTGGTGTCAGGGGGTATCATCGAAGCCCGTTCCACCATCACTGGGCAGCAGTACAAGGATCTAACCCAGAAGAACCTACTGCCTGTGATTCAGTGGAAGCAACACCGGCTAGCCAACAGCACCGTCCTGCTTCACGAGAGCAACGATCGACCACACAAGGTCCTGGCCGCGCCAGTCTTCTGGCTGTTCGGAAATCTGAAGGACCGCCTCTTTAGACTTCGCTCCTTGTCTAGGGCAGCTCTCGGAACCGCCATTTTCCAGTAGGAACATCTCCCAAAGAGGGCTCCTTCGGAGCTATCGGAACCATAGGAAGTGGTGGGACCGCTGTCTGGAGAACAAGGAACATCACACTGAGCAGTGAAGAAAGTTTCAGCCCTTTGCATTAACGAATTAATTTGGGAGCAAAATGGTTGTTATTTTTAGACTGCACCTCGTAGTTTGAGAAGACCCTTCCTCTTTAACCTTCGTGCTGTGGGTTTCTGCAAAATATCACATCTGTGCTTACAAGCAGCAGACCGTTGACAAACAGACTCCAATATACCACCCGCTGTAAATAAAAAGAACATCCCATTCCCGCCAACGGGCTGTTGGAAATTGGTATGGATACAGCAAAGTTCGCGAGCAGAGTACGAATAAAAAATTGGAACCAGGGTCACGCACGTGGGGCTGTTTCCGATTATGCCAAGCCGCGACCAGAGCTTAAAACACTGCTGGCAACCAATGCAGCTAGTTCACGCAACTCGAGAGTGATCCGTCCGGCTCGTCCTGCCCAAGGTTTAGGAAGACAACCGCGGTGCATGTCTTCGGAGAGGACGGGAAGCCCGGCATTTTAACGCCGATTTTAACGCCGCGTGAATGAGCTCGACAGTTGCCTAGTCGTGACGGGCTTCCCGCGACCTGGCTGTGGCGCCAGCAGGCCCGGAGCGGCGGCCGGGCGGCGGCCAGCCCGGCCGTGCGGCGGCCGGCCCCAGTCGCGCGCACGTGCTCAGCGGCCTCGCCGCAGCACTGCTCGCCGCGCGGCGCGCGCTATCTGAGACGCCGCTGCGAGTAAACAGCGCCCGACGGCGGCCTGGCGAGCGGTCCCTGAGCGGCCGGCCGGCCGGCCGGCCGGCTGCTGACCGGGCCGGCCCGGCCGGCGGCGCCTCACACAGGCGTGCTATCGCGTCACCGCGCGCCGCCGTCCGCGTCACCGTAATCGAGCCAGAAGCGAGCCCTGACCGCCGCGCCGGTCTGGCGACGGGCGCGGACCGGCGGACCGGCCTGCCACGCCAGGTCGCGGCGCCGGCCGGCCGCGCCGCCCTCGCGTTCGGCTGTCGGCGGCGTTTTTGCCGCGCCGGCCGCGCCGCTTCGGCCACGCGGCGCAGCGCGTGCGGCGCGGAATGGGTGACGAGCACGAGAGGCCTGCGGCTCGCGGCCAGCCGTGACGACGGAGCGTCGCCGCCGGGGCCGCGCTGGCCGCGTGCGGCGGCGCGGGACACTGGCTGCGGGTGCGTGCGTGCCTCGGCCGGCGGAAGGTGGCCTAAAGCGCTGTGCAGCGCGGTGGCCGCGCGGTCGGCCCGGCGCAGTCCGGGGACGCCCTCCGCACGGCCGGTGAATGGCGGCGGCGGAGAGAAAGGTGAATGGAGCGCCGATGCGAGCCGCGACGAGTCTGGGCGAGCCGTGACGAGGCTGGACGAGCCGTGACGAGGTTCGACGAGCGGTCGCTCGTCCGCGCAGCGACCCAAGGCTGTCCCGCTGGAGTCGGCTTCAGCTCAAGCCGGTGCCGAGCCTCGGTGTCTGCAGAACAGGCGGGCGGCAAGTTAACGGCTCGCTATTAAGGAAGTTGGCGATGACGTGATTATGTTGTGACGGGGTGCAGCATCTCAATTAACTGGAGCATAACTGAACGATGGGTAATCCCACCGACGGCATAGAAAGATAGTCCTGGAGTGCCTGACCCCGTTGGATCTGTCGTCAGCACGATTGTCAGCTGGAATGTGTGACGTCATGCGTGCTGACGGGAAAGTTTTTTTAACTATATCTTTCTTTTTCCTTATCTTTTACCTACTTCAGACCACACACTAACCCTGGCTTACCGCCGACCATGACACCGTATCTTTAAAGTGGTGTTTGGAAGTGTGGATCCTGCTCTGGTATTGCCACCATCCATCTCATTCGTAAGCTCACTGCTGCCTTCCATTGCGATCTCATGTAAGTTTCGTCCCTTCTCATGATGAGTGTTCACCCAATGTGTGTGGAAAAGGTCTATAGAGCCTTCCCTGCTAATCGTGCTAGCATGAAGCCCATGCTTTTTTTTAACCCCCACTTAAACTGAGAAAGCTCATGTTTGAGACGCGTGGCATTTCGTTCCTGTTCTCCCGTTTTACGATCACTCTAACGCTATTAATTTATTGGGGAACGCAGCTACACGCCACACCAATCACTGTCGCTCACCTTGTCATGGCTTCTTTTGGTAGTGAAATTCCGTTTTTGTCCATCCTACGTCGAGCCAAAATTAAAGACAAGTGCCCCTCACTCCACCTAACGTACTGGCAAACGCAAGGGCTACCAAATCAAATCCCCGCTTCTTTTTCAGGGTGACGTATTTAATCTGGCATCACTTTCTCTCCATGCTGATGGGCTGTTAAAAAGGCTGGCAACAGCGTCAGCCAGCGCGTAACGTCACAAATCACATGACTTTGCGGTCACATAACGTGACGCAGGGCGAATACTGGGCCGGGGTTGGTGCTGACAAACGTGCCGACAACAGGTCGAACGCGGCCCTTAGCTCGGGCACGGGTAGCTAATCTGTATTTCTTTCACAATTTATCTCGCCTAATTCAGTTATCCCAGCGCCACGCGAACCTTGCATGTCAGCCAGGTTTGGGCAAACGTAACATTTAATGTTATGTGTAGGCACTTTAATGTCACGGAAATATGCCCACAAATTTACGCGAGCATGTGCACATGCAAATTTACAGATAAGTTAATCGAGTTCCCTGGTTTGCCTGTGGCTGCTTGCGTCACGTTCCGATAAATATATATCTGTGCTATATTTAGGCGGCCCTATGCACAGAAGACATGGCACCCAGTGACCATACCACAGCAAGGCCAATACACTGGCGCCATGAGGACACGTGACAACTGGACGAAGCAGTTCATATTTACGCTGGACCTCAGGCATGCAAGCTAGGGACGCACCCCAACTGTTGGTGCTTTGGATGGAAGACCGTCTGACCGGTGACGAGATGGTACCTGGATGGCAAGCAGTCCTCTTGCTCACAGGCGCCGGCCGCCAGGCCTCCTGCTCACGGACACCGGCCACGAGTCCTCCACGAGCCCTCCTGCTCACGGACACCTGCCACGAGTCCTCCTGCTCACAGACACCGGGCGCCAGTCCTCCTGCTCACAAACACCAGCTACGAGTCCTCGACGAGCCCTCCTGCTCACGGGCACCTGCCACGAGTCCTCCTGCTTACAGACATGACCATGAGTCCTCCTGCTCACAGACGCTGGCCACGGGTCCTCCTGCTCACAGACACCGGGTACGAGTCCTCCTGATCACAGACACCGGCCGCCAGTCCTCCTGCTCACAGACACCATCCACGAGTCCTCCTGCTCACAGACACCGGACGCCAGTCCTCCTGCTCACAAACACCGGCTACGAGTCCTCCACGAGCCCTCCTGCTCACGGGCACCTGCCACGAGTCCTCCTGCTCACAGACATGACCATGAGTCCTCCTGCTCACAGACACCGACCACAAGTCCTCATTCTCACAGATACCGGCCACGAGTCCTCCCTCTCACAGACACCGACCGCCAGTCCTCCTGCACACAGACACCGGCCGCCAGTCCTGCTCACAGACACCGACCACGAGTCCTGCTCACAGACGCTGGCCACGGGTCCTCCTGCTCACAGACACCGGGTACGAGTCCTCCTGCTCACAGACGCTGGCCACGGGTCCTCCTGCTCACAGACACCGGGTGCGAGTCCTCCTGATCACAGACACCGGCCACCAGTCCTCCTGCTCACAGACGCTGGCCACGAGTCCTCTTCCTCACAGACACCGACCACCAGCCCTCCTGCTCACAGACACGGCCACGAGTCCTCCTGCTCACAGACACCTGGTAATATTCCGACGTCAAGCCGTAAAGTGCTGTCACAGAGCTGCTCATTTGCAAAGTCTGGTGAGCCCCAGGACACCGCTCGTTCGGCGGTGCGAGGCAGGTTGACGTGGGCGTCCTGCGTCGGTGCCTAGCCGGTCGCCGTCTTCCTGCGGACGCGAGTGGTGGAGCTGCTGCTGGCACTGGAAGTCAGCCCAGGCCGATACTCTGTTAGCCAGCCGCGCTCTCAGCCCAGGTCGATACTCTGTTAGCCACTGTCCGGCGCTGCTAGCAGCCGCGCACTTTGGGCTCGTTTTCTGTCACTTTCGCGTTGCTTGCTGTTCGCTGTAAGTTGCCGTGGATAGGCCACTGCCGTTCGGGTACTGCTGATCGTGGTGCGTTGTACTAGTCGCCGATTGTCGTGTTTGGTTTTTGTCAGTAGCTGCTGGTCACTGGTTGCCACTGGAAGTCTCTGCCGGACACGAACAGTTCATTTATGTCACTATCGATCGCTCCTGGTCACTGCTGGCCACCATATGTCACTGTGGGTCGCTGACGGTGACCGACTGTCACTGTCGGTCACTGTCAGTCGCCGGGGACCGCAGCTGACCGCTGCCGGCCACTGCTGGTCACTGCCGGTCACTGCTGGCTACTGTCGGCCCTACCAGCTTTTATTGGTCGCCTCGGAACCCGGTAACTTCGTGGATCCTCTCCCGCCGCCGCGGCGACTCGAGCATTGCCATCAGTCCCCTCCCCTCTCCCCTCTGTCCTTCTCGTTGGGTAACGACCAGTGGTCGTGCCGCGCTCCGATTCCATTAGCTCACCCCCTGGTCCGGCCGCGGTCGGGCCGCCGGCCACCGTTTTCGCTCCGTTCGTAACGGCCTAATCTGTCCGTATGCTCCCCTGAGCCCTCCCATTGCCGGCTTCTATGACGTCACCCACATATTCGCCTAGAATATGGCATCGACGACTGTTTTATGAGCGTTGGCTGCAACCGAACGAGATAAGTCACGAACCTGCTCTCGATGTTTTATTTCTGTCGATCTTCCATCTGAAGAGCTCATTTGACAGCTTTCAGCCATTTCAACGCGAGCGTTCCCCTAACCTCATTATTCTTTTCGCGCCGCCTTTCCCGCTATGGCCTGGCAGCCGTGTCTGGCTTCCTCTCCGGGCCCGGCACATCTCCATCAGGCGCCGCTGTGTCAGCATGCCCACAAGGTGAGCCGGCGCATTGATCCGGCCCTCAGTGGCGCACAAGAAGCTCGACGCGCCACGTGATCGGCGCTGGCCGTCCCGTCCCGTCCGCGGCCGCCGCCTGGCCATTGATCCCCTCCCGTGAGCCGTTTCTGGTGCCGGCAGTGACCGCCCGTGGTCGATGCCTCGTCGCCACCCCCGCCACGGCCCTTCGGCACGACGCCCCGGGCGCGGCGGCTGGCTCGCTGCTCCGCCGGAGCAGGCGCGGCTCGAGCACCGCGGGCCGAACCCAGCGGCGCTCGGTGAACTGCCGGTGGCTATTTTGGTGAAAAGGTGTACATTGTTGCTGACCCATGAGCAGGGCGTTGTTTTCGTTACAGGACCCGGTGCCAAACTTCTATTGACGAGAGGACTCTTATCCTTTTTAAGTGAATTGCTTGCATGTATCACTTTGAGGTTAATGTTCTACTTACAATGGAACGCGGTTGGACCACAGCTCACACCCATCCCCCCGTCACTGCCCTTACGCTTTTAATCTGCTCCTCCCGAGATGCCCCCTCCCCTCCCCCCCCCCCCCCACCCGGACACCGCCCAGCGCGATGTACCCGGCCCAATGCAGCGAACGGGTGGCGGCCGCGCCCGACGCTAAAACGCCGTCGTTCCGGCCGATTAATTACTGTGTCGGCACAGATGGACGCAGTTACAGCTGCCACGACCGGAACGAAACCTCACAGGGACGGCTGCCACGGCCGGAACGGAACCTCGCAGGGACGGCTGCCACGGCCGGAACGGAACCTCGCAGGGACGGCTGCCACGGCCGGGCGGAGGCCTAACGGAGGAGGCAGCTGCTGCTGATGGACTGGGGCGCACACGAACAGCTGTCATGGCTATAGCGAGCCCGTGCAGGGACAGCTGTCACTAATGGACCGAGATATCACAGGGACAGCTGCTATGGTTGTAGTGAACCCGTGCAGCGACAACTGCCACTGGTGGACTGAGATCTTACAAGGACAGCTGCGACGGCTGTAGTGGGCCCGCGCAGGGGCAGCTGCCACTGATGGACTGATATCTCACACGGACAGCTACAGTAGCAGCGGCCACTGACGGACTGAGATCTTACAAGGACAGCTGCCACGGCTACCAAGAGCCAGTACAGGGACAGCCGCTACTGATGGAGTGAGATCTGACAGAGGCAGCTGCCACGGCTGTGGTGAGGCTGGGGAACACTTTTTACGGGGACAGCTGCCGCTGATATACTGAGGCCTCACGAGGACAGCTTCCACGGCTAGTTAGCCAGTACAGGGACAGCTGCCGCTGATATACTGAGGCCTCACGAGGACAGCTTCCACGGCTAGTTAGCCAGTACAGGGACAGCTGCCGCTGATATACTGAGGCCTCACGAGGACAGCTTCCACGGCTAGTTAGCCAGTACAGGGACAGCTGCCGCTGATATACTGAGGCCTCACGAGGACAGCTTCCACAGCTAGTTAGCCAGTACAGGGACAGCTGCCACTGATGGAGTGAGATCTCACAGAGGCAGCTGCCACGGCTATAGTGAGGCCGTATGGAGGCAGCTGCCACTGTTGCACTGCAGCCTCACAGGGATGAGTTCGGTCCCACTGTAACCGTGTTTCCCACAAACTGTTGCGACCACTGCATTGCGATCTCGTCCAGACAGAGCTACCACCTCAGTTGTTCTCCATGTACGCCTTCCAGAGTGATGACCGCATGTGTTCTCGTCTGCTCCGCCCATTATCAGTAACGCGCTGACCCGAGTTGCGTGCCGCGGGCCATTTTGGGTCGGCGGGCGGATGCGTCACTAATGGCTGTTCGCGTCCACAAGTAGCTGGCGCCCCAGCGCGTGTTGCGACGGCAGCATTGCCGCGGCCACCAGGCCCGCGCTATAGCGCGCAGGGCCGCGCCACGCCGCGCAGCGCTGGCGCGTGCTGACCCCTGAGCGGTCGGGCGTACCGCGGCGCTGTTTGTTCTGCATGGCGGCGGCCCGTCGAGCCCTGACCTACTTGGATTACGACGGATAATATTGGCACGCCGCCGCCACGCGGCCGGGGGTCGGCCGAACGCCGGCGGCGGCGGCGGCGACCCCGCCACGCGGGGCGTCACACTCCACGCCCGTCTCACCCGGCGCCCGCGGCGCATTTCTGGGAGCGACCGAGAGTGGTGCGCTCGGGACGCTGCCGTCGGCAGCGAGCCGGCGGCCGCCCCGGCCGCTGGGTGGCCGTCTCCAGTCGGCGTGTACCGCCGAGACGCCTGATGGCCCGGTGTCGGACAGGCGGTGAGCGCGGTCAATCCGCCGTGTTCTCCGAACGCGGCGGGTGTCCCGGGAGACATCGGGCGCAGGCGACCGATGGGTGAAGGACGCCTCTCATCCGGCGCCGAAGGAGGCAGGGCTGGTGCTGGGGATGTCCGTGTTACGAGCCGCTGGTGCCGGCGTTCTCGCCACGCGCAGTGCTATCACTGTGCACTGCTATCACAGTCAGTGTTATCACTATCTTCCGTTGATAACGTAAAACTTGGAGGACTGATGTTCTCACGATCCTTCGCTACTTGTGTTATCGTCTCTACTTATCACTTATGTTGTCAATTTGTCACTCCTCGTCTAGTACCGGAGGTGGTACTGCATATACTATATCTGGGTCATGTGGTGCCAGCGTTCTGTGGTACCGACTTTCTTTAAAACCAATTCTCTGTTAGTACCGGTTCTCAATCAGTACCGGCGTTCTCTGTACCGTATGTAGTACCGGTGCCTTCTCGTACCGCTGTTCTGCGTCTCTCTCTCTCTCTCTCTCTCTCTCTCTCTCTCTCTCTCTCTCTCTCTCTCTCTCTCTCTCTCTCTCTCTCTCTCTCTCTCTCTCTCTCTCTCTCTTCCAGCACCGGTGCTCCCCTCACCGGTGATGTCTGTAGCGCCGCTGTCCTCCAGCCATCTCCCGCGGCGTCCTGACCGCCCTCAGCGGCGGCGCCGCCTTCCCACGGTCAGCTGGTGACCGGTCGGCTCATGCCTCGGCGCCGGCGCCGCCCGTCGCCTGGCCGTGCAGCCCGGTGAAAGCGCGCCGCTCCGGACTACTTTCGGGTCGCCGCGCCTCGGCGCCGCGCCGCGGACGCGCCGCCGCTCGTCGCGCCGCGCCGCGGACGCACGCCGCGATTGCCCCACCGGCGCCGCGGCAGCCGCGGCGGCCGCCAGCGTGTTTGGACAATTGATTTCTCCGGTGCGTGCCGCCGCGACGAACGATGTTGGCGTTCTGCTGATCGGGACGGCACAGTGAACGAGGTGGGCTTCAGGTGATCGGGGCTGGCGCGGCGACGTCTTCAGCAGTCGCGACCTCACTTGCAGATGTAGCGCACGGTGCGTGGTCAGAAAATGAAAGGCTCCTGGCAAGGTTCTGGCTGTGTCCGCAGTGTTCACGGCTGTTAGGTGCAGTAGCACCGGTGGTGCTAGTTTTCAATGGGGCTGAATTTGGGAGTGAAGATGTTGATGGATTGCGCGTGTGCAGGAGCTGCAACCTTTTTGAAGTGGTCTATGATCTTTCCACGTTGAAATATGCACGTGTGAAGCTGTTTGCGCTCTCACACATGGAGCGCGCTGTAAAATCGACCAAATTTATGGCCATATATCATTCACAGGAGAGCGCTGTTATTCATTCGAGTTCCAAGGGCGGTCTACTGCGTTAGGCGGCTGGCGTCCGTGGTGTGAGATGGCTGGGTCGTTTGATTCGGGTGATGATGGGTGTGGTTCAAGATGTGGACCTCAGGTCCTCTTTTATGCGGCCAAATTCACCGTCCACTTTTCATACGGTGCGTAAGTCATGTGTGGATCGTCGGCCATAGTCAATATATCATTTACCATTTAGGCGCGGTGTCATCTTGAGCTACTGCTTCGTGAGCGACAATCTAATGTGAGTGGCACGTGCCCGGAGGAGTGGCCTTAAAACCACTGGGATGGCTTGATAGAAGTCCAGGTCATTCTTTCCACACCGCCCATAGATC
Source organism: Pollicipes pollicipes (assembly GCF_011947565.3). Classification (NCBI taxonomy): domain Eukaryota; kingdom Metazoa; phylum Arthropoda; class Thecostraca; order Pollicipedomorpha; family Pollicipedidae; genus Pollicipes; species Pollicipes pollicipes. The sequence continues at coordinate 25,627,927 of NW_023596136.1, read as the reverse complement.
TTACGGATCTTATGTTAGAACTAACAAGTTGGAGGAGTACTATCTCAAAGGTGAGGAAGTTAGTTTTACCCATGCACATGCCCCCAAGGGACGATGTCTCGACCCAACAACCCACCCTCATGCGGCCACCCGCTCACGCCGACCCCAATCAATGCCCGAACCCATTGCCCAAATGGGCCTTTAACCAGTCGGCGTCTCATCGATCCAGCGACCCGGGGAGTATCTATCCCCCGCCCAAAGCGGACTGTCGCTCTCCGGTGATCCCAGTCACGGCACGCGCCTCCCGGCCTCCCGAGAACGCCTCCCGCCACGGGGATAGCGTCATCGACTTCGACGGCGGCTCGTCGCCGGCGACGGCGGGCCCGCGGCGGAGGTACTCCCCCCCCCCCCCCCTCCTCCTCCACAAGCGCATACGCTCTCACTCGGAGCTCAGTTTCACGTTGGCGCAGTTTTGCCGGTCCAATTTCGAACAAGTTGCCTCGCCTGGCGGCTCTTCCTCGGCGCTCGCTGAGTGATTTAGTGTCGGGCGCGGCTGCGGACTCTGCCGCGGCCCGCGCGGTACGTCATCCAGCGGCGGCGGCGAGCGCTCACCGCCGCCGAGGAGGCGTCGAGCGGTGCACGTCGGCCCGCCGACACCTCCGACCGGCGCCCGGGTGGCAGACGTACTGCGGCAACCGCGGCCGACACCGAATCTCGCCGGCTCGGAAGTTTTGATGGGGCGCGATTCATCGTCGGGATCGTCGAGTCGACGTAGTTTTGCGTCGGAGCTGGCTAACAGCGGATGTAGGTCGGGACGGGCAGCACTAGGCGAGGCGTGGTGGGGAGGACACGGGACGGGACGGGGACGGGGACGGGGACGGGGACGGGGCGAGGCGTGGTGGGGCGGGCACGGGACGGGGAGAGTACTAGGCGAGGCGTGGTGGGGCGGACGCGGGACGGGGCAGGGACGGGGCGAGGCGTGGTGGGGCGGGCACGGGACGGGGGAGTACTAGGCGAGGCGTGGTGGGGAGGACACGGGACGGGGCAGGGACGGGGCGAGGCGTGGTGGGGCGGGCAGGGGACGGGGGAGTACTAGGCCAGACGTGGTGGGGCGAACACGGGACGGGGCAGGGACGGGGCAAGGCGTGGTCAGGGACGGGACAGGCAACAGCCTGTCTGTGACGGTTGAACAGAGGTTATGTACCAGGCGTGGTTTCCGCCCTTCAGAGAGCTTCCATCTAGGGAGCCTGCATATAACGGCTTTCCTCATATGAAACCAGTTGCTCGTGTTTTCGTGGCATTTTATAGTGGGTAATGTGCTTTTTTAAATGCCCGTTTACTTTTAGAATGCTCTTGACCACAAAATGCTCTCGAACATATTGCGTATAACCACGCCGCAAATGGCCGACGTGATGGGCTGCTGTTGGTTCGCGTGCTTCGTTATTTCCCGCTCACAATTAACCCCGCCTTCTCTTTCTTTCAACGGTACATTTCTGTCTTTCCTGCGCCATCATTGTATTTGGTTTACATCTTCATATTTTTTCTATCGTCTGGCAACGACGCCATGATGCGGCTCTCTCCGCGTTTGGACCGTTCGCCACATACTTATCCAATATACTCCCGAATTCGTGGTCTCTTCCTTTGCGGCCTACGGCCATAGTGGTTCTTTAGGAAGATGAGAGCTTTTGCAGGACACGACAGCTGTATTTGCGACGCACCGCTGGCCGAACCGCTGTGACGTCATATTCCCCCGAACCGGATGGAGATTTCGGCTCCGGCTTCAGGGGCGGATCAAGGGTGAGGCGGCGCCGCTCCATCGACCTGGCGCTTAGCATGACGCAATGCTGAGATTACGCCGAACATTGTTGTGATTTGGGTGGACTGCGGATAGTAGAGACGATTTTGGCGGTTTTCGAGCGGATGGTGAGCGGATGGTGAAGCTTACACGCCAGGTGCGGAAGGCGCAGCATGTGGGACGGGTATTGAGCACACAGTGGCAACCTCGGGTAGTTCGCACACTATATTTGAACGAAGCTTTAACGTTTTCCATTTCTTAAACCACGAGGAGGCTCGTTGACGGGTCCGATGTTTATGTGCGTCTTATATGATCATCATGCTTTAAAATACGACTCAATTAATGAAGTGGGGTGATTTAATGCACACCAGGGAGCGAACGGCTGGCAAAAGAGCGCCGATGACCTGGATCAAAGTTAACCGCGTGCAAATGATTTAATGGGTTCGAGGATGTTCTGGAGCATGCGATAAATGCCTAAGTATAAATTAATGGCCTCCACAAGACGGACGGTTTAATGGATCCCATCACTCTCCTCGGGTTTGATAAGACAAGATAGGCAGCTGTGCAGCATGTTTGTGTTTCGGTCCGTCTTTGTTGTGCTCGACAAAGCTTGCCGACTGAACTTGAAACCAAATGCCTGGCATGTAAAATGGCGTTGTCACGGGCTTCTCTAATCCTTCACTGTGGCTATTTGGGAGCATTCTCAAATGGCTTAAGGCAGTATCAATTACTGGTGCTTGTAATGGTTTTCCGCAATGCCCGCTAGCATAAGTGGTGTTTTTTTATATTTTGTACATTGTTCTGGTGCAATCAAATGTTTTGAACATTCATCATTTATGAGAGGGCTGTTATGATGCGCGAAGATAAGAGGCTGTAGGTATTTTGTGATCCCATCATTAAGTTCATGCCAAAGCGTCGTATCACGTGACATGTTTATCGACATGCAAGAGTTGCATGCAATGTCTCTTAGTTAATCTATGCATGCTGGCATGAAAGTTAGCACACATGTAGACCTATGGAACATAGCAGCAAGCTGCGTCCATAAATCCAAGCCATTTCACTTCGAACAGTGCGCTGCGATCTGCACTATGTTAAGCAACATTTAAAATGCATGGCAAGTACACATGTGGCTGCGAGGCGTTTGGTGGAAAACACAAAGATCGACAGGGATAGCTGATCCACATGGAAGCTTTCCATTGTAGACGATAATCGATTGTATATAATCATCGATAGTATGTAATAATCGATTATTTTCTTGTAGAAGATTATCGTGCCGGTAATGTCCATAAATATTCTTCAGGCTGCGCAACGCGTCTAGTTTGCTGGCGTGAGCACCAAACCTGAATCCACATTTATGTAAACCTTGGCTTCTGGTGCGGTCAACTCCGCAAATCATGGTCGTCACCCTGCTGCAAACGCGAACGTTTCGAACTTCGAAGAACTCTACAGCCCAACGTCACGATAATGTAAACGAGTTGAGATAAGCAAGACTCAGCAATCTCCATCCGCACGCGGTCCGCGAAGGGGGGGGGGGGGCGGGGACAGGACTGCGGCTCCACTGTCGCCAGTCAGGCTGTGGCGGGGCACCAAACAGACGCCTAGATCCGCCTCTGAGTGATAGGCTCTTTGCGTGACAAATGATTGAATTTGCTGCTGAAATTGCTCTCCAGCGCCGATCCACGCATTCGTTACTGCAGCCACGCCACTGCGCGGCACGTTGGGCCAGCTATTCGAGTGGGTGTTAGATTCCACTCCCATTAGCGGTACCCTCTAGCCCCCCCGAGAGTTCTGTATGATAACGGGTCTGTATTGTAGTCGTAGTGTGAAGAGTTATCCTACACGGCTGATGTGTGCAGGATTTTCAGCATTTTCCATGAATGTTTATGAATGGTTCTGGCAAAGGATCGGAATCAGATCAAGGCTCGCGCTCCCCAAAACGGAGAGCATCAAAACACGCGATTGCTTATTTTCCATGCTTTTATTATTCCCCTTCCCCTGCATAGTTACCAATAACTCCCACTTCCTTGACCAACGGCGGGCTCTCTACCTTCCTCGGAAATTGAACAAGTGAGAGAACGCATTGCGCTGACCACCAGAGAACGCACTGCGCTGACCACCAGAGAACGCATTGCGCTGACCACCAGAGAACGCACCTTGCTGACCACCATAGAACGCACCGTGCTGACCACCATAGAACGCACTGTGCTGACCAACATAAAACACACTGGTGACCATCAGAGAACGCACTGTGCTGACCGTGTACTGACCGCCCGGCACCTGAAGCCTGTGGAGCGGCGGGTCGAGCAGCCTGTCGAACCCAGAACGACCGGCTGGCGCCGACGCCAGGTCCCGCTGCCAGAGCTCTGTAACGGGCGGCTTCATCCGGGCGCCTTCGTCGCTGAATGAACGGCTTCAGTCGCCTCGAACACGTAACGGACGGCTGCGATGTCGTGGCGCCGTGTTGGCTAGGTGACGGGCAGTTTTAGCGGCGGGATTCTTCATCCTTAGACTGGCGTTGTCGCTGTCACGTGTTAACCATTTGACGGATGGCTTGAACGGCACGTCGGAGCCGCTTAGCTAATGCCCTCAGCGTTGCGTTTTAGCCGTCTGGCAGGCGATTTGAATATCGCGTGTTAGCTGTTTATCCGACGTCTACAATGTCTCCAACGTCTTTAAACGGTTCAACAGACGACTTCATTACCGCGCCGCACCCCTTCACCGCATGGCACAAACGTCAGCCTCTGCGTTCGTGAGGCGGGATCAGTCCGCCCGGCCCCAGCAGCGTCGCACACGCCGGGCTGCTCCGTCCGCTCCGATGCCGTGCCGTGTAACGGAGCAGTAGGGCGGCGGCGTGCCGCGCCCGCCCACCCCACCAAAGCCGGAGTGCTGGCGTGAGAAGCGGCGGTGGAGCTCGACACCGCGCGGCCAGCGTGTTTTCGGCAAGTTACGACCGCTCCGGTCAAGTTATCTCAAGTGCCGGCGCGCGGTATCACCCGCGGTGTTCTCCGCCGGACGTTCTCTCCGCCTCGAATCAATACCGCGGCCGAGGTGGAGCGCTGCCCAGGTCGCTCGTGCGGGCGCGACGTCACGTCTGGGTGACCGGTGACCGCCCGCGGACGGACGGCACGCTGCTGGTGCGCCCCGCCGCTCGTGCGCCCCGGCCGTCACTCGGTCGGCGGGCGCGGCCGCCCGTCCGCGGCTCATAACGGAGCTGCGGTCGCGCGCCGGCCGGGCGCCCCTCCGCCGACCCGGCTGGCGCTGTGACGTCACGCGTCACGTGGTGCCGGGCACGTGACCGGTGCCACCTGCCGGGCGGCGGCGCGCTGGGCGGCTGCTGGCATGGTCCCTGCAGCTCGGCAGCCGCTGGCGGATGGGGGCGGCGCTGGCCAGCGCACGACTCGGCAGCCGCAGTCCGGGGCGGCGGGCTGCAGCGCCGCTGAAGCGATGGATTTTCAGTCGTGGAGGCAGGAGATACCGCCGAGGGAGCGACTGGAACAGTCGGAGAAGGATGCAGTCGGGGTGTTTCCGATCTGGCTCACTGCTGACGCTCGGCAGCGCCCATCACCTGACGGCGGCGCGAGTCTGACCTCAACCCATTTCCCTCGCCTGATCCTGTCCGCCCTCCGAGCTGTCGTGGCCGTGGGTGGCTCCGACATGCCGCTGCCAGCGAGACGCCGGCCCACGAGGGACGGCGGCGCCGCGCTGGCCTGCAGGCTGTCGGCCGCCGCCGCCGCCGCCGCTGCCGCTCTGCCACCCGGAAGCCGGCGTCGGTGTGGCATGGACCGTGAATGCCACGCCGGCCGCGCGGGCTCTGCGCGAGCCGTGACGGAAGTCAGAACGTGGCGTCCTGCGGTGGCAACGTGCGTCGGAGGGGGAGGCCGCTCAGGCGTGGGGACTGCGTGGCGCGCGGCGGGCATGCCGGCGTGCGTGGTGGACATCATGCCGGATTGGCAGGAGAGGTGGAGCGGGGGCGCCGAGAGCCTGTCCCCGGGTTTTCAGCTCTGTTGGTCCTGTTCGGGGAAAAACGGCCTATTCGGCTACAGAGGAAGAGATGCAGGAAATTCCTCACGCGGAATTTTGTCACGCATTTCCTACAACGCCAACGCGTACAATCGCCGGTCTACTTGGTGACGATCGTGAGCCGGCTTACGGGAGCATGAGGTGCTCAGGGGAGACAAGCGGAAGCCAGTCGGGCTTGTCGCCTGCCACCCACTGCGCCGTGCTCGGGGGAATAGGCATGGATGGTTGACGGTGCTCAGTGCGACAGCAGAGCGGTAACTACCATGGAGACGAATGAAGTCGCCGCTATTGCTGTGCCCTATGATAGATGTGCTACTGCCAGCGGGGGCGCCACGGTTTTTTAGTTGGGGAGGGGGAGGTAGAATTTGCCAGAGGGTCTGCCGGGTAAAATGGGGTCCGCTCACAGAGGAGAATTCAAGGCAGTGCCGTGTTCAAGGGGGCTGGGGTGCGTGATCCCTAGTCAGACTGTTGCATACACAATATCCATATGATTAATTGTCGACAATTAAAAAATTCAGAATAGGGTTCTGATGAAGTGGTCTGGTCCTCGACATAACAAAGGGCCGTCCCATCTTTTGATCAAACAACACAAGACCCTGTTCGAGACAAGAGACATTCGGAATATAGCAGGTGCCAAAGGGCCTCCCTATACCCAAACAGGACGGCACCCTGATCCAGAAAACGGCTTTCAATGCATAGAGGGGCCTCCTGATCCAGAAAAGAATACTTCGGATTCACAACGGCGCCTCTTAATCAAGAGAAGGGCCGTGTTATCCCAAAACCGGGACATCCTTATCTGGAACTCCTGCCATCTGATCAATGAAAGATGCTTCCTGTTCCAGAATAGGGGCCTTCTGAAAATAGAGGGTGTGCCTATCCTAGCCCAGAGCAGGGGCCCCCGTAACACAAACGGGGCCTCCTGATTCAGATCACAGACTATCTTATTCATAAGGTAGTCTCATGATCCAGAAAACGGACCTGATGCAGAAAAGGGTCTTCCGAGTCCGATTTATACCCTCTAGCTCAGTTACAGGGGCCTCTTAATCCGAATTTGGGCGATCTACGGGAAATTGCAAAGCCTTTGGTTTGGGCAAAAGGGGTCTCTAAAAAATTTGCGGCGCAAAAACCTTACTCTTGCCCGCCCCTGCCTCTTCTCCGCAGCAGGTGGGGCATTGGCGACTGTTTTATCTGCCCCCCCCCCCCCCCCTGTTGCACCGTCCCTGTTTACCGTCATGTACGAATGAGGACGTTTCCCTGGCATGCTCGTGGCGAAAAAGGACCAGCAAAGAAAAGTGTTCGTGACGATTGCGCAGCCACCAAAAGATATCTCGCGACAAAAGTAACTGAGGGAAAAACATTCGTTTCCAATCAGCCCGGGCACGCATTGCTGTGAGCCGGCTCCGTGTTTCTGTCCCTCTCCTCTCCCTCTCTCCCTCTCTTGACCCCGCGAGGCCTCGATCCGGCTGGCGGCGAGTCCTCGTAGTCCTGTCTCTTTCTCCAGCCCCCTCCCCCTGTATCTCCCGCCGTTGCCGCATCAACTGCGTGTGTTCAGTAGCGCGTGCGGCACTCGTCCGTGCAGCACCCGTTCGTGCGCCACTCGTTCGTGGGCTGCTGGCGGTGTGTTGCCGCGCCGCTGGCGCTTTTTATGAGGCGCGGGCGTGCGGGTCGACCCCGCTGTTTGTGAATGTCACCGTCGCGCTTACGTTGTGGGAGAATGGCGGTCGAGGTCGCTCGAGGTGTGTGGGCCGGGCGGACTCGGGCGGAGTGGTGCATGCGAGGTCATTCCGAGCGGAGTGCGGAATCAGCGCGTTCAGGTGGTGTGCCGTCCAGAGGCACTTCCACCGTTCAGCGCGTCCCACTGCCAAAGCGTCCCGGTGGTTACTCGCATCGCGTGATCCCTTCAATTAACCGGTACCGTTTTGCCAGGCTAGAATGACGGGGCATTGTTGACGTAAATCGGGTATCTGCCGTACCACACCGCGTGATTAGAATAGGCGGGGTTTGAGGACGCCCCATTGTGTGCATGCCTTGCGCAGTGCGCGGCCAAAGCCTGAAGACTGGCTATTGTCTCTCGTCAAAGTGCAGCGATCTTTCTTAAAGTGGTTTGGCCTGGCTAGTCTATCCAACTCACTGCAATTTTCTTCAAAGTTAGGCGGTTTGGTGGTGGAGGCGTCGGTGCTGGTACCGCGGACCTTCCAAAATAGCCCGGCAACGCGCCTGAACCAGTAGCACATCCGATGGCCACAAGTATGTTCTGAATGTGGCCATCAGGGTTGGGTCTCGGCGCCTGTAATTGAGTCAGGGTCTGCGAAGCTATAATCAGCTCAAACTACGGCAGAGCGCTCCAGCAGCGCTGTTCGTAATGGGATTATCTGCCGCGCGGTCCCTGGCCGTCGACTATCACGGGCGTGACGTCATCAGACGTCGTGTGACGTCGCCGCTCGGCTCCAGGGTGCCAGAGAAGGCCCGCCACGGGTGAATCGACGCACGGCACTCGCAATTACCCGAACGCGAATTGCATAGTCATGCGGGTTTAGCGACCTTGCAAAATGACAGGCTCGCGTTTCGTTCCCAGCGCCGGTGTCGAAGTGATGTTATTGCGAGAGGGCTCGCCGGGTTGATGCGTTTGCCTTCAAACTGACGGCCGCAGTTATGGAAGTGCGGCTACGACGGGTGGCGTCGTGACCTTTGACCTCAGACAATCGCAGCCTCGCCTTGAACCACCCGAAGACCAAAGCGCACTCGTCCGCACACGGGGCTGTGAGGTCGATAAGATCGCCGTTGAAAGATTCCACCGGTCAAATTTGGTTGCAAATACTGTCAATCACTGCCTGAACTATGTTGATATTTGATGGCGGGTTTGTATTCTGAGAAACGTGGCAAACATGTGTAAGACTGGGCAAAATGCAGCCGTTTGCACTCCAGTACAAACTTACGTAACTAGTTAAGTCATTGACATAAGGAGCACAAAATTATGCATTTGATGTAGTCTCAATCCTCACAATCAAACAAGTCTGTGAAGTGCAAAAACACCGACAGACGTCCACTTTTCAGAAGTGTCAATGCTCCCGGAAACTGCACTCTCTACTAGGACTCCTCCGTACAGACCCGGGGATCTTCGGAGTAGCCCGTGCTGAACAGACCCCCAAGCTCCTGATGCGGCACATGTGATGCGCTGTATTTGGTCCCAGGGGCACCGGAACTTCTCCCAAACTGGGGGGGGGGGGGGGGGGGGTGGTGGCCGTGTTTTTTAGGTTTTTCCAGTCAACGGCCTTAGGAACCATGTTGAGTTTTGAAAAGTTGGAGCTCCCTGCCCCTGCCCCCCTCCTCACCAGATTCCGCACCCCTACCTGATCCTCGTGCCGAGGATGGCTCGGGCTCTGGGCTCCTCTGTCCTGGGGTGCCTACCCGCCTCCTTGGCCCGCCGGTCAGGGACCTGAGCGCTGGCCGCGACTCCCCTCGCTCGCACGCGCGCCCCACTCTCGACCCCACACACCACCGGGCAGCGGCGCCGCGCTAAGTGGATTGCAATTGGACGCGGCGTCGGCGCGGCCTGCGTCGGTGCTCTGGGCTGCAGACCCACCTTTAATGGAATGGCACTCTGTTTTAGTCCCGCCCGCCACTTCGTCTCACTTTGGCTGCGTCCTGCCGGGGTGCCACGGGGGTAGCACGGTGTGCCATCTCCGCGGGTGTGTGCTGGGATAGTTCGGAGGGCGACGCCGTAAACGGATAGACTCTGCTCGCCTTTAACCAAATCATCGCCGAAAGTTTGCCTGCCTGTTAACGCCTGTTAGCATAATCCAATACGGCGATGATCGTTGAAGCAAAGCGCACCGACAGCACGAAATCGTTCCGCGAAATAAAACGCTTCAAACTCACGAGCGGCGTGACTTGCCGATAACTTCGGCATCGCGTCCTGCTGATGCGCCGTTCAGCGTCAGTGGAGCCGTCCCCGGGATCGTCCTCATATCACGGTCACCATGTCCAAACACGTGCCACCGCGACAGCTGGGCCATGGATCATGCATGGCCCGTATCGGTCCTATAATTACAGAACGTTCCGGATCGGTCGCCAAGTGGAAGTCCTTATTTGATTACTGCTGGGAGCAGCGTGCTCACATCCATTAGTTGGCTGCGGCGCCGGGTGAGATGGCGATTACCCGGCACGGCCAGTCTCTCCGATGATAAGACGCTTGGGAGAACAAAGATCGAGCATACGTTTGCGACGGAGAGCGCTTATGGCGTTTGATTGCGCTTGCACTTGCCTTGTCCCCGTTTCCTCCGAGACCACCCCTCCACTCTTCTCTCCATCCCTTGGGCCTACCGCTGCGTGCCGACGGTGATCTAAAGCGACGTCTCGGTTTGAACGCCCCACGAGCGCCATTCACATCTGTCTGTGGGCGCGTGGCTGTGACCTCTGGCGGCCACGGGGCGCCAGTGACCGTCCGATGCCCATGTCATCGATCTGTTTACCCTGCAGACCACCGTGATTGGCGCGTCCAGGGAGCGCCCGTCACGTCGCCAGACACGATCGCGGCGCAGCGCAGCCGTCCGGGGACGATCGCGGCGCAGGGAGGGCTGGAGAATGATCGTGATACGATGTTAATCAGGTGTACCGTCCGCGCCACTTCCGCCACGAACCCCTGACGGGCGATCTCAGCGTCTTGGACCATGGTCTGTCCCGTCTCCGGTCAATGGTCCCTGGTTCCGGGTCACGGCTCCCGGGCACTTAGGCCTGGTCCGCGTTCCTGGTCTCTGGTCCCTGAGCCAAGGAACTTGGTCCCTGGTCGGTGACCTCGAATCTCTGGTCTCTGGTCCCGGATCCCGAGGCTGTGGTCCCTGGTTCCAGGTTCTGGATCCTCAATCTCTGGCTCCAGGTCCATGATAAGGGGCACCGAACTCATGGCTCCGGGTTCCTGGCCTCTGACCCCGCACCTATCGAACAAGGTCGTTGGTTTCGGGTCTCTGGTTTGGGGCTGGTGGTACATGATCTCTGGTTCCGGCACCTGGGCACTAACCTGTTGCTCCGGGCCCCTAGTACCTAGTCCCTCGCCCCGAGGCCACTGCCACGTGTCTCTGTCTGTGGTTCTGAGTCCTGGCTCTTGGTACCGGGCTGGTGACCACCCAGCCGTCGCTATTCAACGTGCCAATATGATTCCCTCATTGCGAGCCAGCGGATGATTCTGCTGACTTGGCGGAGCAGCTCTCGGCTCGGCATCTGAGCCGTGGACAGCGTTCTCAAGTGAGATCCGTGGTTCTCGAGATCCGTGGTTTACTTGTGAAAACGGCGCGCTGGTGGGCAGCGGCAGCGTCTTTTCTTCGCCCGACCTGGGCTTACGTAATATTTCCGCTGGAGTCCCGGGTGTAAACGTCCTGTCTTGGCAATCTAGAAGGCCAGGCCAGCTTGCAATGTGCTTGGCAACCTCTGAGGCCAGCTTGCAATGTGCCACCTTTGCGGGGAGACAGAAGGAAATGATTCGGGACGCGAGGGAGAGGGGATGAGGAAGCCTCTGCTGGCACGAGTGCTGCACGGGCGCGATGCTGTCCCTGACGCTGGGACGGTAGGCACCGACACGACCTCTTCATGGAAAAACTTCGACGCAAATGCGACGAGAAAGCAGAAGTATGTTTGCGGATCTAATGTGTCTGGTATTCACTATGTAAACGGAAATGGCCTCTATAAAAACACATGTTGCGCTCTAATATGTAGATATATTGGCTGAGCTTTTCTCCTAGCCACTCTCCGTTGCTCCCCTTGAGCTATTTGATGGCTGTCTGAAAAGCGCCAGCCGATGCATCCCGACATTCTAACATCCCGCCACAGATGTTGACGTGTGACAATTATACCATAGTCTCTAACTGCCGTCCACGTGTTATCTCTCGCTTTTACGAGTCAACACCACAAACGGCATCGCTGCGCGGCACTGTGCGGCCATTACTTGCGTCTTCCGCCCTCCTCGTTCGGCTGTGGCATCATGTCTCCCGCTCGGGCGCGAGGAGCGCCGCCGCGGCGATACCGACGCCGCCGCCGCCGCCGCCGCCGCCGCCTTTGACCCGCACGTGGCCCGATGATCGCACGGAAATAGCCGGTGAGCAGCGCCGGGGGCGGCCGCGCGGCCTCACCGCGGCGTCTCGTCTCCCCCACCAACTGCGCGCGCCAGACCTCGTCGTGACGTCACGAACCGTGACGTCACGAACCGAACCGTGACGCGTCGGCCACGTGATGTGACGCCGCGGACGGCCGCGGGCGCGCCGAAACTGACGGCGTCACGGGCGACGCGGTGACGGGCCGCGACGGCGGGGCGTTTAGCGGGGAGTGGGTGTGGGGGGGGGGGGAAGGGCAGGTCAGACGCGGAGCGAGGCGCTGTCAGAAAAAGGTGCTGGTGTTGACAACGCTCGCTACCGTTGAGAGGCGTCAAGGGAGACAAGAGTTTTGAACTCGATTGAGGTCACTTGTGGCTGTCCGTCTCCTGTCCTGGCCACGTCCCTGAAGGAATGCAGAGGGAGCATGGGGAATCGGTTCCTTTTTTGGGATGTGGGCGGGACGAAGACTGTCCAGTGCTAGATCTGATACAAAGCCCGCCAGCCACGTGTGCTTCATCTGGAGAGCACGAGTCCCTGACAGCGCTCGGTTTCTTCCTATCTGCAGAGCTGTGAACATGGCCGTCAAACGATGGAAAAACGTGGGGTTGCCCCAAGTTTTCTGAAGTGGCGTCTGTTCCATAGCAAGAGATTGAGTAGCGGTTGCTTGTTTGTCGTGACAGCGAGAATGGAAAGTGGAAAACCCTGCAAGTCCGATGATTAAATGACATTTGCTGAGTGTCATCCCGTATCAGCTCTGGAAGCGTGGCGCTCTGTCAGTGCGGACAGATCTTGAAAGTCGATAAGACTGCTGGAAGGATTGATGGCGCCTCAACGTGCCGCGTGTTAGGCAGGATCGGGATCCGCTTCAGGATTTTGATGGCTGTTATCGATGGCTACACTTATAAAAGGCAAATGCTGCAGAAGGCAGCCGGCATTCCTGGCGTAGGTGTATCATTTCACTTCCACACTTGTACAATGCTCACACGACGTGCCGTAGGGGATTTCAATTAATTTAGCTCATGCTGGGCTTGGAAATGGGCTCAGTATTGTCTGGCCAATATATCACACAATGTCGTGGTTGCACCGAAGCTACACGATCGAAGGTCTACTATTTCCCCGGAGACAGATGGAGCAGTCGTTTAAGGACATTTCTTCGGTCACAGATACATCGATTTCGCCGGAGCTGTTAGTTAACACTTAGTTCAGTGCAGTGTACTGCGTCCAGTGGCCGGCCTGCCCGACGGTCATGATCCAGCACCCATCAGCTCTTTACGCGGGAAGCACGCCCAATTTCATCGAAGTTTGCCACCGAATCAGGTGGTAGGGTGAGCGCCATCAGGTCGATGCAGTGAGCATATGGTGGACAGGAGATTCTGTCCATTGTTGTTTCCGCTCGTGGGTTGCTGCCCCTGTTCACCGAAGCCTTTGTGAAATGAACACATGACTGTCCATGCATTGAACTTCAGTGAATAGGAGTTATTTTTTTAAGGGCTACTCTATAGAAGCATCTCATATAGCTTTTTGGTATGTTGTGACACGGAGACGGATGGTCATCGTTGAGCATACATATATCGGCCCTTACACCTTCCGTCACGGTCAAAATAGTGATTGCAATAGAGATGAACAACATTCAAGTACCGGTCCCGCCAATCAAAGTGCTATCAAATCAACGTGCGTTAATCATGCTGTATTGAGAAACATGGACTTGACACGCGCTAATGAACGCATAGTATATAGACCATATCGTTAAGACGATAGGGAGAAACTGAAAACCACAGAAACATAAAGAACATAAAGACAACGCAATTGCCCGCTCTTTCCGTCGCAGAAAGGCCCCTTTTTGCTTTTTGACGCGTTTCTCGTAACCACCTGAGTTGCACGAATGTTATGCTGCACGACTATTACGCTGCACGGATATTACGCTACACGGACGTCACGCTGCAAGGATGTGACGATACAGGGATGTCACGCCACACGAGCGCCTTATTTTTTCTGTCGCTGCCCTCTCATCCGCGAGCCCTGCATCCACCGGCGTGGCTAGCCGCGGCTCCTGTCCGTGTCATCTCGTCCCAGCACCCGCGCCGTGCCCACTGCACCCGTGGCGCCGCGGCCCGCTGCCAGCAGGGCTCCCTCCGTGACCCCGCTGTCTGCGGTCGGGCGGGGGGCCCGTCGTGACGCCGCGTGGCGGACCGCGGCCCTCGTCCGTGTCATCCCGCCCCAGGGCCCGCGCCGTGCCCACTGCACCCGTGGCGCCGCGGCCCGCTGCCAGCAGGGCGCCCTCCGTGACCCCGCTGTCTGCGGTCGGGCGGGGGGCCTGTCGTGACCCCGCTGTCTGCGGTCGGGTGGGGGGCCTGTCGTGACCCCGCTGTCTGCGGTCGGGCGGGGGGGCCGTCGTGACCCCGCTGTCTGCGGTCGGGCGGGGGGGGGGCCTGTCGTGACTCCGCTGTCTGCGGTCGGGCGGGGGGGGGCCTGTCGTGACCCCGCTGTCTGTGGTCGGGCGGGGGGCCTGTCGTGACGCCGCGTGGCGGACCGAGGCCGGCGGCCGTGGTCGGCGGGTCACCCGGTGACGCCGCCTTTGTTCGAAGCCGGCCGGCCCGCAGCTGCAGCTCCTGCGAGGGAATTCCGCGCCTCGTCACCGCCTGGTGGGGGAACGCTGGTCTTCAGCCCTGGTCACTTTTAAGTGGGTTGTGGATGTGGTGCTCGTCGCCCCGTGTGGGTTGGCAGGGCTGGACTTGCTGGGACTGATGGAGTGAAATAACCATGGTCATCAGCGGCTATTTACTTTTGGAAGTGACAGGACTCCGCGAGGCACGAAGGGGGCGTTTGCGGCTTATGGCGGGTGTCATGCATGCATGCATGCATGACATGGCTGGTACCATTCATGGATGCTTAGTGACATTCATGCACGTGCAAGTGGGACGCTCATTAGGCATGAGTGTCTCTTATGAAACAGACCGCGGTAATTTGCATTCAGTTTCAGCTCTTGAAGTGATGTGTTTTAGATAGCCTGGAGTGGGCGTTCTGTCCGGCGCAGGGACAGAGCATCAGGCACTATGAAGATGATATGCAAAACATCCGATTGGATGTAGCTGACATGATGATGATCCGATGGATAAAACATTCGATCTCGATTGAGCTGTCGCTCCCAATGCGCCCGCCTGCCTGTGCTTCAGGCTACCGCACGGGTGACCCGGCTCGGCTGCAGCAGAGATCGACGTGTTCCCAGACCAGTGGAACAACTCGTCTCCAGCTCAACTCCCTTCATCCGCCTTTCGCCCACTTTCCACGAACAGGCCCGTCTCCGGCGCCACGTCGTGGCGGTCGCCGCCGCTCGGCGCTGCAGCACGCGGCGCGACAACACAGGCCATGCGGAGTCGCTCGCCGACGCTTTCGGCGTCGATTCGACGCTGATTCGCGACCGACGATGTCCGGAGTTCTCGTCGACGGCGCCACGGGTGCGACGCCCGGACGACACCGCGCCCGGGGGAGATGGGAATGGGAGAAGGCGGCGAGGGGGCGGGGGCAGATCTGGTTGATTTAGCGTGGCTAACTGAGGGCCGACGTCCGCGGCGCCCGTGCCTTCCGCCCGTGACGACCGGCTGGCGCCCGACTGCGCCGCGGTCCGCGGCGGGACCGGCCCGGACGGCGGCGGGCGGCGCTGGGCGAAGCGATCACCCGGCGGACCAGTTGGAGCGACGGGAGGAGTGTTTCCGGGTGGGTCGGATCTGGAATGCGCGATCCGGGGTAACGGGATCTGAGCGGTGAGATCTGATCGTCTGGATCTGGGTCGACGGGATCTGACTGACGGGATCTGAAGTGAACGGATCTGAAGTCAACGGGAGATCTGATCTGAAATTATTTGAAGTTCTGAATGCAATTGTGCGGCAGCATCTTTTGTAACAGCATTGAATAAAGCTTTTGGTTGCCCAAGCGGCAAGTGAGCTGCTCTGAAACATTTTGCTGCTGGAGCTGGACTGGATGGCTGAAGCCGGCGCCGTCGGCTGTTGGACCCACCTTACGGATGACAACGAAGCCAGCGGTCGCAGCCGAGTATGATGCCATCAGGACGTGGCGCCGGCGTCATCCAGCAGAGCTCCACTCGTCATTTCTGTCGTCATGCGTCCTCAGTCTGTCAGTAAGGACAGCCCTTTGCACGGAATGCTCTGGAGCGTAGGGCGCGGACAGATCGCCTTCGTGGCAAGGCATGGCGGGTCCGTTAAGCCGGCGAGTCTCTCCCGGGCCGCCTCGCACGCCGGCTAAGCTTGTCGGCGGCAGGAGCGTGACCCGGTTTTGCAGGCGGAGGTTCCGTCTGTTGCAAACCCTCATGCGACCGTGCAGCCGCGGGTGAAGCAGTGGGAAAGCAAGGCACGTCCCGTGTTCTCCCTGCCGCTCCGAGCAACACGCCGCCGGTGGGCTTTCCGACCTCTCCTGGCCAGATTTGCTTGACGCTTCGGTGAGTTCTGCAATGTCGCTACGAGCTTCCAAACTTCAATGACCACCGCGACCTTCCCACGATGTACGATTGCTCACTAGCCCCTGCCAGGATCTCGAGGCGGAGCTGCGTAAATTTAATTAAGGGTGAAAACAGACTTCCGAGAGAGAGAGAGAGAGAGAGAGAGAGAGAGAGAGAGAGAGAGGAGAGAGAGATGAGAGAGAGAGAGAGAGAAGAGAGAGAGAGAGAGAGAGAGAGAGAGGAGAGAGAGAAGAGAGAGAGAAGAGAGAGAGAGAGAGAGAGAGAGAGAGAGAGAGAGAGTGAGAGGAGAGCGAGAGAGAGAGAGAGAGAGAGAGAGAGATAGAGAGAGAATGAGAGATAGAGAGAGAGAGAGAGAGGAGAGAGAGAGAGAGAGAGAGAGAGGAGAGAGAGAGAGAGAGAGAGAGAGAGAGAGAGAGAGAGGAGAGAGAGAGAGAGAGAGAGAGAGAGAGAGAGAGAGAGAGAGAGCAAGTTATTCGCTTTGTTAGCACTAATGGCGAATTTCATCATGCTTTAAGCCAAATATGGATGGAGGCAAATGTGGGAACCTCCCAGCAAAACACAACACTCCCACCTATGCCCCTGTCACACACCACGCGTCTCCCAGACTTCCCGTGGCCTCCCTGGAAGGACGGAGACGACGGCGGTGGTCGCTCTCATGGCAGTCGCCCGGTGAACAGCAGGTCCCTCCACAAACACGTCCCGTCGGCCGCAGTCAGTCGGACCTCTGGCACGGTCCGCTGGTCGGGCGGCGCTTCGTCGGCGCCGGGCGACATGCCTTTTAATTAAGCCGGCAGCAGCGCGAAGGGTCGCCGGGGTGGCGGCGGCCTGTCGTGTCGTCTGACAGCCGGGGGGTGTTTCCCGGGAGCTGGTGGTGCTCAGGTCTGACGACCTGTTTTCATATGGTTTGGCTGCTTCTCGCTGCCGCCTTGCCACGTTTAAGCCGCCTTGGCACTCCTTTTTCACCCTTGCTCTCTGATCTTGCTCTTTCCACCCCTCTCCTCTCCCTCTGTCTCTCCCTCTCTTTCCTCCCCTCCCGCTTCGGCCCCGCGCCGTTGTTCCCACAGGTCGCCTCTGAAGCAGGTCAGTGGGAGCATCGACAAGAAGCCCGCCCGGCGGACCGCGGAGCCACGTCGGCCGCGATAGCACGCCGTTTTTGTCGCATTCCCGCCCGCGCCCGATCGCCGCGCTAAGTCCGGCCAAGATGGCGGCGGCAGTGCAGCGCGCCGCGGCCGACAGGTCGACACGTGCCTCAATCCGCCGCCGCTAATTCATTGGTGTCCGGTGGTTAGTGCCGGCGACAGAGCGCGCCGTCGGAGAGCGACGCCGCCGGACGATAAATCCTCTGACGCGGCGGCGCGCCGGCCGGCGTCTAACGGAGTCGACGGGACCGGTGGCGGCGCCGCGGCCGCCGCCGTCGGCACCGGTGCTGCGGTCGCGCTGGAGTAAAGCGCGGCGGCGCGCGCCGGTGGACCCGCCGGGCGGGACGCGCGCGGTGAGGGGCGCCCGCCTGATCGTGTCAGCTGATCGGAGGTCACCCGGTGGATTCGAGGTCAAGGGCGGCGGTTTCATGGTCACACTCCGGGGTGTCAGCCAGCGAGTGTCAGTCGGCGAGGATTTTATCGGGTCGCAGCGCGCCGGTGGTGCTTCGCGCGGTCGGGAACGTGTCCGACGTTGACACCGGCTCAGGGCTCGCGCCGCCGGGGGCGCGGGGGACGACGGCTCCGACGGCCTGTCAGTGACGTCACCCGCCGCCGACGTCACCACCTGAGGATATTCCGAGGTTCGAGCACGCCGAGTAATTGTTGCGGAATTCGAGCAGGACAAACATTCGCCGGCGCAGGCGCTGGGCGCTGGGAGCACCGATAGTGAGCGGCAACACGTTTATATCTTGCCAACTCGGGATTAGCCGTCCGGTGGTCTGAACTGAAGTGATGGCAGGTGTGGTCTCGCGCTACGCCTCGTATCGGGGGCTTTGACATTGCCGAGTGCTGAGCTGGTCGCCAGACTAGCCCAGCACTGACCAGACTGGTGCTGTCCTAGCAATAGCAATGCTAGTGCTATCCAACTTACCTAGCTTCCAGCCTAGTGCTATCCAACTAGCCAGTGCGACACCTCAGCGGATGAAGACCGCGTCCCTCGCCGTCGCGAGGCCGACGTCGGTGCCGTCGACCGACGGGGCGAGTCTGCCTCGGACCGCCCGGCTCACGGCAGCGGCCCGAGTCCGCGCTGTAAACACCGCGCTCTCCGGGCGAGACGGTGAATTACCGCCGGCGTGTTTACATGTATGAGAACCTCCGCCGTGGCTCCGGTTAGCAGTCTGCGGGCTGCCCGGCGTACCGCTTATGCAGATACCCCGAGCTAATGGGACGGTCGGCGACCGGGGCGACCCCCGAGCACGCTGCTGGAGAGGGTTTGGGACTCGTGTGACCGAGGCGGGCCGATGCGTGCCAGCAGCGGCCGCGGTGTTTCCGCCGGTTGTTTTGCGCCGGCGAGCTGCCGAGAGCCGCGGCGGGCTGCCAAAGCCCCGTGTTGCGGGACAAAGCGAGCGACGGAATGCATCGCAGAGTCGACGGAGTGTTTTGGCAGGGGAAAACTGTGGGCATAGCGATGAGGCAGGAACGGGTTCTGGTGAAATATGAATGAAGTGTGGCGTTAAGGGGACGGTGGAGCGTTTACATCTAGAACGTTCGAACTGGTCGTGCATCCGCCTCCCCATGCACCTATGCCAGACGGGCCGAAAGGTGTTCATCCATGCGATGCCTTCGTTTCGTGTCATTTATTCATGCTATTGGTGTGAAAACATTAATCACCTGCGCTCCGGCGCCTACATCAAGCTCGTGCACGGAGTCGAAATACAGCCACGTAATTCGGGCTTCAGAGCGCGCAGTCGTCAGCGCTTCCGACATTCTATGCCGCTGGGAGCCGACGAGTGGCTGGCATGCGCATTACCTATTCAGGCGAGCCGGCGGCAGTATGCTAGGTAGTGAAGCGAGCGGAGGAACGGGCAGACCAGAGTGGTGAGGCCTGCGCTGCCTTTGTCTCGGGGGTGCGCCTGCAGGGTGGATCCGCACCCGGCCTCCGGTGAAGAAGATAGGAAGATGAAGAGAGAGAGAGAGAGAGAGAGAGAGAGAGAGAGAGAGAGAGAGAGAGAGAGAGAGAGAGAGAGAGAGAGAGAGAGAGAGAGAGATATATATATATATATATATATATATATATATATATATATAACTCACATTTGTATTGAGGCATTCAGCCACAGGCCATTTGTCCGGCATTGTTTAATGGGAAAGCCGTCGTAATACTCAGCCGTCGTAATACTCAGTCGTCGTAATACTCAGTCGTCGTAATACTCAGTCGTCGTAATACTCAGTCGTCGTAATACTCAGTCGTCGTAATACTCAGCCGTCGTAATACTCAGCCGTCGTAATACTCAGTCGTCGTAATACTCAGCCGTCGTAATACTCAGCTGCCAAATCAGACGCCACGGAAGCGGGCAACCTGGCGAAAATCCGCTGCTGCGCTGCTAAGTATCACTAACCCAGGTTTAGATACTCCAGTCATCCACCATATGACTTTTCAAAACTCTCAACCGGAACGCGTCGTAAAAGTCGGCGGCGCTCTGCCACCAAACGTTGGTGGTCGCTGCAGCGGCGACCGCCGCCCGGCGCGCTCGGGGGCTTGCTATTCCTTTATTTACGCGGTCGGCGCCGGCCGCTAACACTGCGGGTGTCCATGTATTTCGAGACTGAACCTGTCTGTGACGCATCCGCGTCAGGCTCGTCTGATGTCGAGTCAAAGTTTGGGGATGGGGTTGCCCGCCCCCTCTCCCCGGTCGCCCTTTCACGCCACCGCCCCTGCGTGACGACGCGTCGGCGGTCGTAACGCGCGAGTTACGCCGCGGCCGTACGACGCCGAACAGACGGGCCGCACCGCGGTCGGCTTTACGACACGCTACACCCGTCCGGCATTTCCATACTGAATACAGAGCGCCGTGTCCATTCGGCGCGATGAAATATCGGGCGAAATTGCCGGCCGACTCAGGGAAGCGTCGGCTCGAGTGAGACCATCGGCCGTCGGTGCGACTCCCGCCGAGCCGCTGGCCGGCCGGCGCTGGCTTCGGGGCGAGCTGCGGTGACTGATGGCGCCACGGCGGGGTCACCGGCACCGGCGGCCGGCTCGCCGACGCCGCCTCGGGGTCGGAGAGCGGGTCACGCGCCGTGGGGCCGGAGGTGGGGCGCTGCAGTGCCGGGGTGGGCTGTGGGTGGGCCGAAGGGTGTTGGCCGGTCCTCGTCAGGGCGACGTCGGTCGGCGCCGTCGGTCGACAGGCGCCGTCGGTCGTCGGTCGGCCGACGCGTCGCTGTCGGTCGCGAGCTTGAACCGGGCTGGAGGGCTCGGCCCGGCGTGGCGTGCGCGTGCCGCTGCTGGTGGCTGCTCTGGATATACAGATGTTCGTGCTGATTTACCCCTGGAGGTTGGCTGTTCGCGGATGCCGCTGGCTTGTTACCAGCTGACTAGTATGATAGCTAGTGTGATATAGCCTCTGGCTAGTGTGAGGCGCGCTGGCCAATAAGCTTTATGTTCTCGCGAACCCGCCAGCTTCGTATGCGATTGTCAAAAGATGCCTGAAAGTTCCGGACGCCTGCGTGCACGTCACAGAGCTCTCAACAAATATGATGGAGGAGATGAGAGACTGAATATCCCATGGGAGACTTAATCGCTTACATCCACCTCATCGCCACTGCCCCTGCATGGCTTGCCACTGCCACTTCGCTGGACGATCCGGTGACGAAGTGAGTGGACCAGTTGATTTCGCGCTTCCTTCCACTCTTCACTGTGTCCCTGCGGTCGCGCGCCTTTTAAAGTTAAACCGTCGTCTGTCGTCGGCGGACAATAAAATGAGTAAAATGAGCCCGGCCGTGTGGAAAATGGGGCAGGATCCACTCAGATCATTGGCCGGATCTGGTACAGTATGAGCTGGTACTCACCCATGCACAGCGCAGGTATCTCATGATCGTTTTATACCCCCCCCCCCCCTCCGTGCTCTTCACAAGACGCGCCCCGCCCCTTCCCCCCTCCGCTCCCTCGCTGGGCCCGCGCCTGTCGCCATTCAGTCCGGCTCTGACCCGGGTTGGGAGGGAGGGGTGGATCCGGGACGGGCTCGTTAGACGTGTCTCGGGCCGGCCTGCGTGGGTTCAGCCCGCCGTGGGGCGCGCCCGCGCACTCTGCGCCTTTTGGGGCTAATCGGGCAAGTTCGGCTGCAGTGCCGTGCGCTCGGGTGGAATCAGCTGAAGAATGGGAGCCTTCTTTGATTCTTCGCTCGTTGCCTCGCTCATTTCCTTTTTTCTGGAATGGCGGCCCTCCTGTACCTGAATTTCCTGGTGCTTGGCAGTTTTTATTTTCTTTTTTACAGCATGTTCCAAGTGCTGCCATTTCTAAAAACCGTGCGGTAAATTCCAAATTAATAAATAAGGGCGGCAAAGTCCAACTGTCAGCACCAACACAACCTGAGCTCGTCAACCTCGGATTGAGGTGGGCTGGGTCATACTGGTTGGTTCCAGGCCTGTGGAAGGTGCAGCTGGAGGGCTGGGTCATACTGGTTGGTTCCAGACCTGTGGAAGGTGCAGCTGGAGAGCTGGGTCATACTGGTTGGTTCCAGGCCTGTGGAAGGTGCAGCTGGAGGGCTGGGTCATACTGGTTGGTTCCAGGCCTGTGGAAGGTGCAACTGGAGAGCTGGGTCATACTGGTTGGTTCCAGGCCTGTGGAAGGTGCAGCTGGAGAGCTGGGTCATACTGGTTGGTTCCAGGCCTGTGGAAGGTGCAGCTGTAGGGCTGGGTCACACTGGTTGGTTCCAGGCCTGTGGAAGGTGCAGCTGGAGAGCTGGGTCATACTGGTTGGTTCCAGGCCTGCGGGAGGTGCAGCTGGAGGCTGGAGCCCCGCGCAACTTACAGCCCACCATTCATTAACTGACCGCTAGCCTGCAGGACATCAGGCGGCATTGCCATGCAAGCACAAGGGTAGAAGACAGTAATGGGAACATCAAAATGCTTTATTAAGTGTTTGAATATTGAATGTCAGTAGTGATGAAGTAGTATGCAAAGTGATGACGGCAGCTCCAGGCGGAAACCTCAGATATTTAAAGCAAATATTACATCGCACTGCATTCATATCTGAAGCACCTTTGTTTCCCCAGCCAGCAGCTCCGAGCAAACCGCATGGTTCTCGACCCCGTCGCCGTATTTTACCTCAACACGTTTAACCACTGAGGCCATTGGCGTTTTCAACTCAGCCAGAAAGTGCGGCCAGTGAGAGCTTACAGCTTAGAGCGGTAGCGGGAGTGACGTCACACCAAGCGCCCCTCAGTCAAGTCCGGCGCCCTAACCAGCGCGAGCCCCAGCAAGCTCAGGTCTTCGAACTGACGCCAGTGCTGGCGCCACGGACGCCGGGCTCTCCACGCACAGACCGTCAACGTCGCCACCCGTCACGTTCGGGACGCCGCCTCAATGCCAACAACGGCCCGATCCGGGCAGGGACGAGCGCTCGACCGCGCCATGCCGGCCGTTTTCGTCCCCCCGGCGCCGATCGCCCTCGGGTCTGACCTTCAACAGCGGCGCCGACGAGTGCCGTACTTCGGGCCCCGCTGCCGCCGCGCCGCCGGCCGCACCTAGAGGCAGGCTTCCGACGCTGCCGCTGGTCTGTGCCGCGGTCCAGAGTCCGTCTCCGACGCTGTCGCTGGTCCGTGCCGCGGTCCAGCGTCCGTCTCCGGCGCTGCAGGTGGTCCGTGCCACGGTCCGGCGTCCGTCTCCGGCGCTGCCGCTGGTCCGTGCCGCGGCCCAGTGTCCGTCTCCGATGCTGCCGCTGGTCCGTGCCGCCGTCCGGCGTCCGTCTCCGGCGCTGCAGGTGGTCCGTGCCACGGTCCGGCGTCCGTCTCCGATGCTGCCGCTGGTCCGTGCCGCCGTCCAGCGTCCGTCTTCGACGCTACCGCTGGTCCGTGCCACGGTTCAGCGTCCGTCTCCGGCGCTGCCGCTGGTCCGTGCCGCGGTCCAGTGTCCGTCTCCGATGCTGCCGCTGGTCCGTGCCGCCGTCCGGCGTCCGTCTCCGGCGCTGCAGCTGGTCCGTGCCGCGGTCCAGTGTCCGTCTCCGATGCTGCCGCTGGTCCGTGCCGCGGTCCAGTGTCCGTCTCCGGCTGGTCCGTGCCGCGGTCCAGCGTCCGTCCGCAGCCACTACCAGCCCCTCTGGACTCAGGACCACGTCACCGGTCCAGGTGAAGTCCTGACTCCGATGTTCCGTCAGGTCTTGTAGGCCCGGGCCTGCACCTCATTCACCTCGCAAAATTATCGTCTTACTGTTAGGTTATTTGTTCACGGCGCCTTAAAGCCAGCGTGGCGTCATAATTCAAAACCACTTAACTTAAGCCTTCTCACTTTCCGTGCCTCCGGTGTTGAAGCCCCAACATTTTCAGGATTACTTGAAAGAAGACTTCTATGGGAAAGAAAGCCCTTCAGCTCCTGGTTTTTCTACATTATGAGTTCAAAGTTCTTATGTTGTGCTAACGACCCTCAATAAGACAGGCGGTACTGGTTAAACGATGTCGTGTTAAATTACGATTATAATGACGGTGCTCAATATTCCAAGCGGTGTTCATCCTCAAAAGAAGGCATATAGAGCGCAGCGAGCACAGAACGGAGAGCACCCTTGAGGTTGAGCACAGCTGAAAATATTGAGTACCGTTACTATGATCATTATTTAGTACTACACCTTCATTTCACCAGTACCCCCTGATGTGTTGAATGTCGTCAACTAAACATAAGAAATCTGGCCTCGTAACGTTTTCAGGATTAAACGTAACGAACGAGCGACTGGTAAAAAACACAATGAGATGAGGAAATACAAACATACATTTATTAGTAATAGTATAGGTAAATTCGGTGATCCATAGCCTTAAACTAGCAAAATAATTGGTCGTAGATGTGGGCATATTGGACTGGACGATAGCCGACGTTGATGAATGATGGTATCGATTGAAATGTGAACAGGCAAGCCCAAGGGAATGTACACTGGGTGAATCAATTGTTTCGGGGGCGGAGCGGAAATACTGCACCGTGGAAGGTGGAGGTTTTGGTAACATCTGTTTCCTAATTCAGCCTCCTACCAGCCCTAATAATCATCCAAGAAACACGCAGAAAGCTACAATAGGTTTGAACACACAATTGATCTCCATCGGTTTCCTAAAATGATGCGCTTGAAATCCACAAGTGTGAACATTTGAGTGTCCTGGCTTGATAGTCGATGGTCTGAGCCGGACATTTTTCACTCTATCTCTACTCAGGCTTCACTCACGACTGCGAGATGGCCTCGTCCCCCTCTGCCGTACGACTCCTCCTTCCCCCCCCCCCTCCCCCGCCTGCGACAGAACATCGTCACGCGTACCCTTTTCTACCACGGAGTCGTCCAGCGACTCTTCCAACAGCGACCCACTGCCGCGGAACACGAGCTTCCCATCTCACCTGGCCGGTGGGGTGGCTCGGGAAGCTGGCCGTCATCGCGCCCGGGCGGCGCCGCGCGCCTCGGCGCCAACCGACCTCGCCGCCCCGCTAATGCCAGATGGGCTCCAATTACTCCCGCTCGTCCCGGTCCGAACGTGCCCGACCGGTTGGACGGCCGCCGACGAATGCTCTCGGAGCGGAGGCACCGCCGCCAGGGAGCGCTCGTCGACTGCGGCACGTGGTGAGCGTCGACGCCGACGAGGATTTGACGGAGAGCCGGCCGTCCGACAACTTTGCATGGAATGTGGCCGTCCGGGATGTTTGA
Organism: Pollicipes pollicipes; assembly: GCF_011947565.3. NCBI lineage: Eukaryota > Metazoa > Arthropoda > Thecostraca > Pollicipedomorpha > Pollicipedidae > Pollicipes > Pollicipes pollicipes. The sequence goes on along the minus strand of NW_023596136.1, from coordinate 25,602,768 downwards.
TTCAAATTGAATAGCAAGAGTCCACAGAATGTGTTCGTAACTGTGACTTTATTTGGTTCGTGAAGTTGGAAAACGCGCGAGTTAGAGCATTGAGATGGGTTGCGAAAGTGGTGTGGAGGGATGGATGCTGCGTTGAGCCCCAGTAATGGGGTTTGAAGATCTTTCGTCTGATCAGACTTCGGCACTACTTAAGTGGCCGTACGGGCCTCGCCGTCTCTCTTCGTGTTCTGTCTTGTACCTCGCTCTGGCTCCGTAGGTTATTCCAGAGGCGTCTTAAAGAGCTGTCTCAACAGCGGTAGGCCTGAGTCACTTTTTAAGTAAGCTGGTTTGCATGAATCACCGAAAACTTGATGTTCAGCAATCCCAGAGAGGGCGTGGCTCACGACGCACGTACACTTTGTCCCTATGCCTATGCATCATTTTGCCATTTAAAACCGCAATTATAATGGCTTGCCCTGTTTTGCAAATTGGCATTCCAGCCGGTATTGCCTGAAAATGGGCTGAGAAGCAGAGCTTTAAGCCATTGCCAACGAAAGATTCTTTACCTAGTGCGGCCGGCTGCAACATGGATCTTTCATCGGGGCTTGTGCATTAAAGCGCATCACACCGTACTGAGCCCACTGGTTCTGAAGAGTTGTGACGCATTTGTGCCGCAGCAACCATAGGACAACAGAGGATCCGAGCATTGCGCGGTAGCTCCAGCTAGTAAGCATCTCCGGCGGATCGAAAATACATGTCGTCTGACAAACAGCGCACTGCCGTTGAATCCCTGAGCTCATATTGCGAGTAGCCGCCCCTTAAGCCGTTCATTTGTACTGTTTTTCATGTGTTTACCGGCCGAGCGACCAAGCGCCGACGGATACAAAGCTGCAACAAACGGCTCAGGTTAATTGAGTATGTCGGAGCAAAACAACATTGTCCCATTCTGCGCTCAGTATTTTGGCTCTTGATGCTACTTACAACCCACTTGTTTTATGGCTTATTGCAAGCAGCATTGTTTTCAGAGTGTCAACCATCATCCTGTATCAACAATCCTATGCATGGAGCGAAGACAGACATTGCATGCATAGCTATTTTAAAACTAATAGCCAATAAGGAATTCCATCACAATGCCAATTGCTAGGTGTCAGTCAAACATGGGCCAAATTTGTGTTTTTCAATCAGGTCACTTATACTGCTCACATTTCTGCATCATTGTCTGGAAAAATATAGAAAAAGATATGAAAAATTTAATATACCCGACAAAATATGACGGGGCAGGATCAGATATCTTAGAAGGGAATAGCACACATTATACTTTGGTGAATGAGTTTGGTGAACTGGTGCAAAATGCTGTTGCGAGAGTCCTTAGGTAATATTTAAATCGGATTCCTTATTTATCCCGCCTACATATATATGTGACTGACTGCAGTGGCTGACGGTGATGCCCCAGTTACCTGTTTCTCCACTCGCCACCGACACCAGAGCCAGGCAAGCCCACTGCATATGCTGGACACGAATGCCGGCATCCAGTTTGTATGTAGGATGTCGTGAAGATAAAATGAGCACAAGAAATTACGAAATGCATGTTAGCAAGTGATGTCAGCAGAAGGGCAATAATTAGGTCTGACGACAACCAACGCAAACCGATTGAGTTGTTGGTGCGGCGCAGCAAACCTTTTTGGACACACAATTAGCTCAGGTATTTGTTGCATTGTAATGCAATAACACATCTTTACAAATGTGCGGAGATCATTTGCATCAAACATTTTTCAATTAGCGGCGCCCATTTTGAACAAGAATTTGAGACCATAGCAAGACACTGGGACATCAAGTAGCAGTGTGCGCCACATGCCCATCAATTACTGTCAAAATTCTACATATTCTGTGTAAGCAAACGAACTGAGCATTGGAAACAATACCTTTGATAGTTATCGCCCTGTGAGATTAAGAAGCATGGAGTAAACACTATACTGCCTCAGCCCACTGAATATTGGCTCAGATAATAATGTGATGTATTTTAATTAGGGAGCAGTGAAGAACCATAACGACAAGTTAAGCAATCAAAGTAAAACAGTTGGGCTGCTGAAACGTCGCTCGAAGTTTTGCTAGCTGCCCCTTGATTATAAAAGAATGACGTGTTCCCAACAGATCGCTCAACCTTTTTGTTGGCGGGCTGTGCATGTTTGCAAATAGTGGCATGGCTTCGCGAGGCTCCTTTCAGTAGCCTCTACCTCTGCCAATCATTCTGCAAAGTGTGATATGCTCGTTGCAAAGTTCGCGAGCTATCGATCAGTCGTAAATCGAGACTGATTGTTGATGGCGTACGAATGGGCACGGGGGGGTGGAGGGCACAAGCCACAGCGCTGTGTTACGACCGGTGCAACCGACTTAATCGGAGCCTGGATGACATTCTACGCTGTCCTGTTATAACTTATAATCTGGTGTAGCTAGACAGATCCGGCCTGGAGGAGAAGTCGGTTGCGTGCGAGTATTTTCCGGTGCCTTGATCGTCTGCATTTTTACGCAGATCGACCGGACCAAAGAATGCGGAGAGCTGCAAGCTGGTTACGGTGTCTCGACGAGTGCATTCTTCTGCAAGCATGACGCGTGGGTAGCGCTTGCACACAGTGATGTCGAGAATATAAGCAGCTCAGCCATCCCCAATCGGGAGGATCCTGAGCTCAGTGTGTCAAATTAGCTCCGGCGTTGTTCCGCTAGATACATTAATGCACAGTGACTGTGTTAAGTCTGTGTTGCACTGATGGCTGTTCGGTGTCACTTGCACCTGAGGATACGTCGGTATGTTATTTGAGCCTTGCTCAGCATCAGAAGCTGCTAATACTTTACAGAATTGAGGTGCATATATGAGCAGGGCGGTTGGGCATCAACGAAATGTTTTATTTATGGTGCGATACTTCGGATATGATAAAGGAAATCTAAGGTGCCGTTTAACACGGACTTGAAAGAACTTAGATCTCCACTTTTCTCCCCAGTGAGCCTTACGGCGGTTTTGGAAACCAGTGTCTGTTTGCCCTCCCCGATATCGCAGGTATATTTCAGAAACTCTCTGTCCGATATTTTTTTTAATGGGAAGTCTACGACCTTCACGAAGATGACCGAATTTGGCTTAGGATCGCAGACGGTCTGCCGAGGCACATTATCAGGGATCTGGCTGAAACGCAAAATAAACGAGCTGATTGCAACGCTCCTGCTAGCATTCTGCTGTCACACACCGATATGGATCCAGGGCACCATTTGGTCCGGTGCCCTATCGAAACACAGCGCCTGACACGGAGACACGCCGCAGCAGACCCGGCCAAAACGCTCCGCTTCAGGTCCCGCCGCAGGGCGCCGCCTGTGGGGTATATCTGGCCGAAACACGTCGGCTTGGCCGCCACCGACCCCGCCGTCGGGGTCCAGGGCAATGCCGACGATAGAGCCACGCGCTGCCTGTCCAGAGCCGTCCAACATCAACACCGGCGCCGGCTGCCGGGGCGCGGCTCGGCAGGCCGGAAACGGTCGGCCGCGCCTCCGGGCGCTGGACCTGAGTGTCTGTGGGCGCCGCTCACTGGACCCGGTGAGGCGCGCGCGCTGCCACGGCGAGACGTGACCGAGATAGCGAGCCAAAGAGGTGCTTATCGCCGGCCAATGTGATAAGCGACTATCTGCTTACGGACCTGTTTTACTGAAGCGGCGCTTTTGCAAGGAGGTAATTCGGCAGGCCACGTGAGCTGGAAGAATGCCGTTTGTTCCGTCGGAAACATTATCATATTGGTTGTTTTTCATGCGGCAGGCAGTCACGACTGATACCCCCTGTGTAATGCGTGAACCACCATCACCCCAATCCACATATTATCTCAAGATGCAAATTGATGTGGCGATTCATTTTTATTTGCTGTTCAGTGACGCCTGTTAGTGGGTAGGTCACGGGGGGACCGCGCCATTATGTCGTATCGTGCTGCCGAAAAAGCTTCTGGACCACACCAATGCTATGAAATACCATGTTGGAAGGATAGCAGCAGCTTAACATTATGGATGAGCCCCATTAACAGAAGGGCCGCGTCTCCTTTATCACGTAGCTACCGTGAATAAATAATTTCACCGGCACTGATTCGGTGGTAGCCCAGTGGAATTTCTGATCAGTCGCGTCCTACTCGGCTCTCATCGAAGGCGCGCAGCCAAGGAGAGGCATCCACTGGCTTGCACTTGGAGTCACATGCGCTTGAAAACACAGCACTGCGGTCCCTAAGTGTGCCAACGGTATGCTGTGGACATCCTTGCACTGGGAGAACAAAACATCCAAGTTATCCGTTATGGATCTGATTTCCACACGGTGGCAGGAGCTTCAATATGGTAAACAACGTTGTTTGTCATCGTCTGCATAATTCAAGAGAACACTGCTGCCGTCTGGGACGTGCTATTTAGGATATCGCTGCATCTCCTTTGCATTTATGCTCTGCAATTTTGAAGCGTCAATGACGTATCGCGTCTGTTACAAACGTGAAGCGCAACATTCCTGCCGCCGGGGGCGATTTAACCTAGATACGCCGCGGCTGCCGCTGCGTAGGCGACAGAGGCTCGGCTCGAACCGCTGCTAGCCACGCTGCTCGCTCTGGATCTGCCTCGGTCCCTGACGCCGCCTTTCAGGAGGCCTTTAAATCTCCGAGGCACTCGAGTCACTCCAAAGCCGCTGGCTCGGCCCGGCCGGCGCCGCCTCGCTCCGCGCTCTCCCGGCGCGTGCCGACGGATCCCGGTCCGGCCGCGCCGCCGCCGTCCGCGGACCGAGCGGACGAGCGCGCGCGCTGGGTGGCCCGCTGAGGCCCGGCCTTGGTTCTTGCGAGGCGCAGATGCTGCGGCCGGCTGCGTGAAGTAGGACGGGATGCCAGAACAGACGGCCAGTTCGCGGGGCATCTGGCAGGGAGCGGACCGGGGCAGTTTCTCAGGTCCAGCACAGGTGGACATTGCACCACGCGTGGCTTAGGTGGACCGCCAGGCTCGAGTAGGCGTCAAACGCCGCCCAATTTCACGCGGCGTTTAAAAACATCGCTCACAGCTCAAATGCGACGTTTAGGTGGATGTCTTTATTCGGTCAGCCACTGGAATAAGTGATCGTGCGGAGCGCACGAGGCAGCGTGCCGCCAGCAGCAACCGCTACTTCTGCAGGACAGCAGCTCGGCCGGCGTCGGGCAGGCCTGGGCCAGGCGGAGCAGGATACCGCGGCTGCACCGCCTCCCTCCGATGATTCACTGCTTGAGCCAGGGAGCGACGTGCGCAGCCAATTGGCGGAGCGTCGCCGTGACGTCATCCGATTGGGATCTGCATGGGCGCAGCGGGGCGAAGCGATAATCGATGGCGATCGTCTACCGGACGTGCGGCTGCTGTTAGCGGCGGATGCGCTTGTGAAGAACACCGACACTCGCACACGAAACATACATTCGACAGCACCTGTTCCCTGCGTGCGCACTGTGTGGAGGCGTCCGCCTCCGGCTTCCCGTCCGGACGTCCAGCTTCGGCAAGGTCAGGTCAGGTCACAGGTCAGGTTAGGTCAGGTCGCATGGGCCAGCCGAGGGCTCCAGAGTCGTCGGCCGAGCGACAGGCGCAGAACTTGCGCAGGTCGGAACGCAGCACAACCCGTGGATCAGGACAGAGCAGGAGCTCCGTATGGTGTTCAGGGCTCTGTTCCTGTTGACGGCGTATCGTTATCTCTCCGCCGCATCAGCACAAAAGACTTGTAGATGGATATCACAGACAGCTGAGATCTCTCACTCCACAGCCACTCACCATAATGCGCAGTGCTCAGCTCACAGGTGTGGCGAGTTTTTGCGTTATCACTTTGCAAGCAACAGTCTGTTCACCTTTCGAAACAGCTTGCGGGCCGTGATGTCTGCCTGCAGTCTGCGTACTCTCCGTACGTACTGCGTGCTCCCTCCGTTCTGCCCAGTGAAGTCGAAGGCTGGCCCCTCGGAGGCGTGTGAGGGAACAGCCACAAACTGGCCCCGCCGCGGAGGCCGGGGGAGAGAGCTGGGCTGAGCCAGCTCGCGGGACGCGGACCCGGTCCAATGCGAAGAGCGGGCCGCAGAAACGAGCTCTCACCGAGAGCTGCCCCGCCACAGGAGCCCTACAGGAGCCTTACAGGAGCCCGACAGGAGCCCTACAGGAGCCCTACAGGAGCCTTACAGGAGCCCGACAAGAGCCCGACAATAGCCAACAGGAGCGACGTGGGCTTGTCTGGGCTCAGACTGATGTTCTGCGCCCCACCGTTTTTCGCAGTCGGTACGGAAGCGCCGCCGAGAGACTGCCGGACGTCCCGTCGCGGCATTAAAAGTCACGTCACATTTCGATGCATGTGAATTAAATGGTCTGCCATCTTCCAGGAGCCACCACCAGTCGTGCTTTTTCGGTGACATGTCGGTCCATTTTGTGAAACATGACGGATGTTTGGATGCATATAGTCCTTGCGGGAGGGAAAACTTGCTCTGCTGCTAGACGGAATTCGCTATATCAGGAAGCGGATAAAGGAGACGTCTGTGCTGGTGCAGATTGGTAGATCAGCAGAAAGGCGGGAAGCAGTCTGAACATCAGCGATGAAGTCTGGCAGTCGGCGTCGCCAGGCTAGGGCAGTTTTCCATTTCTGCACGCATGTCCTGGGGCCTGTTGCTGTTCTTTCTTTGCAGTCTTTGTTATCTTATGCTGCTACGATAAGATAAACAGTTATAGGGCAGCTGGTGTTTCTTGAGGAGGTTTCTTATTTTTACGTTCGTTTTTGTGCTCTGTTGTTTGCTTTTTATCGCAATACTTCAGATGCCTACCTATTTTACTCAGGCGTTAGACGTAAAGACAGCCACATTCATACACAGACTCAGACCACCCTATCAAATATTACAAATTGCATCCTACATCGACTCTGTCGACAGAAGGGGTCTGTTCCCTACGTAAGGAAAGGTTTCCTGCTGTTTTGGCCCGATAAGGTTCCTGGAAGCTACCTAATATCAGCAACTGCACCCTGGCGGCTCAGCCGACCTTTGATCAGCTGCCTTGCCCACGCCACCCAACCAACCTTTGACCGGCTGCGGTGGACACCCCCGCCACCCAGCCGATCTTTGACTCGACCGCGGTGGCCACCCCCGCCACGCAGCCGCGGCGCTGTTGCGACACGTCTGCACAGGTCCCCGCCACGGGCCGCTGCCGCCGCGAGCACGTCGCCGCGCCGGCAGGCCGGTGGTGACGTGGCCCATCCACCGGCGGCTGGCGGAGAGGGGCCTCTAGGGGCCACGGGCGGCTGGTGGCGGAGAGGGGCCGGCAGGGGCCGCCAGGGGCCCTGGTCTGGCAAACGTCGGTCGGTGCTCTGACGGACCCAGCCGGGAGTCAGGCACTGGGTTCGTGTCGCTGTTCGGAAGGCGGCGACAGCTGAACGGTGTGGGGAGCAGCCAGCGAGTCACGGTGTCAGCCTGAACGGCGTCGGCACCGGCTGAGGAGCAGCCAGAGAGTCACAGTCTCAGCCTGAACGTTGTCGGCGCCGGCTGGGGAGCAGCCAGCGAGTCACGGTGTCAGCCTGAACGGTGTCGGCGCCGGCTGGGGAGTAGCCAGAGAGTCACAGTCTCAGCCTGAACGGTGTCGGCGCCGGCTGGGGAGCAGCCAGAGAGTCACAGTCTCAGCCTGAACGGTGTCGGCGCCGGCTGGGGAGCAGCCAGCGAGTCACGGTGTCAGCCTGAACGGTGTTGGTGCCAGCTGGGGAGCAGCCAGCGAGTCACGGTGTCAGCCTGAACGGCGTCGGCACCGGCTGAGGAGCAGCCAGAGAGTCACAGTGTCAGCCTGAACGGTGTTGGTGCCAGCTGGGGAGCAGCCAGCGAGTCACGGTGTCAGCCTGAACGGTGTCGGCGCCGGCCGGGGAGCAGCCAGCGGGTCACGGTGTTAGCCTGAACGGCGTCGGCGCCGGCTGGGGAGCAGCCAGCGAGTCACGGTGTCAGCTGACGGATCGCGGAGGCCGCCGTGAGGGGTCGGTCTGTTGCTACACTGGTGTTGCAGACTGGCATCCGCTCTCCGTCTGCTGTGTACGCGTCTGGTAGCACTAGAAAAGCCCTCCAAAACATCTTGATTGCCAGCGACGCCATCAGACTACAGCCCTGTCGGCGCGGTCACTATGTTGGCGTTGGCCGTATACGCTGTACACTGTGCAGACAGGTGGCTGGAGCGTTCTGGACGTGCACGCTCTGACAGGACGGCGCCGTAGGCAGCGGAACACCACCAGATCAGCTGTTGGCTGAGGGGGAGCGCTCGCCGAACAGGCTTCTCACTCGGGTTAGGGAGCTCCTGGGAACTGCGGTATCAGTACGGCACACCGGCTGTTGAAAGCTACGGCGCAAGTTTCGGCAGGTTAAGCAAACTTTACGAGCGGCACAGTCGGTACTGCAGGTCAGACCGGCGGTGAGCGATGTTTAGAAGCGTGCGGACGGCTCTGACGGCGCTGCGCCGATGCTGACGTCACCCTGACGTCCTGGCTGGCGCTAGCCCAGGGCCCGTAAGGTCCGCATGACAAATGCGCTTTCATCGCGCGGAACACGAGAAGGGAATCGCCACTTAATGATAATGTGCTGGCGAGGCATAAGTCAAGCTCGAAGCACCATTACGGGAATTTGGGTTATGCCACGCGATGCTCTGTCGTGAAAAGTTTTAGACTTATGGCCGTCTGTGATGGGCTTTTCCAGGAAACTCAGCTGAGGCGCTAACCTCAATGAGGAAAGAGTTGAAGTGAGGTGCATTGGCCGCAAGTCGTTTATACGAATCTGTAACGCTCTAGCGCCGAGTTAAGGTGAAATCCTCCTCAATCTGCACCCAGACCTGAAACCAAAACACTCCTGATCGGGGCCCTGAGGAGCTGGGCTGTTCGCAGCATCAGCGTCCGTCTAATTAACGGCGCTTTGACTGCGTAAAATGTCGGCGGATTTAAACGAGGATCCTGAACATAAAGCACAAAGTCATTCGGCCATTTGGCGCCCGCAGCGGCCATCAGCAGTCCGCCAGATGGCCGGGCAGCGGCAGGCTCCGCAAGGAAGCCGCCGCCTAGCTCAACAAATCAAGCCGTCAGATAATGTGACAAGTCGGGCGGGAACAAAGCCACTGCCACCGGGAGCGCGCCTGAGAAGCATCAGCGAGTCGGCGGCAGTGATTGGTCGGGTGCTGAGATCAGAGCAGCTTCGTTTCTGGCCTGGCCGTCGACGTGTGCAGTGAAGGCCTGAGAGCGATACCACGGTCAACTTCTGACGGATGTTGAGAAGCGATGACGCACCCATCAGCCAGTCATCCAGGCACCCGATGACAGCTGCTGTCATCGTGGGCGACGCGCGGATGCCTTTTGCGGCTCATCAATTAGCTGTCATTTTGTTGCTTCGGGCTCAGTTTTAGACTGCTTTTTTGTCCTAGCCCTAAGGTGATCGACGCTCGAAGACCTATGAGGGAGACGGGAGCCACCGTACTCTTCAGTCAGTGGGGTGGCCTTTGCTGTCGTGCTGGTTGTAACGTGCTACAACGTGTTTGCTGGCGTGGTTCTTGTAACGCTAGTAGGACGACGTCTTGCTGACGTGGTTCTTGTAACGCTAGTAGGACAGCGTCTGGGACAATGGCGGCAATTCTATGATCCTCGACGTCGTTCGACGTTTCCAATGTGATTGCGTCAGGTCTAAGTAGCTGGAATGCTGCCGTTAGGAATGCCTCCACTAGAGTGCGACTCGCGGAAGGCGCCCTGGCAGTGTGTGACAGTCGAGAAATAATGTCTTATGTAATAATGATACCGACATCGCATTCTCTCCGACAGATAGTACAGATGCAGATGATACAGACAGATGGTAATAGTACAGATGCCATGCGACCGAGCACGCAAAGCTTATTTTTTAGTGAAATATTGCGTACCGTCTTGCAGGTGATTTGCTCTACTAACAGCATAATATTGGTATTGAAGCGTGCCATCAGTGGAACACGTATCATTTGGTGTCACTGGCTGGTGGTCTGGCTTTTTTTCAAGCTCCGTAACTAGGTCAAATTAGATTCACCAGGCCCCACTATACAGGCCCCCAACAACAGCAGAAGAAAACTCTCCACGGTCTGCCGACATGTGATCACACATCCTGTGATAGCTGCAAAGTGCCTCTTTTCGAAACATCCTGTTTTTTTGCCAGCCTCCGTATGCCAGAAATCACCATAGCAACCACGCTTACCACAGCCTTCCGCGAAATAGCGGCATCTGCGGGTGGTGACTCAGTGTTGCCATATCGGCCGTTGCCAGACCGACGGACGGCGCCGTCGGGCCGACAGCTCTGCTGTGGCCAGTGGTGCAACACAATGCGAGGCACACCGTATACCAGACCGGTGCCATGGGGTACTCCGGCCTTCCCGGAGCTGGGAAGCGGCTCCACACCCCACCCGAGCCGGCGTGCTGGAGTCTCACAACCTTCCCGGACCCTGATGGCGGTCCACACCGCATCCGCCTCGATGTGCTGGGATGCCTCAGCCTTGCTCACACTGCATCTGACTGTGCTGGCCGCGGGTTCGGTTGCTGGTTTAGGTGCTGGTTTAGTTGCTGGCTCACTGCACGTCAGAGGGTACGCTGCGAGATCGAGATTGACGGGGCTAGACTCAGCGACCGCGCGAGAGCGAGACTGACGGGGCTAGACTCAGCGACCGCGCGAGATCGGGAATGACGGGGCTTAGGCTCAGAGGCCGGGGCCACGTTCACATCGTAGAGCGATACCAGTCGCAGGTAGGAGAGGGCTTGGGACCCGGAGTTTGGTGCTGGATGTGGCTATAGATCGTGCGGTTCCAAGACATGACGCTACATTTCTAATGACACCGAATAATCCCTGCAATTTTAACAGCCATGCTTGCAGGCGAGAATGGTCGCACTTTCTAGTTCTTTATTCCATTGTCTAGTCGCCAGCACAATATTTTCAAAAGGACTTGGTGACCAGCTTTCCGGTGCGTGGGCTCCACGCCGGTGGCGTTCCTGTTCCGTTCTGGGCTGGTGGGCCCGCGTGTGTTTCGCAGTAACGTTGCAGGAAAAACCGGCGATAGGTGGGATCAGGCCGGGGCTAGACGTCAGGGAGCAGGCCACTTGACCAGCAACAGCCGCGGCCAGCGTTCAGGGCGTAGAAAGAAATACGGAGCAATAGACATTGCTATGTTCGCCCTTATCCTCATCCTACGTGCGTTAAACTGCGCTCGCAAAACTCGGTGACGCACCTGTAGCTTCTGTTAGAGCTTTCAGTGCCGCAAACCGTTTGCATTCCTAGATCAGTTCCCGTCGGGCCCTCGACGGGTTACCCGCTGAGCCACGGGCGGGGCCTCGCTCGACACAGTCGTGATGTAAAAGCGGCCGTGGGTGGACGGGCTGAGCTCTGTCAGATTGGTGAGATGCCATATCTGTCAAGGGCCGGCGGTGATGTTGTTAACTCCCCGACGGCCTACCGGTCTTCGGCGATGGTTCCTGACGTCGTTCGAGAGTCCGTTCAGAGCCCCAGCGTCGGCGTCAGCGTCGCCAGGCGGATATCTCGAGTCCATCGAGGCGTGCCCATGTTCGCGGTCACCGCCAGGCGACACTACTGAATCACTACCGAGCCCCGCGACCCGCGCCGCCGGTCAGCGCCGGCACCCTCTCCGGCGCATGCCGCCGCCGACCACTTGGTTTATTGGAGCCGATGCGCGGCAGTCATTATGCCGAGGTAATGACCGTGTTTATGACGACGTTACGGACCGGCGGCCGCCTGCCGGGTGCGCCACCTTCGCCGCCGCCGCCGCGCCGCCGCTCGGGGAGGCTGGAGGCGGCGTCCCGGGCCGACGTGTTACACCCCTGTGATGCGGGAGAGCGGGCGCGCTGCGCTGTTTGTTTTGGGGATCTGAGCCCGTCACGGCATGCTACGAGTTTTGTTTCATCGTGGGGCTAAGGTAATGTGCAGGCCGCACTGGGGTGATGGGGCGCGAGACTGAAGACTTCCGGTTACGAAAATGTGTGTACATTGGCGTTTGCCTGTGAACTGGACTGATGTCGCGTGACGGCAGCATTTTCCGCGAGCGGCAGAAAACTGAGACCTAGAAAAACCAAAGAAGCCAAAAGCCAAAAGTCAAAGGTCTTGTGGTCTGCCTTGCCCGTTCTGGCCACTCTTCCTCGATCTCTTGCTTCCATTTGACTGCTCTGGTTTGTTGTCGTCCTTTTCAAACCAAGTTTAAGAAAATGTGTGTCCTGTTTGTGCTCCCCATGAGCTCCTCCCTGACCAGTCGGCACACCGAGCGTCATGTTCACACCGCGCCTATAACATCCTGACGCGAGCGCACGTCGCAAAGCAGCCGGCGACCGCGCAGGTCACGCCGTCCGGAGGCCCGCTGACCGACCCCGCCTCGTTGCAGGGCCCGTACGTCAGCTACACGGCCGACGGCTACGCGCCGCTGGCGGCCCTCTCCAGCATGATGCTGGGCGGCGGCGCGCCGGGCGGCCCGCCGCCGCCGCCGCCGCCGCCACCGTCCCGCCACAGCGCCTTCAGTGCGGCGCCGCCGCCGCCGCCGGCCGCGCACTGTTACGGTAAGTGTCCGGCGCCGTCGCCGTCGCGCTGGCGAGAAGGGACTCCGATCCCATGTTCTCTGGCCTTCCCGCAGGCTCCTGTGTGCGGCGAGGAGCCTCTGCTGTCGCCGGGTGAACGGGCCAGTCGAGCTGGCTCGAGGGCGGAGTACTCCTCGGGAGAGAGGTTCCGGTTGACTGCAAGGAGCGCCTTATAAGCTGCTCAGGGTGGTGGTAATTTAAGAGGGGCCCTACATTGGAGGTCCGCTCTGGCTAGCCTAGCTAGCTTATATATAGCTATGGGCGCTGCATGACCTACAGCAGTCGATGCGCCCAAAACCCCGAATCGCCACCTATTATATAGCTAGCTAGCTGGCTATTCCGTCATCTCCCGCAAGCGCAGCTCGACAATGCAGGTTCATCCTCCTCAACTAGTTTGCTTTTCACGGCATAAGACTAGGCCAGCGTTCACCGTCAGTAACTAGTGCATCTGCAAGTGGTAGTACTGCTTTGGAAAATTTTGATATCATTCCTTCGATTCCCTTTTCGAAAAAAATGCTAATGTGTCTGTCTCCATCACTTACCTGTCGTTTCTGTTCCCGACATCATCCCGGTCTTCTTCAACATCACCCTGTCTGACCCCACGTGGGGCGGGCTCACCGAATCCCCATCTGGGCCGCGAGGAGCCCCGGCCCCGCGTCACACACGTGCGGGCGTTGGCGGGCAGCCGGTTTCATTGAATGGCAGCGGGTCCGCGCTGGCGGGACCTTGCCAGTCACGTGCGTCCTTGACGAGCCGGTGGTGAAATATGGACCCCTACTCTCGGCCCGCTAGGCCGCCGGATCGGCCGCGGTTAATGCGATGCCGCCGGAGAGGGTGTCTCTCGCGCCGCTCACTTCTCGGTGGCGGTCACCCGTTCGAGGTCATGCCAGTTTTTCAGTTTGGCATTCGTTAGGCTACGGCGTTATTTGCTGGCGCAGCGTCCACTGACGTCTCTCATCGTGCTTATTAGGGAGCTATTTGGTGCTGCCTAGGTATGAGTTCGTGTGCCCCTGATCATAAATTTTAACCACAGGAACGTACGTATAATTTATGATGCGGAACGTTCGTTCGAGTTGATATGCCCAAATACTACATCTGTTATGACTGATGATATTTGCTTGGCACCCGAATGAATGAGCCATGCCACTGTCTTTGTTAAATGTGCATAGATTAAGGGCAGGGGGTCGATCCCATCTGGGTCCGGTCCGTTCGCCCTTGCTTGCACATGTGGCTCGTTAAATGGGTGGCGGCAGGGAGGAGTGCCAGTGTGTTGGTGGTCGGACCGAGCAGATCCTATCTCAGTACAGGGCGATTCTCTCCCCCCACCCGTACCGTGAGGCGCGGCCCTGTATGCCCCACGCCCCTTGCCCATCACTAAGACCACGATATATTCTGACAATATCACCGACCAAACGAGACTTGTCCTGATCGCTCTCCTGACGCCTGCCTGCCGTCCCCTGGCGCCGCCCCTGCGGCTGCCCAGGTGGTCTGCGCCCGGTACCCGGTGACCGGCCTCGGTTTGACCGCCGCTCCCTGCTCATCAGTATGTCAGGGCGGCGGCGACCGCGGCGGCCCGGGCGCGATCTGTCCCCGGTAGCGCCGCCCACTGTCGCCGCCCGCTCCCGCGGCAGGGGCGCAGCCAGGGCGCGCGGGGGGCGGAAGGACCTTCTCGCCGAGTGGTGCCGCGCGCGATCGCCGGTGGTAAAGCCGTCGCGACCAACGCTGGTGGTCCCCGTTGTCCCCGCCGCACACCGACCGTGCGGCAGCGCTGGTTCCGCTCCTGCCGTCGGCGGCCCGCTCTGCTGAGGGACACAAATAGCGGTGGGCGTCCGGTTTTTGCGGGCGATGAGCTGCCCTGAGTAGTTGTCGGGGCTAGATGAGACGTCCGCTGTCGGCGCCGGCCCTGATTGGACAGCCGTATTGAGCGAGGTTAGCGTTACACGCCAATGTTCCGAAGTTAATGCGCGGTAGCGCTCGCTGCTCGGCTTATGGAGGCGTTTGGTGGACAGCAAGGTCAGCAGGCGGCTGAACATCAGCGATTTGTGGAAGAGGCGGAGCGCATTGGCTGGCCACCCCGCCACTTCTAACGCGGCGGTAATCCGCGGGCTTTTGACCGGCTGTGGACCAGACAACGCCGGCGTTTCGGGTAAAATAGTTTCAACAGCAAAATGCTGCCTTTTGACCAGTACATAAATTTGTAAACCTTATGAAAATCAGATAACCCTTTCACACACAACAAAACCGAGAAAACTTGCATATTTTGATCCTAAGCAGAAACCCGAAGTGGCAGACATGGCGCACCAGTACACCAGTTTGCTCAAAGTGAACCATATTCTGCAAACATCTCACAGAAAACATTGAGAATGATTGCCCAGCTATCGAAACTTGATTTTAATGAGCGGTAGCCAGGTGGGCCCTTTTTATCATGCTGCCTTACTGATAGGTGCACTGGATTTGTTTTCATTACGTCATCCATAGTTCAGGACCACATTAAATGGCAACTGAAATGACCGAAAAACAGTTGGCTTCTCCCACCGTAGCGTCACTGATTGGTTGATGCACTCTCCAATTATTGGTGTATCGCATGTGTAACAGTTGTCGAAACCCTCATGGTGGGAATGCAGAGTTGGTGTATTTTGTGTTTGCAAGACGATGCGGCATATAACCATGGTGATAGGGACACTTACCTCCTGATGACGGTGAGCCCCATCCTCCTTAACGAAGACAGGCTTCATTTGTGGCATTGTCATTAAATGTGACGGCAATTTCTGCGTCAGCGATCTTTTTCTGGATGTGTTTTCCGATTTTTTGTGTGGCTGAGTGGGCATCGCAAGTATGTTTACACATGATGTTGCCGAGCGTTAACCTATTATTTGGAACATTATTATTTGTAAACCTATTATTTGGAACATTATTATTTGTAAACCTATTATTTGGTGCCCCGCTGACGGCAATGAATTGCTGTGCAGCCTTCAAATCAGGCATGTGAACTCGGATAATTGCATCTCGTCTCATCCCCATCCACTGAAGAGACCGCTGCTACATACGCGGCGTCCAGTGGCGCGCCAGCATCTGCTGCAGCCGGCGCTATTTTTCTCATTTCCCCCGCATCCTTCAGCTTCGGACTCGGGTCGCCACAGGACCTTATCTGCGGTGACATTTTCTGAACCAGTCGCGCTGCCGCCGCTTCCCTCCATAAAACCGCAGTTTTCCTCTCCGGAGTCCAGTGGCGGGCCGCTAGTCACCGGCGCCGCCGTGTACATAAACATAATCCTGGCCGCACCGCCCGCGAACTAACCAGCGCGGCGGTCCTGCGCCTCGTGGGGAGAGTGGCGGCTGCTTCGCCGTCCCGTTACGGCGTAATCCTGCGCCTCATCCGCGCCGGCCGGGTCGTCGGGCCCGGAAAACAAGGCATTAATCAATGACGCGCGGCGAACAGCCGGTCAGCCGTCCCCGCAGCTGTCCCCGGACACCGAGGATGCCGTCCGAGAAACTGCGGATACTGTCCGGCTGCCAACGGATCCTACGCGGCCCATTGCTGACCCTGCCTGGGCGTTTACTTACCCGTAGCGTTGGGTCAGCTGGATGCGCGTTCGGTTCCCTGCCGCCCTCCTCAGGGCAAAGTTGGGTATCTTGTCTGCCTTTCGAGAGAGCTGCGGTTGACTGGGGACTTTGTCCTGTCACCCGGTGTCTCTGCGCCGCCCACCGGTGCGGGGCCATCTGCCTCAATTTTCTCTCGGCTCTCCGATGTTATCCCTCGCGTCAGCTGCCTGAAGAAGCTCAACAGCCCGTTGTCCTGTTGGTGCAGAAAACCCATGCTCTGACTCTTGTTTTATCAGGTAATGAGGACCAGTAGCCAGCGCAAGGCGTTTACAGCGCTATTTCAGACGGGAAACAGCCAACAGCCAAGCTGTGCCGTAAGCCTATCAGCGTACATCCACTCCTGACCCTACGTCCATTCTGTTACCTCTTACGTGTCGAGTTACAAAGCCAAGGTGCCCGGCTCCTGTGCGCCTGTTCTTCATTTTTGCTCCGTCGTCCAAGCGCCACGTTGTGCGCATGTTCTCCGCATTTGTCCCTGTCGATTCACTGTTCTTTAACGATGCACGTCACGTCTCGTCGCTCCTCCCGTTTCTCTTCCTCTCTGTCCCACTTCCTTCACGGCAGCCGTCGCTGGCGTAATGTGTTGGTTGTCGTTTGTCGGCACAGTCCTCGAACAGGCAGCCCCACCCTCGTCACACTCACTCTTCCTTCCGTCACAGACTGACAGGGCTGACCGAGGTCGCCTTCCTCCCCACTCGAACCATTCTGCCCTAGAGCCGATCCCTGCTTAATCGGTGGCAGCCGCGCTCATCTACAACACAGATACGAATAACCCCGCAGCACCTATCTGTCTGCGGTTAACGGCGTCGTTATTTACGGCATAACCCTGTACTCGTTTTGCCGCGCGTTAAATCCGGAGGGCGCCCGGCACCCCAGTGCAGTGGTGGCCGTGGGTGTGGGCGCCCGTGCCTGGCGGGGGCCCGGCGTTCGCTGCTGACAGCTGGCTTGTTTTGCGCTCGCTTGCTGAGCGTGCAGTTGTGATGGCGGCGGAGGATCCAGGGCCACCCGATGTGTGCCTGCAGCTGGGTCGGAGGAGACAGGTCTGGCGTTGCGGCTCGCTGCCAAATGCAGATCGGGCGCAGCCGTCATCGGAGAGAGAATGCAGACGTCATCGGGTACAGACGCCGTCGGTGACAAGGCACAGGCGTCATCGGCTGCGGGGTACAAATATTATCGGCTACAGGGTACACACGGCATTGGTGACCGGTTACGGGCGTCGTCGGTGAGAGAATACAGACGTCATCGATGGCAGAGTACAGACATCACCGGTGACCAGGTGTAGACGTCGTCAGTGACAGGGTACAGACGTCATCGGTGAGAGGATACAAACGTCGTCGGTGACAGGGTGCAGTCGTCATCGGTGAGAGGATACAAACGTCGTCGGTGTCAGGGTACAGTCGTCATCGGTGAGAGGATACAAACGTCGTGGGTGACAGGGTACAGTCGTCATCGGTGACCGGATTGCCGTCATGTGTGACCGGGAACAGCGACGCCAGTGACCGGACACAGCCGTCAGCGGCCACCAGCCGTCGTCGTTGACGGGCTGTGACAGTTCCCACCATTGTCTGGGACACCTCTGGATCGGGCTCCTCGGCACCGCCGGGTCTCACGGTTGACACCAATCTATGAAGAAGACAATAGAGGCGATCTGGGTGATGACGTTTTCCACGGTGAGCACCTCGTGTCCCGGCGGCGTTGAGGTATGAGCCGGCTGTGATTGCTGGTGTGCTGTATGTGGGCAATGGCGGCGCGCATCAAGCGTGACATCAAACAGCTGCTGTTTGCTGTCGCGTAACGCGCAGCAGCTCCAGACTGGCGCGGCTGCTGAAGGCTGGCTCTCCAGACTGGCGCGGGCGCTGAAGACTGGCGCTCCAGACTGGCACGGGTGCTGAAGGCTGGCTCTCCAGACTGGCGCGGCTTCTGAAGGCTGGCTCTCCAGACTGGCGCGAGTGCTGAAGACTGGCGCTCCAGACTGGCGCGGGTGCTTAAGACTGGCGCTCCAGACTGGCACGGGTGCTGAAGACTGGCACTCCAGACTGACGCGGGTGCTGAAGACTGGCGCTCCAGACTGGCGCGGCTGCTGAAGTGTTGGTGACAAGCTCTGCGCTAAATCTCATCCGGCTGTAGTCGATGGCTCCATCGGAGGTCGGTTGACAAACCCATTTCGTGCTGACTCGATCTTGTGTGTTTCAATTTGTCTTCTCATCGGGATGCCGGTGCTGTAGGCGATGACCGCCGGCCGCTCAGCCAGTCATCAGCCAGCCATCCCACTCATGCGTCATCGCCTCAGCCAAAACCTCCTGTTCGCCCGCGGATTTCGGATGAAAAAAGCAATTAACAATTAATCATTTAGATAAAAGATAAATGGGAAAGAGACAGTCAGTTTATTTAAAACTCTTCAATTAAGCTGTTCGCGAATCTCAAGTTTCTCAACATCTCCTGTTTCATGCTGGTGAACTTTATGGAACAAACTACCAAAACCGATCTACCTTTTTGCGCCTTGAAGCAGCCTACACATTTCCAAAAGGAAATAAACCCATTAGTCTAGATGATTCATATCGGCGAGTGTTTTCAAGCTTCTCAACTAAACGTGGGATCCGCACGGCCGAAATCTTTCAGACGCTTTATCCGACCCAGCCAGGCGCCGCCTCAGGTCGCCCGGCTGCCACTGGATCTGTTCGCTTCAGAAGAGTTCTCACTGGCATGAAGCCGTGAGTTATGGGCAGCTAATCATAGCCTTTTTCCCGGACGTGTAATGCGGGAGAATTACCTCAAAGGCAATCACCGCTGCTTATTTTAAGCCATGAGGTAGCTAGGGAATCGATATGTGATTTGGGCCTTCATTTTTCGTTCATGCGTGATTTAAATCGAACTCGCATCTATTACAGTGGGATGATTTATAAAACGCAGCCAGTGCACTAGCCATTAGTCTGAAATCTTGATCTGAAACCATGAAAGCTCCTTTCATAATTTTAACTAACGCGCTGAAAGACAGCAAGACACTTACAAGACATCTTCCCATTTCCAATTGACCAGGGTAACCGCCGACATATTGTATGAGACGTTATGACCAGCGCGGCGGTTTCAAACATCTGGATACTGCCACACACGCTCGCCCTGCGTTAGGGACAGTTATTGCTGGGCTTGGAACATCGAGACTCATGAGGTCGTCAGGGAATGGAGCGTTGATGTTTCTCATAAACAATTATTCTCAGTTATGAACGTTAACAAGTGTTTTAAGGCGTGGGAGGTGTTGCAGATAAAAGTGATTAATTATCAATCAGAAACAACCACCAGCAGTGATCAGCAAATCACCCACACCAGCAATGACTGTCATGTTAAGATGTCCGTACATTTGAAGATTTCAAGGATCATCTGAAGCTTTGTAGCATTTTAAGCCCTCCTGAAAAACTCGATGGCCGCCACTGATAACTAAACTGAGAGCTCCGCCCAGACGCCCCATGGAGCTGTGAAGATGACATTTGTGATACCTTCGCTTTCAACAGCGCACTTCGAACAAACCTTAATAAAGCCAGCACAGTGCGTGTGTTCCATCTGCACCCACGGTGTCCTTTCACCCCAGACTGGTTGACAGCCCTCCTCAGCCTCCACCGGCCCTAGCGAGCCCCCGACCCCGCCCCGTGCCCTCCGGCGCCCACCTCTGGCCGCCTCCACTTCAGCTCGACACCGCCGGTGGTGGCCGAGGGGCGTAACCGGGGGCTGCAGCGGGGTCCGGGTCCGGGTCCGGTCGGGTCCGCTCCGAGCGCTCCTCCGCTCGGCCCGGCCGTGACGCGGTGGCTGCAGCGTCCGTGGCATGCCACCGCGCCATTCCTGCCTGGTCTCTGGTCGGGTTCGGCTGGCCGGCCGCCGGGGCGGGCGCGCTCACTGCGGAGGACCGGGGTGCGGATACGGCAGGGCTACAGAGTACGGGATACAGATACGGCAGGGCTACGGAGTGCGGGATACAGATACGGCAGGGCTACGGAGTGCGGGATACAGACACGGCAGGGCTACGGAGTGCGGGATACAGACACGGCAGGGCTACGGGGTTCGAATGGGGTAGGGGTGCGGGGTGCAGATTCGGCAGGGGTGCGGGATGTTGATGCGGTATGGGCGCGGATGCGGCGCGGGCGCAGGGTTCGAGTGGGGTAGGGGTACGGGGTGCGGATACGGCAAGGGTGCGGGATATGGATGCGGCAGGAGTGCGGATGTGGTAGGGGCACGGGGTGCGGATACGGCAGAGGTGTGGGGTACGGATGCTGTGAGATGTTGGTTGCGGGCACTTCACCAGGTGCTTGTTCCCATGCTTCCAAAAATATATAGGCAGGCTGGGAAGAGTACAGTGAAAACAACAAGAGTGATAAAAGGGATAGGCAACTTAGGATATAAGGATAGGCCCAGGGCCTTGGATTTGTGTTGACTGAAATATCGTGGGTTCAGAGGGGATCTGATACAAGAATTCAATATTATGAAAGAGATAGACAAAGTAGATCCACAAGTAGCACTGGAAATTAGGGGGAGCCTTAGATGAAACGAGTCTCAGTTAGCCAAAGGTGGGATTAGAACCATGAAAAGGTAGATATCCTACAGTCAAATAGTAGTGAATCATTGCAATGGACTGTTAAACGAAGTTGTAGGAAATTCATCTCTAGCAACATTTAAAAATCGTTTGGGCAAGGTCCATGGGTCTAAGGATCTCATTTATAGCTAAGTTCAGACAGGTCAGGTGGTAAGATTAGTTTAGGGTATGTGTGCGGAACCCGAGGTAGGCTAGCCTCGATGGGCCCTCATGGCAATTCGTTGGCCTGATGTATTCATGCCTTTATGTCTTTATGTCACTATATGTGTGGACTCTGTTTGAATGGCATCATTGCCGTCATGTGGGCATTATTGGGGCGTAGACACTACTGGTACACTTCTGTAGGGGAGTGGGGGGGGGGGGGGGGGGCACCAGTATAGGACAGTGGTCACCACTAAAGTGCGAGATGCAGACATAACATGCATGGTAAGTGCGAGATGGTCAATGTTGCAGTGGTGCGGGCATTTAGTATATGTGGATGTCACGTGGTAGGCTCACTACAAGGTGTGCACCACGTATCCTGCACACCTTATTCGTGGGGTGTGGGCCACAAACCGCGCTGTGTTCTGGACGACATCGGGCGCGTAGGGTAAAGCACGGGGATCATGTTTGAACACCCCGGCGCTGTGTCCGCGAACCTCCTCCGATAGCGTGGGCAAACACCGCGGCGATATTACAGCCTGCTGACACGACAGGCGTGAGCGATCCAAAGCGCCGGACCTTCCCCTGCATGCACACCACGACGTGTGAGTATCACACTTGCGGAAAAAAACTACGCGCGCTCGCAAAATGACGCGGAGGTTTCCAGGCGTGAACGCCATGACCCGGGGCGGTTTGTGGCCCCTTGTAGCTCCCGCTAGAGCTCGCGGCCTGGCACGGGGCCCCGTTTGTCCGGGCGCGCGGTGCAGTGTCGGTCGCACACGCCGGGCGTCGCGTGCTGACATGCATGACATGCGAACCGGCCCCGCCCGCCAGTTACGGCGGCACTTGGGTGGCGTGCCGGCGTGGTGCCGCTCCCCGCCTCCTCGTCGGTCGCGACTCATTGACGAGCGTGCGCCGAGTGTATGCCGAGTGTATGCCGAGTGTAAGTAGTGTATGCCGAGTGTATGACGAGTGTGAGTAGTGTATGCCGAGTGTATACCGAGTGTATGCCGACTGTGAAAAGAACTTATGCCGGGTGGATGACAAGTGTAAGTGGAGTGCATGCCGAGTGAGAGTGGAGTGTATGACGAGTGTATATCGAGTGTATGTAGAATGTATGTCGAGTCTAAGTAGAGCGTATGCCGAGTGTGAGTAGAGTGTATGCCGAGAGTATGTCGAGTGCAGCCAACTGTAAGTGGAGTGTATGTTGAGTGTATGCTAAGTGTATGCTGAATGTATGCCTGACATAAAAAAGAGTGCATGCCGAGTGTACGCCGAGTGAAAGTAGAGTGTTTCCCGAGTATAAGCCGAGTTTGTGTCGAGCATGAGTAGAGTGTACGCCGAAAGCCTACCAGACGCATTTGGAGTGAAGGAAGATTGCAAGCCGAGAGCATGCCGGCCGTATGGCGATTGCGTGCTGGCTGTACGCCGGATTTGTGCCGGGAGCATGTCGAGTGTATATCGAATTTTTGCAGGAGCCATTCCTCGCCAGCCTCTCCCCATCCGCTCTGTACCGTCATGGTCAAGCTGTGGGCACGGCTTGGTCAGACACCCATCGCCACGCCGCAGGACTCCATGAGTCATGTACACACTTGCTTTCTAAACGTGGCAGATGATAGAAATCTGATTCAATGGGGACTTTTGAGGACAACCTGTTAGATTTACAACACCGGACAGCGGCGGGATTTATGCGCAGTGTTGCAAAACATGTTTAAATATTGATTTTCTAAGCAAGAAACTATCAACAAGGCGTACAGTTTTACTTCGTTAGAGTTAATAAGTTGCTTAGTCTTGATAATTAGTTTGTTAGTCATAATAATTAGTACGTCATAATACTTAGTCATGATAATTACTTGGTTTGTCAGAACTTTAACGGAACGCTGATGTTCCGTAAAGACATTATTTCGACAAGTCGGCGATCTCACGTATGATCCGTGCTGCTGTGACCAAGAAATAAAGAGGACATGTCATTTCCACTGTCAAACAGCAGGAGACCAATGAAAATATGAAACAGATCATGATGCTAAAGGGAGGGATCACGGAATGTAAGAAGGATAGATCACAGGAAGGAGAAAAAGGGAACATAAGACGAATGGATCAGCTCGAACGCGGCCCCCCTCACCCACCAACACATGGTGGGTGATGGGGGCCGCGTTTGATCTGCCGTCAGCACGTTTGTCAGCACCAATCACGGCCCAGTGTTCTCCCTATGTCACGTCGCGTGACCGCAAATTCACGTGATCAGTGATGTCACGCGCTGGCTAACGATAATGCCAGGATTTTACAAATATTTTTCGTCAGTCCGTCAGCATGGAGAGAAAGCGCTGCCAGGTTAAAAAATCACTCTGACTGAAGCGGGTGTTTGATTTGGTAGAGCTCTTACATTGGCGAATACGTCGGGTGGGGTGGGGGCATTTGTCCCTCATTTTGGGGGGGAATGCGACGTAAGATGGATACGGAGGTAATCGAAATGCCAGGAGTAGCCATGAAAAGGTAAGTGACGGTGATTGGTGTGGTGTGTGGTTGCGTTCCCCAGTAAATTAATGGAGTTGTAAGTAAACACTTAAAATGAGAGGGAAGAACTTGAAATGAGTTGGAAGTGGGAAGAATCACTCAACACGCGGGTGGGACAGCCAATGGTAATGCCGGAACAGAAGCCACACCTTGTAAGTAATGTGTCATAGTCGGCGGTAAGCCAGAAGTGTGCGTGGTCTGAAGTAAAAGGTAAAGGAGTCAGGAAAGTAAAGTTAAAAACACTTTCCCATCAGCCCACACATCGAACGCTCCGGAAGCACGCGTGACGTCATGCATTCCAGCTGACAATCGTGCTGACGACAGATCGAACGGGGCCAAAGAAGCGGGAGTTGATTTGCTAGCTCTTGCGCATGCGAATACGTTAGGCGTGGCGGAGGTACTTGGCTCTTTTTGGGGGGGGGGGGAGAGAATGCGGCGTGAATATGTGGATGAATAAGAGGGGAACTGAAATGCCAAAAGTAGCCATGAAGAGGTGAGTGACAGTGATTGGAATGGTGTATGGCTTCGTTCCTCAGTAAATTAATAGCGATGGAGTAATCATAAACGATAGCGAACAGGAACGCAACGTCTCGGGTCTTGAACGTTTGTTTTGTCAGCATAAGTTGGAATTCAATGAAAGGACGGCCGCCATGCCAGCGCAAGTAGCAGTGAAGGTTCGATAGGCTGTTTTGACGCAAAAATGAGTGAATGCTTAAAATGAGAGGGGAAGAAATTGAAATCAGGTGAGAATGGAATGAGGCGCTCAATCTACGTATGGGATATATGATGCCAACATCAGAGCAGGGTCCACACTTCCAAACAACGCTTTATAGGCAGTGTGTCATGGCCGGCGGTAAGCCAGAGTTAGTTTGTAGTCTGAATTAGTTGAAAGGCAAAGAGAAAAAGGAAGGTAAAGTTAAAAACCTTTCCCGTCAGCACGCGTGGCGTCACGCATTTCAGCTTACAGTCGTGCTAACGACAGATCGACCGGGGCCAGGGATGCCACAGGGTTGAAGGGAGCTAGATTTCAGGCGAAAAGAGAGAGGGAGAGATCACAGGATGGAGGGGAGGGAGATCACAAGGAGGAGGGAAATCACAGGTAACAAAAGGAGAACATCTCCGGATGGAGACACGGAGATCAAAGGAATAATTGTGGATGGGAAGGGAGCTCACGGAGGAGGGTAGAGAGGACAGACAAGGCGGAGGACAGGCAGACTACAGGGCGAAGATGAGATCACCAGAGGGAGGAGAAGAAGAAGAAGAAGCAGGCAGCCGAGCGAGTTGCTCGGCTGTACTCCGTGTATACAGACTACACACCTCCCTTCCAGTTGGCTGGATCGGCAGTCCGCGCGCCATTGTTGCGGCATTTTTGCGCCATTCGTCGCGGCTCGTATTTACTGCCAGCCGCCTCCGTCGGGGCGGCCGGTCATTTGTTTCCCTTCGCAATATCGCCGGCCTGTTCGTTTGTTTGACCTTGGGTCGCCTTTGCGTCGGCTCGGGGCCCGCGCTGGCTGGCGGCGTGCGGCGAAGCCCGGCTCCGATCATCACCAGCGGATTTGACAGTGCTGCAGCCAAGTCCCGCGGGTTTCAGTCGGCCCCCGCGCTATCTGATCGCATACAGGCGTCGCGGATTGTAACGCCACACGTCCGCTTGTGTTGTCGGCTTGCTCGTTTCGACGCGAGGGGCTGCTAAAAATATGGCGGCCCATTGTTGGCGTAGGTGGAAAGGCTAATACGGCATTGACGGACGAGAACAGAAAATTATTGGGACACAAGTTCTCGTTTGGTGAAATGGGTCAACGCTTCCACTGCACGACGTTTCTAGCGGCGTTTACCTCGTTGGAGGTAGGATTGGAGATTTATTTATATTGTCAAAGTGAAGTCGACTTTGAAGCGCCTCGCCGGCGCATGGCAGCTTTTCTAGGCGACACGTGTCGTCGCTAACAGCATTGGCTTGCTCGCGGTCGCAGTGGCGATCATATCAACCACTCCGCGGGCTTTTATAAACGGACCCGAGCGAACTCCATCCAGGCATGGTTTGCTACTTACCCCAGAAAGGGATCGGGCTGCTGCGGGCTCGCTCCCGCTCCCCTCCCCCCCCCTCGACAGATCCAGCGAACTGCTCGGCCGCAGACCGATGGGCGACCCTCCGCGACGTGCCAGGACCCCACGTGGGTCTGGGCGAGCCACGGCCGCCGCCGGCTCTCAGCGGCCCACGAGCCAGTCAGCAGCGGCGTCTGTTGATTGCTGGCGGCTCGGCAAACAGGCCGGGCGGCGGGCGACGGGCGGCCGGCGAGCGCAGGTGGCGGCGGCGGCCGGCCCGTCTCCCCCGTGTACCGCGCGCCGGCCGGCGCCGGCCCGCCCGGCCCGGCCCGGCCCGGTACGCGCCGGCCGCTATCGATCTGACACGGCACGAGCGTCGCGACTATCCGTCTCCCGGCGGCGGGCCACCGAGCGGCGCCACCCGCGCGCCGCCTGTCGGCGACCTCCGCAACCGCCGGGTCACGCCGTCCGCGGCACTGGGCGACAGGCGAGCTTCCACGCCGTGCGATTACCGCTTGCTGAGCATGCCCGAAGTGCACGAAGCATTTCGGAGAGTTCATGTGAACTGGTAATACCTGCACGTCTGGGCGGCAATAAAATTGCATCAGCTCGTCGCCAGCTATCAGCGGGAAGAGACCTGGACTAAGTTGCCATCTTGCATCCGGCCAAACTTCTACGTCGTCCTCGGATGCCGCCGACATCCGGCTGGGTATTTGTTGGAGTGCCTCAATCACAGGCAGCTGCGTGGCCCGATTGTTCTGCCGTTGAACGCGAGCATCGATTTGATTATGATGTCGTCGGCGCCGTCGCTGGTCTCAAAGCTGGCTCGTGAATCCATTATGCTGCAGAAAGTCGGCAAATGCGGTTCGATGAGAGGATTTGGCGTTATAGCGTTCGAGAGAAGACACCCTACCATGGAACCGGAAAGGCGTTCGGTTTCGGACAGCTTGGTTACTGCTGCACAGCGTTAACGAATGAAAAACAACACTGTCTTCGCAAAAATGTATTTGCCTGCACACTGGCTAAAATTCATAAGGGGGCGCCCATTTCATTGTGATCATGCTTTCAACGACATGCACGAGACACCAACCAGCCAATTCTGTGGGAATTGATTTACATCGAAGGAGACGATGCTGAACCAATCACACTTTACGATCGCCTTTTATCCAAGACTTCAAAATCTGGCCGTGCTCTCCGCCACTGGCGCTCGTTCCAAAGCCGTAACAGTGGCTGACTGAAGCCGTCGCCGCCTGAGCCTCTTCGCACGGCTATTTGTGATCAAATGTCCTCAGGCTGAACAAAGCGGCCGTCATGGCGCCTCTCCTGACCTCCTTGATATGCCGGCTGCTGGTTGGCTGTCATTGATCGGGTCGGCGTGTCTCTGCGATCCCGGTCGGTGATCGAGCAAGGGGGAGGGTGAGGTGGGGTGGGTCGGGGTGGGGCCCTCAGCCAGCCTGTCGGAAGAAGAGGCGCGGAGGGGAGTGGCGCCGGGTCCAGTCTGTCTTTCTGTGAGGAGAAGCCTGCCACCGACATAAGACACGGAGCGGCGGGCTGGCTGACAAATCGTCGTGTCGTTTCGTATCGCGGGGGAATAAAAGAAATGAAAGCGGAGCTATGGTTGTCGCGTCCAAGAGTGTTCATCCGTGATTGTAGAGAAATCCTTGCATCGCGTCATTAAACGCGTTATACGGTACAAACCGTACGAAAAGGAAGAATTTAATGGTACGTACGTACATAATGTTTACTGGTACAACGGTGACCATTCTTTAGGTAGACATCGGTAAGCGCTGGCAAGTGACTGCCGCCCTTTTTTACATCTTGCAAGGTCAACCAGTTTGAAATACAGGTAATTCATGATCCGAACAAATCAACTCACATACCCGAGTGTACTAGCATGATACAGGTACTCGCAGGTGCCTCCCACGTGACATTCCATATTTACGCCAAGTTTACCAATCATCACTTATCCTCGGCCGTGCGTCGAATTTTTCCACTTTTAGTGAACATTTCCGGCCTCATTTCGCCACGAATCTTTTGTGCCCCCTTCGGTGCGCGGGCTACACCTACCAGCTGGGCGCGGGCCACACCTACCGGCTGGGCTAGCAGGCAAGTCGCCGTGCATCTCACGAGTGAACGAACGACGGAGGTGGCCCGGCGCGCTCGGCTCCAGCTTGAGCTGCGTGTCGTCGGACCGTGAATACGAGGCGACGGACTCTGCAGGCAGCTGTTTAAAGGTTCGCTTCACACTGGAGGTGGCGGGCCTCAAACTCCTGAATGGCAGGCTTCGTTGTGCCCCGCCAAAACCAGCACGCGAGTTCGCGACACTAGTGAGCACACAGGACACCTGCGTGGCGACGTGATCGCAACAATGTCGGCAGATGCATACAGCACGGCATTACCTCGCACCAGCTGAGCGGAGCGAGCTAGGTCAGGTCAGCTGACATCACCGAGGTCAGGTCAGCTGAGACCACTGAGGTTAGGTCAGCTGAGGTCACTGATGTCAGGTTAGCGGAGGTCTCTGAGGTCAGGTAAGCTGAGGCCATTGAGGTCAGGTCAGCTGAGGTCACAGATGTCAGGTTAGCGGAGGTCACTGAGGTCAGGTAAGCTGAGGCCGTTGAGGTCAGGTCAGCTTAGGTCACCGAGGTCAGGTCAGCTGAGGTCTTACCTACCCAGCCACGTACAAAGGAGCACCTAACTGCATGGTGCAGTGGGTGAGGCTTCCTGGAAGTGAGGAGAGCAGGTGCACACTGCGCTGCGAGCTGATTGCACACGACGAGTCATTTGTTAGACGCACCTCTGCTTCAGGATTCTTTCAGATCCGTTTCGCAATGGAATTACATTGAGCAGGCTCTTTATTCAGGGTTCGCAAAGCAGGCCCGGATTGCCGGGAATTTGAATCATTTATTCAGTATGGTAGTGTTCATGGCACGCACAAACTGCACGCCGGAGCGGCCATTTGAATTGCGGATGCAGGCGCCCATTCACTGCGATGTCTGCGATGTCTGTGTCTGTGTGAC
Source organism: Pollicipes pollicipes (assembly GCF_011947565.3). Taxonomy (NCBI): domain Eukaryota; kingdom Metazoa; phylum Arthropoda; class Thecostraca; order Pollicipedomorpha; family Pollicipedidae; genus Pollicipes; species Pollicipes pollicipes. Next base: position 25,574,306 of record NW_023596136.1, on the reverse strand, counting down.
GTGTCTGCGGTGTGAGAAGCCGGCACCCGCTGCCTGGTCCTTCCGTGGTCTCGGACCTGCTTTTCCCGGACGAGGTCATCAGGTCATCGGAGGAACGTCATCAGGTTATCAGGTCATGAGCGCGCTCAGAGCTAGCTCATTCCTCTCCCAGGCGGCCTCCTCGCCTCCCACGTGTCTGTCATGACCAGGACGTGAACGAGCGCATCCAGCTTGGCCCCGAGCCGCTGGGTGGGGCTGCCGGCTGGAGCGGTTAGGTCGAGTGCTGGCATGTCCGGCATTGCGGTGCATGCGCTCACCACCAAAAAAGGCTGTCATTGGTTTGCTGATAGGGTTTCGGCTGGGGGCTATCATGGCCAAGGCGTCCGTCATAATAACAGGGAGCGGAGTGTGTGATGGCGGTGGCGTGTCCTTCCCTAAGCATGGGATGTCGACGTTCTGAAATGTTGAAGCGTTTACGAGAGGGACATGAACATGGTTGTGGAAGTTCTGCACTGACCGCGGCCTAGCCAGTCGTCCGATGCCAGACAAAGCACGAGATTCTTCTTGCGGGGTTTTGGCTTATTGTTTTAGGTACTGGCTTGCATTCCATGATACTCTCCGTAGCACATGAGTTTCGTTGTAATACCGTTTTCTGCCCTAGTCGTGTTGAGCAGCTATTTCTATCGGATCTAACGCGTTCTGAAGTTCCAGCAGCCCAAATACGTGCACGGTGGTACACCTACGTAGCCTAATACGTATTTCATCTTGGTGGCAGTACTAGTTAGCGCCGTGATTTTGTTCAATGACCCGAGCTCGTGTTCAATGACCGAAGTTATTGTACAACGGCCTGAGTTCTTCACGATGCCCCGAGTTCGTGGGCAATGGCCTGGCTATCTGTAGGAGATATACTGGCAAACGTCGATTAGCAGGGTTGAAGCCACCAGCAAAACCACGCTCGATGATCACTTGGGCTTTGGGGGGTGGAACCCTCCCCCAAACGTACCCACTTCACGGGGACAAATAAGCCATCAGAAGATCATCTCGCAATGTTGACCAAGATTAACGTTGACCGAACTTAGCTTAGCGTACGCATGCCGCGTCGCCGCTTCATTGAACAGGTGATCCGCATTTTGGTTTGTGTTACCATGAGCCTTAAGGCACCCTCTCCCGGCCAGATGAGCATTCTGTACCTCACGCAAGCCGCTGTTTTCGTGATTGTGCAGTGTGAAATGTTTGACAAGCCATCCACCCCTCTACCCGCGTTTGGAAGTTCACAGGCTTGTTGTGGTCAATGGTACACTGAGTCCGGTGCGCATTACGCTGCGAGTTGCTCCGCGTGGTGGCGGTCCCGATTGGATGCGGGAAGTTTAGTTCTGACTGTGATGGTGACTGGGTCACAGCTGCCCGTCCGGTGCTGTTTTCAGTCGCCCCCCGTAAGCGATTGGTCCGATGACGCTGGCGTAATCTGATTGAGATTACGACACGCCCGTGACCCTGGTCTGTGGATATTGTGATAAAGCAAACGAGGCAGCCGTGATCCCAATGCTGTACCTTTCCGACCCGTCTCGGTCTGTACTTCCGCGCTCACCCTGCCGGCACGCGTCCCTGCTCCACCTTGCTACGTCCGCCCCCCCCCCCCCCCCCCTTCCCCTTGACTGCCCACTTGACCCCGATCTCTCCGTTTCAGGTTACATGCAACCGGCTGGGCCTCTTATCGAGCCGCACGCGGCGCCGACGCCCGTGCATCGGCCGGTACCGCAGCACCCGCCGGAGCCGGCCGCGGCGCGCTGGCCCGCTGCCGACGCCTCGTCGGCCTCGACGCTCTCCAGCCCATCGCCGCCGTCGAGCCGGGCGCCGCCGCCGCCGCCGGCGCCGGCCTTCCACCCGCCGTACCAGCCGGCGGCGCAGTACCTGCCGCATCCGGGCTACCTGTACCCGAACCCGTACCGGGCGCCGGCGCCGGTGTACGCGCCGCCGGCGGCGCGGACCGACCACTACCTGCCCTACTACCCGTACGTGGCGCATTACCCGGCGCCAGCACACCACCACCCGCACATGGTGCCGCCGCCGCCGCCCGTCTACCACGAGTACCCGCAGTACCCGTACGCGTACGCGGGCGGGCACGGGCCGCCGGCGCTGCCGCCGCCGCCGCCGCCGCCAGGCGTGTACCCAGGCGGGCGCGGGTACGCGCCGCAGCGGCCGCCGCCGGCGCACGAGTACCACCCGTACCCGACAGGTGAGTGAGGCGGCTTGGCCGGCAAGGGGCGTGATCGCGCCGGGACCGACATGGGTGCTTCTGCGAGAGTCTGGGTATGTCTGATGGGCTGTTTGGGCAGGGTGTGTCTGATGCGCCTGTTTGGAGAGTGCGCGAGTGTATGGTCCGTCGGAGTCCGGATGGGTTTCAATGCGTTGAGTGTCTGGAAGTGCGCGTGTGTTCGATGCTGTCTGTGTGCGCTGGGTGTCTTTGCACCTGTCCATGTGTCATTTTGTCAGACTATGTCTCTCCTTGTCTCTGATCTTATTTCGCGCACACATCGATGACAAGCGCGTCGTCGCACCACAGCGCGAGGACCTACGTGCGCTCAGCGTCATAGTAAGTCGACGTCACGGAACTGAACGTCACCTGCGCGACCGATACTTCAGCGCGGCGAATGTCTAATCATCAATCATCCAATCATGTGTGAGCGCCATCCGACGGCGACGGTCCCCGCGCAGCACTCGAGCCCGGCCATGTTCCATGCGTCCGTCGTGCCGGTACCGGCCGCCTCAGCTGCCTTGCCGCCGCCCCAATGCGCGGGGGTGCCCTGCCGCTGTCCCGGCACGCGGGGACCGGACCGACCCCGTCTTGCTGCCGCCGGGGCCACCGGTCGGCTAATCTCCCCGCCGCCCTCACTTCCTGTCTCGCCGTGTGACGTCACGTCCGGCCCGGTCAGCCGGCCGCAGCAATTAGCATATCTGATCGGAGGAGAGGCGGTCGGCGCCGCCTGCCGTCTGCCGCCTGCCGCCTGCCGTCCGCTAGCTCAGGTGACAGGCCCCCGGGGCCCGATGACTCAGGAGCTCGCGGTCGGCGGTGACAGCTGGGACTGCCAGAGAGCTCAGGAGCTCGCGGGCGGCGGTGACAGCTGGAACTGTCAGAGAGTTCAGGAGCTCGCGGGCAGCGGTGACAGCTGGAACTGTCAGAGTGCTCAGGAGCTCGCGGGCGGCGGTGACAGCTGGAACTGTTTGAGAGCCACGGTTGAGTGTAAGAGCGCTGCTGACGGGAGGCTCACGAAGCTTTCTTGAGCGACTGCGGTGGCTTTCTTGCTGAGTTGCGTTCGCGTTTTAAAGCTCTTCACGTGAAGAGAGGGAGCGTATATTCCGCTGGGTTAGAGTCGTCGCGGCGCAACTATGAGACGGTCTAGTCTCTGCTCTATCGGGGCTCCGTTGTTACTGATAATTGCCTCAATGCACAAGCGGCGGCGATTACCTCGCATGACAACGCGGATCGATGTCAGGCCAGATTTGACTCTGTGAAGGAATGACGACGCGAAACATGAATGGAAGGCGGTCGAGCGATCCCTTTGCAATGCTCCCTACCCTCTCTACCCACTCGCCACTCTACCCACTCTCTACCCACTCGCCTCGCCGTACTCGCCAGTTCGCCTCACCAGACCCGCCAACACCTGCATCGCAACCGTCCACATGACACGGAAAACGGGGCCAGCCGTCTGGCCCGTGGCGCCAGGAGACCGGGCCCCGACCGCGCGGTGCCTCGTGCAGGGAGAGAGCTGGCTGCAGCGCGCCCTGCAGCTGCGCCGTGTCAATCTCCATCACAGCACGTCCGTGGGGTGTCGGTCACGGGCGCGCCGCGGCCGCGCCACGCTCGCCGCCCGTCAGCTAGAGCGCCGCGATCGTCGCACGCGGCCGCCCACGCGCCAGCGGGCGGGTGGGTGGGTGGGTGGAGGGGGAGGGGGCGGGGCCGCGACCGCCGCTCGGCACACGCGTACGCAGCGGCCTCGAATGGCGGCGGCGTGCGAGGCAGCGGCCGTGGAGAGGAGCGCTCGGCCCGAACCGTCGGTCGAACCGGGCGTCGGTCGCGGCCGGCCGCCGGCGCCACCGCCCGCATCGCGACGCTCGCCGCGGCCGCGGCTTGGGCCGCCGCGGCGACTGACGGCCACGTGACTGTCACTGACGTCGCGTCGCTGACGGTGACGTCACTGTCAGCTGCGGCGGCCCGCCTAGCGCCTGCTGCGCTTCAGCCGCGGATAGGGCGCGACTGGGGCACATTGTGTGCGACGACCTGTTTGCGGTGTGGATTGACGGCGTATGCATAGCTTGTGACGTTGAGGCGTTGTTACGACTCGAGATATGCGCTTCATTGAGTCAGTGTGAGCTGGCGCCGTCCGCCCGAGCTGTGGAGCTGGCCGGCGCAAGTCCGTAGCACGGCTCTGTTGAAGTGTCGGCTGCGCAGACCGGTGACGTCTGCTTCAGCGCCGACCAGCGCTGGCTGACAACCAATGCCGCCCGCTGTAACGGGGATCAGCGCCGGCCGAGCGCTGCGGCCAGCACGGGGCTCGCTCGCGCCCGGCCAGCGGCGCCTCGCGCCGGGCTGAGTGTGGCTGAGACGAGAGCGAGCCGTCACGGGGCGGCGGCTCTCCGTCACCTCCGTGACGCCGCGGCGCGCGTGCGCTGCGTGTGACCCTGAGGCCGGACGGGCCACCAGGGGGCAGGACCGACCACGTGCGGCGGCGCGCTGCGCAGAAGGCGGGCCCCCGGTCGCGCCGGGCGCGCGGGGCCGGCTTGTCGACCGGACTGGCTGCATATCGGCGCCGTTCAGGTGTTCGCACTGGCAGGAACAGCTGGCGGAGCTTCGTGGAGAATTAGCCTTTTGCCCAGAGGACTTTCAGGGGCCTGCCTCTGGGCGTTGCCTCACGAATAAATGACAGCTTTTTGGTGCCGCGCTCGGCTCAAACGGGCATTAATGTCAGCCGTTTTTGTGATTTGACAGAGTGATTAATGCAGCTGACCTAACGCCGTGGATCGATGATCAGCTCTGTCATACAGGCTTCCGATGTCAACTCCAGGTTGTGATGTCACAGTACGCCTGGCGGCACCCTCACATGGGATGTGACAGATGCGGTGGTTGCGGTTTAGAGGGAGTGTTCCACATTTATACGTGGCTTTTGAACTGAAATTGCCATCTTGAAGACGTTTTGGTGCTGGTCACAATTTTGCCTTCTATAGGATCTAAGCCCCCTATTTTCTGAGCTACACGCCCAGGAGCGGATCCAGACGGGGGGGGGGGGGGGGTGGAGGTGGCACGGAGCCATGCTCCCTCTTGAGCCCCGAAGGGGCCCAAAACCGGTCAAACAGATGCATTTGTTTAACATACAACGCAACAGAATTGGATGCCATTGGATTTCCAGGGTTCCAAGAACAGTCACAAGCGAAAGTGAAAAGGGCCAATGGATAGACAAACATTATTTTTCACTTATTGAGAAATCGTGATTAGGATATTACAGGGCTCAATTTTGAGCCTTATTACGTTATCTAGAGGGCCTATGCCCTTTCCAGGGGCCCATATGTCCAATTGCAGGGTCCATCCGATCGTTACGGAGCCCTCCGCGTTGCACTTACTATTCTTGCACTCGCCCGGAGGGCTCTGGGGCTGTTGCTGGGGCCATTGCTGCTACCGTGCCGGGGCACTCCTGTCAACCAGGGGCCTTCCACGGGCCCTTCTCATTCGCATGAAAGGCTCTGTGCGCTATAACCGAGGGCCCCACATGTTAACCTGCCGGGGTATTCTTGGTTGTTCAGGGGCCCTTTACGTTGGTCTCGGTTAACCTACCGACACACTCGCGACATGTTCATGGGCTCTCTACATTGGTCTGGGGCCCTTCCAATTTTCCAATTCTCTGTCACTTGTTAAGGGGCCTACACCCATGTCGAGAGTCCATTTGTTAACCTGCTGGGGCACACTCGGCCGTTCGGGTCCCTGCAAATTGGGTCCGATGTTCTTTCAATTTCAATGTAGGGCCCTACAGGCTTGTCGGGGTCCCATCTTGTAAACTGCTCGGGCGCACTGGATTGTGCGGGGGCCCCGCACATTGGGTATTTGAATGTAGGGCTCTACGCTACTGATGGGGGCCAGGCCATGTAACCTGCTCGGGTGCACTCGAGCTTTCGAGGGCCCTCCCCGCCGCATCTTGGGTAGTTCTTATTTGAATGGAAGGCCCTATGCTCCTGTCGGGGGCCTACCTGATGACCTGCGTGAGCACACTCGATCGCTCAGGGGCGCTCCACATTATATTGTGGGTATTTTTCGGTTGAATGAGGCCCTATGCTCTTGTCGGGGGTTCCATCTGCTAACCTGGTCGGGCACACTCGATCGTTCCGAGGCCCTCCATGTTGTGTCTTGGGCGCTTCTTATTTAAGTGGATGGCCTTATGTTCTCGGCAGGGCCCCATCTTATGAGCTGCTCAGGCCGTTGGCGGATACAGTGGGGGGGGGGGGGGGGAGGAAGGCACGGGGTCATGCCCCTTTGTGCTCCGAGGGGATCCATAGGCTCCGAAGGACCCCATAACCGGCCGAACGGACGCAGTTCTCGAACACAAAACAGAACAAAATTGGACGTCCTTGGGCTACAGACGACCAAAAACAGTTGCAAGCGAAAGTGAATAGGCCATGAGCCGACAATGCTAATTCTTAGCTGATCGAGAAGGTGTTGATTGGCGGAAATTTGGGGGCTCGTTACGCTGTTACCCGGGCCCTGTATGCCCACCTGTTGAGCCAATCGGATCGCTAGCAGCCTTCCACGTCGCCCTTAATATCTTTGCATTTTCTCGTAAGGTGCTACGCTGCTGCTGGCCCACTATTTGCTAACACGCCTGGGCACTGATCGGTCAGGTTTTCCTCCACGGATTTTTCCTATTCGCCAGAAAGGTTTTATATGCTTTTCCCGGGGCCCCATACGCCGTGGTGCACTCCGTTGCTCAGGGGCCCTTCACATTGGTGTCGGGTTCTTTCCACTTGCTTGCAAGGCCTTGTGCTGTTGCTGGGGCTCATCTAAGGTAAGGTTCCGAACCACGCGAAGCTCAGGGCCCTCCCCTTTGCACTACGGCTCTTTCCCTATGGTCTTATTTCCGGAGGACCCTTCACTCCCATCGGGGCCCTTTCTTTTAACCTGCACGGGCACTCTTGATTGCATGCGGCATTAATTCACTTCGTTGGTATTCAGCATTTTTCTTTGCTAAGAGGGCCCTGTGCTTTACCCGAGGTTCCCTTATGTCAACCTGCCGGAGCACTAACGATCGTTTAGGGGCCAACCACATTGGTCTTGGGTTCTTCTCGCTTATTCCGATGCTCTACTTATTGACGGAAGCTACTTCGTTAGCCTCCCGCGGCACCCATGATCGCCCAGGCTCCATCCCTATTGACTTTGGTGCCTTAGCCTCAGACCAGTAGTCGGATGCACCGGTGATTTTTTACGAGCAACCGTCGAACATAATTTTACGTGCCGCCGAAGACGTATTTGTCATTTGCCTGTTTTTGAATGCGTGACACTTATTCCAAAGAAAAACTCAGTATTAGTTATCAGCCATCAGCTGATCACATCAACCAGCCGGCTAGCCGTAAGCAAGCTAGGAGCCAAGTTTGTGTGTATTTTGTTGGTATTTCGCATCCAACATGTGTTTATTTTGCCTGTTTCTCCGAAGTACTTAGCTTAAAATGATAGGATTTACCATGATTTGGAGAAAATGAACAAGCTCTATGTATGCGCGTACACAGAACGCCTAGATTTCAATGGATGCGCACAGCAAGATGTGTCCCCGCGTTTACTAGTTATTGTTATACATATCTACATGTTATATGCTATCTATCTTAGAGGGTAATGGTGAGAATACGATTTTTTTTGGGGGGGGGCTCCAAACTCTAGGGGGCTCCACTATGTTGCGTGCCCCCCCCCCCCCTTGACAAAATCCGAGATCCGCCCCTGTACACGCCCATGAAAATGACGACAGGCATATCGGGAAGAGTATTTTAAACTCATCTGGGCATTCACGACGTCATAACGACGTCATCCAAATCCTGCCATTCCATAAGCTATGCGGCAATCAAGGCCAAGGAATAATGTAATTGTCGAGACGTTCATGTCTGGCGTTCGTGAGCGCGATTTCCAGATATAACGGCCATCAATTAGCCTTCAATTAATGTTATGCAAGGTACGATGACGTAATCAGCCTGTGACGCAAGGAGGAGTATATTTACTAGACAGAGAATTGTGATTTTTAGAGCGGTTTTCCACTTAAGACGCATACCAATAGTTATAAGTGGCTTGTTTCATCCTATCGGATGCTTGCTTTAATACTTTTAAACGTGAAGCACTCCCTTAAACGCCCTTAATCGGTACAGCGTGCGCAATTTCCAACACTGCATGTTTAATTGGCCGTAACGTAATAGCCGACGGAAGAGGCTGCATCAACCACAATTGGCTCGTGTGCGCCGTAAATTACGGCAATGCAGCATCGATGGGATAATCGCCGCCGCGGATCGAAAAGTTCACGCACCTCTTTTATATAGAGGTGGGTTTATATAGAGGCGAGAAGGCGGCATTGATCCGCTGCTGTGGCGGGGGCATTGCACACCAGCAGAATGGCTCACTTCGTCGCCAGAAAGGACTGCCACGTACCGGTCAGTGGTATGGTGACTGAATCAGATGAGTTAGGTGTGTTGCGAATAACGAATCCCTTTACGTTAATTTTCTTCTGACATGCTTGCTGAGATGCTCAACCAAGACACAGACAGTGCGGACACCTCGATCAGATTCCAAAGGGCTAAACAGCCTCCAGAAATAACTTACACAAGGATGCTTAATGTTTAGGCAGATAGCATAAACAATTCAAACAGAGGGGGTCACGCCTCCTGCCGTGGCTCTTCCTCCCTCCCCCGTCGCTCCCCCGCCGCTGCGACGGGGTGATCAGGTGTGCCACCGCCTTGACCCGCCAGGCACTGCCGGGGGTCCACGTGCATGTCATTTTGCAGGAGACGCATCGGTTTTTGATGGCCGCGCTGGCCGGCTGGTTGCCTGGCTGGCCTTTAGTCGAACCCCCGCGGTAAACAGACCGCCGTGGTATTTCCGACTCGCCCGTCCTCGCGACACGGCCGGCCGGCCGGCCTCGGCAGGAGGGGCGGAGGCCGGCGGCGGGCCGCGTCGTGCAGGACGTGCTGGGTCACGGCACGGCACGGCGCGGCACGTCCCCAGGATGGCGTCAGCAGGGCGAACCAGTCCTCGATCGGCGTCGGCGGTCGGAACGCGTCCGACCTCCGCGGCTGGGGTCGATGGTCATGATGATGGGTGTTGTAGGGACCCTCGGCCGTGGGGGCCTCTCGGTGCCCCCGTCACAGTCTCCTTATTCGATGACTTCTTGGCGCCGTGTCAGCGTGTCGCGGAGCCACGGTCGACCGGCGGAGATCGGTAGTGGTTGCCGTCAGACGCCCGGGCAGAACTGGACACCCCCGGCTGGCGGCCGCCGGGCAGACACCCCCGGCTGGAGGGTGCCGGCCGACACTTCTGGCTGGCGGGTGCCGGGTCGACACCCACGGGTGCCAGCTGACACCCACCGGCGCTGGGTCGACACCCACGGACTCCGGGCCAACACCCACGGGCGCCTGGGCGACACTCACGGGTGCTGGATGTTGACCGGTGGTTCACCCTCCCCGACCCGTCGCTGTGCCGTCCGCGGCAGCCAGGGCCTCCGCCAGTACGCCAGCCGTTGATTGGACGACCGCGGCAACGCAGCGCGCCCATCGACAGCGGTCGAGTGTCGTCGAAGGGGCCGGCGCGTCACGTTTGTTTACGTCACGCGCCGCGCGGGCCGGCGGAACTGGCTGGGCGCACCTTACCCAGTGTGCTCGCCTCTCTGCGCGCCAGAATCTGTTCAACTTTATTCCCCGGCTGGTCGTGTCCTCGCCTCGGGAGAAGGGAAGCGTGTTCGGACCGCTCTGGACGGCCAGATATCTGCCGTCTCGTTTGTGCAATTACCAATGGATAGCACTGGGTCTCTTAATCTTATCCCTGGCGCATGCGACTTGGTCGTGCCTGAGGGTTTGGGACGCGTCCGGCCACCGATAACCTAGGGTGATCATCAGGAACGTTGAAAAAGTCGTCGGCATCGTGTTCGGCATCACCAGCGCGTAAAACTTTTGACGGATAAGTGGATTCAGCGGTGATCTTCAGGAGCTTTCAAACAATGGCTTGGACGGATAGTGTTCATGGAAAGATAAGTTAAGCTTCCTTGAAAAAAAATGCGGCAGAGCTAGGGCGCGCATTATACTGCTATAACAATGAACTCTAAAACTAAAAATGAGCCGTCAAAAGTTGACATAATATTCGAGAGGAACCTGTTGGCAAATGTGCTGAAGAGGCAAATAAAATCACAGCCCAGTGAGCGCGACGGGCGGAGGAATTATCGCGACGCAACCATTGTCGAGAGCAAAATTCCGCAATCGTCCACTACCGCCCGCGGCCCAAGGTTTTGATGAAGTTGTATTAAGCCGATGCAACCGCTCGCCAACGACCGCAATGGCCGATAATGCGACTTAATGGGCTCTTCAGTTAAAGCTTCACTGGTTTTAGTCCTGTGGTGTGGTGGCTGCACGTGATGTCATCATGTCAGTGTCGAAGGCTCCGCGCCACAGGGCGGCAGATATCACCTGACGTCACATCACACGCTGACGTCACATCATACGCTATCATATGCTGACATCACATCCTGCCTGACCTCACCGTGTGTGATGATATTTTTTGGGCCGCCGGAAATTGAAGGAGATCCTTTGCGAAAGTCATGGTCCTAGTGCATCTACACGGTCGGCAGCGAGGGTGCGGTTAGGACGCTCAGCGATGACCAAAAACGCAATACAATGGTCGAGAACAATTTGCATGGTTTCAAGCCGCTGTACAGTGAGACGTCGTAGATGCTGCACAGCATGGCACAGCCACCGTACTCCTCTGGCCAAGGGAAAGTCATGGTTATCTATGAAGGTGCTTCATGAATGTGAGGGAGTCCCAGTAATGCGAAGACCTCGTGTGATGTCGGGTCTAGATACGACGACGGGACCTTAGGAGAAGGCTTCGCCCTGTTCTGTCGAGCTCCTGGCTGTGATCCGTAGTGGATGGATGTGATAGGATGTCATCGTTAGGACGGATATGCTCCTGATGCGGCGAGGCGGGAGGACCTTTTCTGACCATGAGGAAACTTCCTCAGCGAGTAGGAACGGGCCTCCGTGGAGGCTTAGAGGATGTCCTTGTCGTGATGGAACGGAAGCCCCAGCAATGTAAGGATCAGCAATCCGTACATGTTGAATAATTTTATGGCATTATGTGGGCGCTGCTGCTGTGCTGAAATCAAGGGATCACACGTGTGCCTGATTGACATACATTTGTGGTTTTGGGGTGCGTCAACCGCTTTGGCTGTTGGCACTCATGCCTGAGAAAGTTCCCACATTGACTTCCAAACGGGTTCCTTCCTTCCAAACGGGCCCCCAAACTTCCAAATGGCTTCCCTGTGCTCTAGTCTCAAGCATTAAGAGATCTAACAAATGACTTCGCACAGAAGGTACGTGACTGCCACCGCTACCGGCGGTGTCTTCGGGAACTATAAACGCACATAGTTGGTTTTTACATTTTAGAGCAACAAGAGCGTAGTCAAGGTCATAATGCGTTAGGAGGATCCTGCAGCCGTAGGAGGTCTCTTCACGATGGAGGCCGACCATGGATATTGGCATTCGCGCCCCAAAAGTCTCGTGGCGAGCCCTGTTGCTTGCAATGCCGCTAGCAATGCAATGGAGACTTGCTGGCCCTGTCTTTAACTGACATGTCGTGGCTTTTTCTGAAACTGCCGTGATGGCTGCTCTATAGAACACGCTACGGCAGACATCCCCAAGAAAATTTCGCTACAAACACGCAATTTTAAAGATAACTGGATGCACACCATAATCAGCTTCTTCGGCTGATTACTTTAATTTTAGGTGGTCACGCAAATGCTATTTGGAACTCAATTTTAAAACCTTTTTGTTTTAAAACTGCATAGTTAAAAATCACGTATGACAGTAATATAGAATGCATAATTGTATGGCTTCTGGCCGGCGCTCAAAATATCCGGATTTTTCTCTGAATAATCCCGGTCGTTTGAAATATGAGCGTTCCAGATCTGTCTAGAGCAGGCCTCTGACCTGTATGCCTCATGCACTATAAGCGAACCCTTTTCCACAACTTCGAAAACTTCGAGACTTGATATCGACAAATGCATGTTGAAAGTTTCTTTGATCATAAAAAGCACATCCAGCCATTAGTGAAAATCAGGCACGCACACCAACTGGAGCAGAAGCAGCAGAAGCAGAAGATTGAGCAGAAGATCTTGGAGCAGAAGATTTGGAACAGATGTTACCACGCTGAAATAGCGACAGTTTTTTCATGCTTAAAAATTGTCACACTTTGAAAGCGATACCCTAGCATTTCTTTCCAGCAATATGACGCAGCGGAGCGCGCATCGGTTTCAGCTATCTTTTTTTCCAAACGCGAGTTTAAGATGTCGTTCGGGGGTACCGATAGCGCAGGGGTTTAGCACGTCTTGGGGAACCAGAGGCACGAGGTTCGGTTGCCGCGGGGTTTAGCACGTCTTGGGAAACCAGAGGCTCGATTCCCCAAGTTCCCTAACTTCCCTTCTGACTCCTTCTGGAACCTTGGGGAACCAGAGGTTCGATTGCCGCGGTGGTTTCTCCTTCCTGCCAGGGTGAGAGGCAGGCAACGCCATATGACCTCAGCAGCTGAGTGGGACATGAAGCCCTAAGGACAACAGAAGGATGTCGTTCGGCGCCATTTAAGACATGAAGGTACCCGATTTGTTGCCAACTCAAGCTCCGCCACCTTTTATATCTTGACAAGGTTCCAATTTGATATCAACAAAGTCAAACAATAATTATTGCTTATAAATTGTCATAGGTACGCCACCTTTTCAACATTTTATGAAACACATCTCTGGTTCAAAATGCGCGGGAATTAAGAAAAAATATAAGCAGTATTATTGGTATGCCTTTGAGTGGGTAGTTCATATAACACATTGACCTTACGAAGGGATAGTATCAAATTAAAGTCCCGTCTGGCCATTCGTACCCAGATTATCATCGCTTATCCAGGGCCCTAGCCATGTCGTGGTCATGCATTTCAGTGAGAGACAAATCATAACAAATGGCACAAGGCAATTATCCGCGGCTTTGCAGGGTTCAGAAATCTTCTTTACGTGCCAGCAGGATGTACCTGCCTGCAGACGGGGGCTACTCATGATATACGCAGGGCCATGTACAAGACTAAGTTGGAAAAGCTTTTTTCGAACATTTGCATTTGAAGTTACCGGTACTGTTTCTAAGCTTGTAATGTTGTTTTTTTACGTCGATTGCTTCTTTGACTGGGGTGGTTTCCATTTCACTACGGAGGGAATTCATGGTACTGAAGGGCATTTGACCTCTGACCCACTCACCACCCCGCTCAGTTAACATACCATAGTCGGCCCTGCGGTTGAGTCCCGAGCTGACCAGCCTAACACTAGCGTGGAGGTCTCCGGCTGCCGTCATGAAATGTAAAGAATGCAGCAGGAACATGACGCGGACACGTGAACTCGACGGTCATGGGGGATCATGAGCTCCGTCATGTCCATTACGGGGAAATCACCGACAGCGCCCTAATCCGACGGTTTGCAGCCAATCGGCGATCGGAACTTCCCAGAAAGTCGGCCTTTCCACGTCGTTTGCATGGCGCCTGTTGCCAGTGGCGCCGATGACAGTCGGCGGCGGTCCGCAGGGCCAGGCAACGCCCAGTGCTCCCATCAACTATTGAGCTCGACCGCTAGCCAAGCGCTGCGGCTAGCACGTGAGCAGTCTGTGCGGCTGCCACCCCTGTCAGGGCCGCTCCAGCGACGCGGCGTGTGCGCCACGATCGGCGCGCTTCCATCGGCCGCGCCGCGCCACTGCCGCGCCGGCGCGGCCGCAGAGCACGGGTCTGGGTGTGTTCATGTGGCGAACTGACCGCGGCTTGCGAGGTGCATCTGTCGGTGGAGAAAACAAAACTGATTAGCATGCTTGATCACCCCGCGAGTGGTCAGCGTCCAGAGCAGGGATGATGGGAGAAATCTTTCGGCTGTTCCACTCACGTAATAGGAACTTGTAAACGGTCTTGATCGCGCCAATAGCACTCATCTCGACGGGGATTGGCTTGAGTGGATTGCCTATTGGACCGGTGGTGCAGGATTATTGATTGGTACACGGGCGCGGAGAATCAGTAGCCGAGAATCGACGGCTGTAGCAAGTAATGCAGCATCGCGCCTTTAGGTAACTGAATGTTTTATCTAGACACATAAGCGGAGGAAGAGCGCGGATGAGAAGGAGCGGTAGGTTGCATGAATTACGAAAAGCTGATCGGGTGTGGGCGCGGGGCTAGATTGGCCATGGTTGTCCGGCACGATACCGCACTTAGAATGGTCAAACTGCAGAGCGCATCAGATGTCTGGCGGGAAAATGCGTCCGTGATCCTGATTCTGTGATCCTGATCCTGAAGTCCTCGTCGGCCAGTTTTCCGTCGTCTAGCGCCACCGCCGCAAGGAGTTCGCTGTTCGCGCTCCCAGCGGACGCTGAGCCGGATCTGGTTTTGGCACAGCCGTCGGCTGCGTACCCTGCTGCCTCGCTGTCGTGCACTACAGCCTGGCATTGCGGTGAGCTAGAACATTCGGCCTCCCCGCTGAGCAGTCTTCTCAGTATGCTTTTGTAGAGCAGAACGCTGGTTTCGCAGCACGCCAATTAGTGAAACTTCTCCGTGCGAGAGCGCCGACTGCAAAGGTCACCAAGGTCACCTGGGGATGTGGCAACCGAAGTTGCGTGTTTGACGGCGCGGTCGTGCAGCTGAAGCTACTTAGTTGAGGGCCGGGTAGTGAAGGCCTTTCCAATATGGCATGACAGATTACACCAAGCGCAGTCGCCGCAGGCTCAGCGACGAGGGAGATCTGTAAACCGAGCAGAGGGACAATGGGGTCGGTGTTAGGTAAGAAGAAGTCATACCCTCCATACACCTTAAGCATTCCCTGAGAGATTACCGGACCAATCAGTCCTGTTTAGGACGAGAGGGTTATCGCGTGCATTGGACAGGAGTTACTGACGTGTGGTGTATCATTAAAACGCATCGTCGATGCGTCCGCACAAGTAACAGTAATTGTTTTCTACTCGGCTTAGGACTGTGCATGGACAGGCTAGACTTAGCAGTTTGTGGCGTGGGGAGCCTTCCCTGTGAGGCTTAGCGCCCCAAACCCCGGAACAATGCCGGCGACTTCTCGGAAGCGCCGAGGTGGGGGTGGTCAGCTGGACCGCGTCCGCCACCCTCACTGACCGTTGGGTCTTGTCCGAAGTACAGCGACAGTGGTGGGGTCGTTTCGTCGACCGTCGGACGGTGAAGGACTTTCCCCCCGGCGGAGAGATCGGAGAGGAGCGGCGGCCGACGACAGCATTGCCGTGGGTACCGCTGCACCGGCGCAGACGGCGCTGCTGCGGCCGCAGGGGGCTTGTGTTGAACAGCAACTGGGCGCATAAGGGGTCATAACTTCGGCCGTCAAACGAATTTTTCTTACGCTAGAATTTTCCAAATGACACGCATGGCACTCCTCGGTGCAACTCGGCACGACACGCACTCCACTCCTCGGTGCAACTCGGTGCAACTCGCCTGGGTCGTTTCTTCGACACGTAAACAGTGCTGGAACGTCACCCGAACCCGGGCCCGGCGTCTGGGTCGTCCTCCAACCCCATCCCAGCCGTCGGCCGACGCGGGGGCCTGATCCCTGGGCCTGCCGACGCGAGGGTCTGGCCCCTGAGTCCCCAGCGCCGGAACTGAGGACCGACACAGGGCCTATAATCCCCGCGTGGCCAAACGAAGGGATTAGGGCATACCACGCCTGAACCTTCGGCCGTCTGCCGACCTGGGGGGCCTAACCGCTGCCGCCCGGGAGGGGAACGGCCAGGTCGCGCCGCCCGACCCCTGGCGCCTGGGTTGCGTCAGAGCCGTCGATGGCGGGCGTCTCGCCGCCGCCCCTGACAAACAGGTCGGAGGGGGTCGCGGGCCTGGCTGGCCCGGGCCGGATCTCACGTGACACCGGGCCCGGCCGCGCCAGGCGCCGCTGACAAAATGGAGGCGTGCGTGGGCCGACGGCGGCGATCAGCTGTTGGAGGCGATGACGACACACGGCGGGGGGAGGGGGCAGGGCCAGCCGTGGCGCCGGCCGCCAGTTCGTGGCCCGCCGCGCGGTTGTGTAGAGGTGGACGCGCGTGGCAGAGTGGACGAGACACCAGAGCTGCAGTCGGCAGAGGAGAGGCGCCAGTGCGGCATGGTCGTCGGACCCGACCGACAGCTGGGGAAAGGTGAGGGCGAGCCCCGGGCACTGGGATTTGGCAGCGGGCGGGGGCAGGCGTCCAATGCTGCCTCGGCTCCATTCCGGTTGCAGTAGTGACTGAGTGGCCGCCGTACCCGGTATTTTTCAGGCGCGCCAGCCTAGCAGCGAGGTTAGCCACGGCGGGCCGCCGTATATAACGGCTCTCCTGACCGGCTGATGCGGAGAAGCTGACTGGCGTTAGCGCCGAGTGAGGACAGTCGCGACCGCGAACGTCGCAGCGAAAGCATGTCGAATCACTCCGCTCGGTCATTATTACCAATAACACACCAACATCTGTCACTCGTCTAACGGCGGCAACGATCCGTGCCGCTCGAGTGTGAACACGGCTCCACCAGCGATTCCGTCTGCAGCGTCGCAATGCTGTCCATCGAGCCGATGGCACCATGGCCAGGTGACCTTTCGCAACGACCGGTCGAACGGGAGGTATCGCCGCTGCAGACAGATCACGCTGCTGGGGGTGCTTCGTTGCTGTTGGCCGGCCTGAGACTGTGTGAAGCCGCGACGTCTGGCGTGCGGGGTTTGTCGCAGGTGCCTGTCGAGGGACACCAGCTTCGGTGGTTGGTCCACTGTGATCCCGCTGATCAGCTGAGAGCGGTTGTTTGCTGGAGCTGGCCCGTCACGGGCGGAGAATGCGGCATGGCGGGTGGAGCGCCGGCCACGCCGCCTCTCGTTCCTATTACCGCAGTTTAAAACAGTTGGCCGTTAAGCCCGGCTCGCTCCGGCAGATCCGCCGAGCCGTCCTTTCTCAGTATTCACCGCCGTTTGGCTGCCGCGGTAGGCCTGGCGGGCTAACCTTGACTACTCCCGCTGTCATGCTGCGAGCTCGTAATGCAGAGTCGAGGACGACTCTCTTCCGCACTCTCAGCTTCCTGTGAGTCATGACCAGCAGTGGCCCACCTTCGGCATCACCACGCCTCAGGGTCGCGCCTGCCGCAGTACAAAGGCCAGGCTGGCTTTCCTCCGTCCCTCGCCACAATCAGCGTTCAGCATTGGGAAGTTTGCCCTGTCCATTCGATCTCTGGCAAGCCCCCGGCACGCCGAGACAAACGGTTCCAGTGTTCAGTGCGCAGTTTGAACGTCTCGACCAGCCATTGAGCTGCGCGCGGCGTATATCCCACGCTCGGCACGTGGTACGCGCCACCTGCCTCCTGTCCCGGTCAGCACCGCCACCGCCTCCATCTCCTCCTCCGCCACCGCCACCGCCCTCGCAGCCGCCACCGCCTCCATCTCCTGGCTCCGCCGCAGACCACGTGGCGCCGCGTCGCCGCCGTTGAGCAGTGGGCCTCGAGGTCGCGTCGGCGGCGGCACGACGCGCCGACGAAGGCGGCCCGACGTCGGCGGCGCGGCAGTACTAACGCTTCTGTCCTGCTGAGCTTACGGGCACGGTCCAGCCCCTGAGGGTGCGGCGACGGCACGAGACACAGGCAGTCGCCTTTTCGGCACCCACTCTGCCCCTGGCGATAGATGTGAGGAATCACGGCACAAGCAGCTCGGAGCTAGTGGCGAATTGGACTTTGCATCTGATTTTGAGGGGTGCTGTGAGCTAGGGTGGCAAGGTGGCTGGAGTGTAAGGGTGGGTTAAGCTTTCACATGACATTAAAGAAATATTTTATACGGAAAGACGCAATTGAAACGCGTCCACTATCCCTGCTGAGCGATTATGTTCACCTACGGTCGCACTGAGCACCATTTATCGAGATTAATTGGCAACGCGCCATCCATGCAGCGCAGTTAAGTTACGTAAGGCCACGCATCGCGGCCCGGCGACGGCCGAATGTTCGCGCGCGACAACGGAACATGACGAACAGCGCAGGGAGCGCCGGCGTGATGGCGAGCAGGAGAGGCTTGTTTCGGCGATGGAAACAAGTCATCGTCAGGGTGTTGATTGCTGATGCTGGAATGAAGACCCACCGTCCTATTCTGTGGCGATGCAACAACAAAAACAGTTCGCATTGTCCGGAGGGTTTTGCCTATTTCCGCGTCGGGAGGTCTTGTCACCAAAGGCGGGCTGGATGTACATTTCATGATTATCCCTTTCGACACGAGGTATTATTAGAGGATCATTCGGGGGTGCCGGTAGTGAAGTGCCTAACGCGCCTGCGTTGACCGCTGCGCGTCTGGGAAACCAGAGGTACGGGGTTCGATTCCCCGCGGTGCTCGCCCTTCCTGCCAGGGTGAGAGGCAGGCGACGCCATATAGCCTCAGCAGCTGAGTGCGTCGTAAAAAGCCCCAATGACAGAGGATCATTCGGCGTCAGCTGTCATCTTCCTTTAAGCAGATTATCCCACCGAGGCGCCTCGGTCCCGGACCCCGCTGATCGGCGAGGAATGATGTTTGATCACTTCTTTCCGCTGTTTACACAATATTTTAGCAAGACGTTTCCATGCAACTATGTCCTTCACTTACTAAACCGTTGCACTGGCTCAAACGCAGCTCAGATGCAGTTTTTTGCCTTGATCTTGCCCATTGCTCTGCCCTCAGCTAGGAGACATAATTACCTTTCACCGGCCGTGTAACTTTTTGTCGGGCTGCCATTTGAATATTTTCGTTAGCCCAGATATAAGAAACCGGGGTCTTCACGACTTTAATCACCGCCCGAATGGAACATTTTCACTAGTTTCGACCGGTTCATATGTCGATGTGCGCGTCAGAACGAAATCCAACGTACTCTAGGTAAGGCCCTGCTGATATTGGCCACCAAAGTACCACGGAGTATATCACATTGGCTTCGAACATTGGTTCCGAAATTATCACATTGGTTCCGAACTACAGAGAATTTGAGCGGAATCCTGCAAAATCGTCCAGTATGTAGTGTAAGCACCTTGACTGAGAGGGCGGGCCACATTACCCCTGTGCCCCCCCCCCCCTTTCTCCTGGCCACATCCCTGCGCCGCAGGGTCCTGCACGTGTGCACTGTCTGGCGTAGACGGCTCAGCGGTCGGGGTCCGCCGTTGGACCCGGGCCCGGGAGGCCCGTGAGGCCCGGAACCGTCCGGGCACGGGAGGCCGGCCTCCGGCCTGGTGGTTCGAGCGGCCGACTGTGCGATGAGTCACGGCGATTCGGCCGTATCAGCCCGTCGTCCCCTCCCTGACGCCCGCGGCGCGCGCTGGGTCGGCCCGGCCTATCGCGGCTGCCCGCGCTCCTCACCAACGGCATGTGGTCTTCAGCGCTCTCGGTGGCGCTGCCCCTGGGAGCGGTGCACGCGCCAGCTGGGCGCGTGCAGCTGTCGTCAGCGCCGGTCCGGGTAGCGGGCGCGGCGCGGCACGTCCCGTGGGTGTTCCCCTGATGATAGCACCGGCCCACGACGGTCCATAGCGCAGCCTGACACTGCTGCACCCGGGGCCAGACAAACCCGCCGCTCTGGCGGGGCGGGTCAGCAGCGACGATCGACGATCAGCGAGTGGGATTTCTGACGTGATAGGAACTCCCCACCCCGCCACGACGAGTCCGACCCTGGCGTATTGGCGGCGTGAAGCCGGGCCGCCGCGCCGTCAAACACCGGGACTGTCCCGTTCCGCCACGGCGCGCTCCGCCGCCGACAGAGCCATCTGCCGGCGGCGGGCGGAAGCTGCGCGCCGCTGCGGCCGTCTCGGGCCGCGGCGCCTCGCGGGGAGCCGGAAGCCGGCGGCCGGACCGTGGACTGGCGCAGCTCCTGCGCCAGCCCTGGGCGGCTGGCGGGATGATGGGTGACGTGACACGCCGTCGGAGCTGCCCCTCGGGGCGAGCGAAGCTCACATAGCGCGTGACGGAGAAGTGACGAGTGGGGTCTCCGCGCGGATGCGGGGACGGACGGTGCCGTCTCGCGGTCGTCGATCGGCGTCAAGGACGCGTCAGCGTTATGCGGTCGTTTTACGCCCTCCGGATGATGGCTGTCGGTGCCGTAACCAACGAACGTTTGAGGACTTCATAGTGCCATACGGCATCATTTTGCTCCCACGCGTCGCGTGTTTACCGCCTACTGAACGTCACCGTTTCGAAAAGGGCCGCTGACATGCGCGTATGTTGTGCAAGAATGGGCGCAATAAAAGGAGCGCGGTAAAAAATAAAAGAGCGCGGGATCAGATATCGCTGTTCCGTGTGTTCAATGCCACTAAAATCACTGTCTCCTGTCTTCTGTTCCCCCTGTTTGCCTCCTTGGTACGGCCCGAGGTGCGTTTGCAAAATGAGGTGCGGTTACTGTTGAAAACCTGACCGGCTGCCACAATCAGTGCCCTAATTTGTCGTCTTTAGGCCCTCCTTTGTTGTTGAGAATCTGAAGAAGCTATGCTTTTATCAAAAAAGTGGTTCGGGAAGCCGTTGATGGCCATACAAACTTCCGACAAAGAAGACGGCACCGATAACTTGTCATGAGAAGGCCCTTGACCCGATGACAATGACGAGACGGCCTCCTCGGCGTACTACGACCGATTCTTACGTGCATTTCGAACCTCTCGGTAGCTTTCATGACTGCTCCATTCCATGTGGGGTAATTTGTCCTTTGCTCGCTGGCGAGTAGCCATTTTCTCGACGCTACGCGTCAGCAATGTTTTTTCTGACCGACAAAACCCCATGCTTCGAAGAGCTATCCAGAAAACATTCGCGCGAAGGTGAAGTATGGGCCAGTAACGACTTAAGAAATAAACGGCATCAAGGAGTGCTGTTTTATGCTCCCTTAACATATTGATGGTCATGCTCCATTGCTGATGTTCGTGTAACGATGCGAAGTAATGGCTGCCAAACCCGGCAAACTGGTTCTGGCCCAGGGCCTCCTTCACTGCCCCGTCTGGCTTAACATCGGGCTGTTCCGACTTAAATACATTCCCGTTTGTTCGGAGCTGGCGTTTTTCCATCCGAAATTGTGCGACCGCTACCACCATCATGGATCATGGTGTCCAATGACGACGACGGACTCATCCGGAATCGTGCGACCGCTACCATCATCATGGATCATGGCGTCCCATGACGACGACGGACTCATCTGGAATCGTGCGACCGCGACCACCATCATGGATCATGGTGTCCCATGACGACGACGAACCCTTGAGCCAGGCATCGTGCACTGATGCGAGTTATCTACATATTTGCGTAAATATGACAGTCCTTCTGCACCGACCGTAATCGGTCACGTTTTGCTGGCTGCCGCGTCACAGCAAGCCTGAGTTTGGTGATGGTGGTGACCACAACCGACCTTTCGCGTGGTTTCTGCCATTTCCGTCGTCCCGGAGCTGTGGGCTCCCAGATGCTGCCCTAAACACGCTCATATGTCGGGCACGGTTTGTAAAGGACGGCCGAAATGCACAGCGGGCATGAAGCGCACTATGAGCAAGTCGAACACTTGGTGATTGTAAGCATGTCGTCATGTTGAAGCATGCGAGTATTTGATTCGGTGGTTTCATGTAGAAGGTGAACAACGCCGTGATAGTAACGTTTCCACACAACTCAAAACCTTTTTTACAAAGCTCAAAGACCCGACAAGTTCCAACTATTCGCCGTGCACCTTTCAGCGGTCACTCCAAGGTAGTGTCGCTGCCGAACCCGGCAGGGGACAACGTTTTGTACGTCGACGGGCTGCCAATACCGGACGTATGGGCGCTAGCCACTCATTTTCTGTCTTATGCAAGTCAGTCCAGTGACGGCAGGGCTTGAAGCTCGGTTGTATTATGTGCGACGGTACCTGCTGTTTCTACACAGACGATGATGTCGACTGAGCTATCAGCTTTAAACGAACGGGAAACTGAACTTTACGACGCCATTGCAGCAACGTAGAGCAATTTATTAATGGAAAATGATCAAGTTTTAAGAAAAGCCTGCGAACGATATTGCTATTAGTACATATTAGCAAATCATACAAATAACAGTGCTGGTGCTGACAACAGGCAGCTCTTTTGGGTTCACCACATCCGCATAACCAACAGTCTTAGCCAGTATACCTGCCGATAAGGTCCGGTTTTGAGGCACGGATGTTAATCAGCTTACTCCTTCGATTGTCGGGCTGTATTTCCAGGACGCAAGCATCTTGTTTTTGTTTCTCTGAGCGGAAGAAACGAGGCGTTGCAGCAGGTTAACAGGTGACCGGCTTTTGTAGTTGTGGATTCCAGCCTGAACACCTAAAGAGATTAAGGGAACTTGTGAATTGCACTAGTTATAGCGTTGATGGTGTACATGTGTAGGATGTGAAGACAAGCACCTCTTGTATGCCATGAAATGCAAACTTTTCCGGCCTACCAAACTGCGGTGCAAAATTGGGCGACGTTTTTTGTCGCGTCGCTACATCTTTCCCCAGTGTTGTTTTCGTTACTTCCATACAAATAGGCAGTCACACAATTGCTTTGTGGCATGATGGTTCGTGCATCATATGCTGCGAGAAAGATGGAAATTTGAAAAAGTGAAGTTAACAATTTTCAGCATCACATTCGTATACAGTCGACACGCTTGCTTAACAATCATAGGACGGAGCACCCGAGATAACAAACATTGGGATCAGCCATCTTCCTCGATGGCTTGGGTCGCTTAGGACCCTGGCGGCGATGCCGGTCCCATTTATCCTGGCTTACGGCCACGGCACTGCTCGGACGGCTGGGGGCAGGTGCGGGCTTCCAATCTCAGCCAAGCGTCATCTAACCGCGCGACAAACACCTCGAGCAAACACGGCAGCAAACAACCGACACGCAGCCCGCGCGCCCTCTATCCACGCTCAGAAGTTAAAAGGCGGACAGGAAGTGGTCGCGGCTCAGCACTCGGCAGTTAAATCCGATTGATAACATCCGCAAACAGGAGACGTGCAAAACATTCGCAACACGAGTCGTCCTGAGCCACTGGATGGGGGGGGGGGGGGGTAATGAGATGGGAAGGTGGGGGAGGCAAAGGGGGTGCGAGGGAAGATCGTCACGCTGCGTTCGTGGCCGGTGCACAGACTAGCGTGCAGCGGAGGGAGTAACGAGGACCTCAGCCCCAGCCTTTCCTGGTCTTCTTGATGGTGCGGTCCACGTCCAGAGTCTGGGTCTGAAGATTGGGAACCACGAGCTGTGGGATGAGGCGGGGGGGGGGGGGGGGGGGGGCGTGGATCGGGAGTTGCAGAGCCAATTACTACAACACATTTTAGAAAGCACTTGTGCGAGACACGAGAATCGGTCTCGTTATGTTTTGCGAAGTTGAGCGCTAGTCACTGGGCCATCTGTAACGTTTGCAGCGTGCCTCTTTCCCGAACACGTAAAAAGTTTAGTGACTAAAAGCGCTAAGCGAATGAAGCTGGTTCACTTCACCCTCCCAAAGTGCTAAATCAACCCACCGGAGTTTTAGCCGGATTGTTCTTTCACGTTAGCACCTTCTGATTATCCTCCGTCAATTATGGTTTATTTTTATCTCCTGCGGGGTTGTTGTTTCCCTATCCGATGCCCTTTCAATCAAATGTATGGTGAAGTGCGGGCATTTGATTCAATTCGCCGCGGGCACTGCGATTATTTAGAAGCTACCCGCTAAACATTTCCCCTGGTAATGGCTTTATGTTCTTCTTTGACACATCGTCCCAACATGTATCACTATCATCTAACAAATAGCCGTGGAGGTCTCTTTCTCTGGGCAGATGTATCTGGTCAGTCGGACAGCACATGAGATAAACACAGACAGTTTCTTCCCCCGATCACGAAATCATTTCACTTATCAAATGCGATACATCACTCACATCCTCATAATGGGCCTCATGCCTTGGATTTCGGAAAGGAAGTAGGCAGTTAGGCCGGAAAGCTAATCAGCAGAAGTACAAGGCGCGTCAGCTTAATCCAACGATGCTGCAAGCTTTACAGTTCTCTCAGAAGCCGAGAGCTCGCGCAGTTGTCAACCACAGGCTGCACGCTGACAAAGCTCCCCCGGGGAAGGCCGGGGAAAGGTTTGTTGCGCACGTCTCAGCCCGCCCGTCCACCCCGAGCCACCCACGCGGGGCTCCGTCTCCGGCGGCTCGCCGCCCCCATTTCACCGGCCGCCGACAGTCCCAGTGATCTCGTTCGAGGCTCGCGTCGTGCGCAGAATCCGATGCCCCGATAGAAGTTAGTAGCAGGCGCCGCGGCCTCGCCGGGGCTTCCTGCCTCGCCGGCGGCGCCGGTCTCGCGCCCTCTGCGGTGATTCCGCTCGTCCGCGCGACGGTCGAGCCAACTCCGATTCCTCCGCCCCGCCGATAGCCGCCGCCGACGAAAAATGTCAATTAGCGCGGGTCGGTGCTGCCATCTGTTGAGCGGCGCGCTAACCAGGTGCGTGCGCTCGGCCGTCGGGAAATGGACTGGTCGCGGCCGGCGGCGGCGGCGGCGGCGGCTGCCGGCCGGTCGAGAATGTTCCGCCAGTCGAGGACCGACTGGGAGTGATGACATCTGTTTGGGGAGTGTAAGACGCTGGGTTATTGCGCTACCGGCGCCGGAGCAGACTGGATACGGTTGGGTCTTGAGCTGTATTAAATGCGCCGGCTGAGTTCACTATTTTCGTGCCAAAAGGTGTGTTTGGGCTTGTTACTTCAGTTATTCTTTCGTTTCCACATTGCCTTTGACTTTCATGCTGAGAAGACTACTCAGTAGTCAGTTTGTGCAAATTAGTGACGTGTCGCTCCCAGCATTCTTGGTAGATGTCGTGGGATTCTCAGCTTTAAGTTTTTAACTAGGTTATGACTAAAGTGCGCTGGATTTGATTTGGGCGCAGTCTGCCAAGTTTGACAAATCGTTATGGGGTAGCTTGTGAACAGTTCGTTTCAGATGAAACGCGGCGGGCTAAACCTGAATTTAAACATTTTGATGAGTTTGGAATTCGTATGTTGAAAGCGACCCTCAATGTAACATGAGGTACTTGATATACGACGTTATTAAACTAATGTTGGTTATATTGAGTTTTCTCACCTATCTAATGCCTGTTTTTCTTTGATAACGTCGCTTAACAGTATCTTCTCATCCGCTGAAGATTGATTATTTTCAATATGAGATTTCCAAACACATAATATAAAAAGGAGCTCGAGCCTTCCTTGCTTCATCAAGCGTAAACATTTAGGAGTGGCAATTCCAGACGTATCTTGCCAACGCTCTGACCTTAACTACCATGATCATGCCGGCAAGCGACGGAGGACACGCGGTGAGTCAACCGCCATCGAGCGCAAAATGTTGACCCGAACGGACAAAAGCTTCACAGTTCACAGAAAATGAGCTCATGTCAGATAGACGCTGTGCAAATGAAGCAAACAGAAACAAAAGCGAAGCATCTCCTATCACTGATTGTGGTTTGTACATGCGAATGTCACGCAAGTCTCCTGTGTCCTCCGACTGGGGGCTGAGGGCAGGGCTGATGTTTGTTTATTTGCCCTGCACCCGATGCTCTGGGTCTGGCACCGGCCGCCATCAATGGGGAGGCAGACGGCACCGTGCGAGGGGAAGGCATAGGGCACGTGGGGTCATGTGAGAGAGAGCGGGGGGGGTGGGGGGGGGGGGAAGGGCAGCGCATCGGTGTGTGATGGCACTCACGAGAGCCGGTCAGGGTATGCTGAGAGGCGTGGGGAGTCTGTGAGGACCAGCAACTGGTACAGCTGGAGGTGACCACCAGTGACAAACGCTTCGGTCAAACGTCCTTTCCCCTCTCCATCCACTCTGTCATGCTCCATGCCTTACTTTCGTGAGGATAATGAGGACAACTGAATAATCAGCTGCGAAGTGACCCTAATGTGAGCCTAATGTCAACATGCTAGTGTTCACGGACGGGGCAATAGAAACTTTGGGAAGGATGGCTTTTGCCTATAGCTTCGAGAACAAAAAAACGTAACGCTCTGTTGCTTAATTCGTGCAAGGTTTTGGGTAAAACGGCTCAGATCAAAAACCTGTTCTCTGGAAGCTTTTCGGGTGCTGCCACGTTTCTGCTCATGATTGCATCCTTTAGTTAGTTTCATTATTTGCCCACGTGAGCACATTAGATAAGTTGTATGCACCCGTTACGGGCGGCGTGAGGTGCAAAGTGAAGTACAAGGGCAGTTTGAAGTGATTGTGCATTAATACTGTTCTGGTTGATGGTAAGCTCGAAGTTCAGTACAGTGCAGTGCAACGAGAACGATGCCCTGAAAACCCAGCCAGGTGCTAACGTACGTGGAGCGTCCGTATCTCGGGCAAGCCGTTTAATCTGAAGCGATTGTGTACCGTTCAGGCGGAGTCCACATATTGTCGTTCGAAGCATCAGCTCAAAGGATTGGGATGGCTTGGCGAATAGATTCAAAGCCTACTAAGTAAGGACGGCCCACCGCAGTTACATCCAAGACGGGGTTAACCAGGCGAGGCGCGGAGCCGGGGACAGCAGCGAGACTCGGCCGCCACCCCTGGTCTCGCACACCGGTCGCCGCCGGCGCCATCTGCGCGGCCGGAGGCGGCCCGGCGTGCCAACATTTGAGCCATGAGCCTCTTTCAGGGCGCAGCTGTAAATGGGTCGTCATTTGGCGGAGATTGGTGGTGCGGCGCTGCAGTGTGCCGGCTCCGGCGAGTTTATCACGGCAATGCACCCGGACACGAGGCAGCCGGGTTAACCACTTCCCGCCAGAAAACCCCCGGCGCGCAATATGGACTGGCTCTGACAGCGTGGCGGAGTAACACCCCATTTGGTGGACCGGGGGCAAAGCATCGCGACATTTAATGGCGACCTAAAGGCTTTACGTCACACAAGTGATTCCAGTGATATATGTGCGCTCGTGGCATGGGGAATTCAGCAATTCAGAGGATGGCGGGTGGCCTC
>NW_023596136.1:25530827-25546145 GCF_011947565.3 Pollicipes pollicipes | reverse complement strand
GCGTACACTGGCCTGCGGCGGCCGCTCCGGGCGCACCCCAACCAGCACCCACCTCGTCGAGCCCTGGCCGTGCACGACACGGCAGGACACGGCCGCCGTCCACCGGCCGGGGTCGATAGAGAGTCGGCCGGTTCTCAGACCTCTGACCGGCTCTGGCGTCGGCGGGGCGGTAGCGCTCGCGTGAGGAGCATGCCGCGGCGAGCTGCAGGGGCCGGCGGCCCGCCGGAGGGGCACCGATGAGCTCAGCGCTCCGGATGGAGGGCTGGCAGGCTGTGGTCTGGGCTCTGGCGCCGTGCGCATTTCTCGGTTGTTGTCCGTTCACCGGCGTGGGCCATTGCAGCATCAAAAGGTTAACAGTCATGGCCATCCGGCTTTTAACAAATGTGGATCTATACGCCAAATCCGCATCCTCGCCGATACCGCGGCCTTTGAAGAGTGCCGATAATACGTGGGAAAATACTGTTGGCATCCAACAAAGACTTAACCGTTTTCAACCTGCCACAGCGAGTCATCTGCAGTATTAGTTCCGCATGGCCCATCAGTTAGGCACCCGCACAACCGTGTCCCAGCTACACAGCTACAGCCCGTGAGACATGAACCAGTCATAGCTCGTGAGGCGTGAAACAGCTGCAGCCCGTGAAATGTGAAACAGCTACAGCTGTGAGACATGAACCAGCTACCAGCCCGTGAGGCGTGAAACAGCTACAACTCGTGAGATGTGAAACAGCTACAGCCCGTGAAACATGAACCAGCACAGTCCGTGAGACACGAACCAGCTACAACCCGTGACACACCAACCAGCTACAGCCCGTGAGAAATTAACCAGCTACAGCCCGTGGGAATTCAACCAGTCGCCGAGCCAACA
Source organism: Pollicipes pollicipes (assembly GCF_011947565.3). NCBI lineage: Eukaryota > Metazoa > Arthropoda > Thecostraca > Pollicipedomorpha > Pollicipedidae > Pollicipes > Pollicipes pollicipes. The sequence continues at coordinate 25,545,280 of NW_023596136.1, read as the reverse complement.
TCCAATCAGAAAGCCATCCACCGCCAACCCGCATTCCTTAAAAACAAGACCACACCCCGTCCCAACAGCCTCACCCTCAAACCATCCCCCGGATGACCCACCAACCAGGTGGTACGTCCCACCAACCGGGTGGTTGTACCCGCCCTGTTCCGCCAGACCCGCTAACCACGATGGGTCGATGCGGCACCCCGGGCGCTTGGGCGCCGCCGGTGCCAGTCAAACGGCGCCCATTTCGGAGACAATGCGGAGACAAGTCCCCCGCGACTGCCGTCCATCGAGGCGGCCAATAAGGACGGTCATCTGCGCGTGCCGGGCGTGCGGGCGGCGGCGGAGGAGCGATTTTTCCGCTCAATAAGCACGATCCGGCGGGCGCGCCACGCCATCGGTGCCGTGGTGGAGTGAGCCGAAGATAGGGTAAATAGTTTCCTTTCCGTGATGTGGGTGAATGGGCTTCCCCAGCTTTGAGCAGAGGTGGTTGAATCCAGGGAATATCCGTTTTCCGTTTTTTGTGGTACGCTTAAACATTTTCCTCTACTTAGCCCCGCCCCATTACGTTCCAAAACCCCTAACCTCGAAAGTCCCTGGCTGACCCAGGCACATCTGAATGTGTACTGTCAGTGTACTCGTCACTGGAGCTTTACGACGCACTCAGCTGCTGAGGCTATTTGGCGTCGCCTGCCTCTCACCCTGGCAGGAAGGGCGGGCTTCGCGGGGAGTTGAACCCCGTACCTCTGGTTTCCCAATCAGCTTGCCAGTCGACACTCAGGCTGTGGGCTGGTCAGTCACGTGACCGGTTGGCCTCACGTCACGCGAGTCACGTGGCGCCATTGATTACGCCGCACCACTCAGCGCGTACGCCGCCTTTCAAGCCGTCAGCTAGAGTGTCCACGCACCCCTCAGATAAAGTTATTCGTTAAGATTGTTGGATACTACCACTGCTATGTTCCAGTGTATAAAAAAGAAGGGCGGGCACTGCGGGGAATTGAACCCGTACCTCTCGTTTTCCAGACGTTCAAAGACGTCAGCTGTGCTTCGATCCTATTTCCCTGCGCCAGCTACGTCCTCTCACGTCTCAAGGCCAAAAATATGCTCCAGTTTCACCCTAAAAACTCCATCTGTGTTTCGATCTCATTCAAAGACATCGGCCGCGTTCCAATCTCCTTGAATAAATCATCTGTGTTCCAACCTCAGTTGAATTAACTAGTCGAGTTTCAATTTAATCCCGAAACAGTGACTTCCACTGGCGCCCTTCGCGCGAAGACCCGGGCTTGCTACCAGCTTGGCATCCAGTTGTGAAACGGCGACAATGCAACCGTGAGCAGCGGGATAGGCGTGGTGGGAAAAAGCGCAAAACCAGTTTGGAGGGGAGTTTCGCCACAGCGACAAACCGCCGCGACTGGAAACAATAGAGGCAGACAGGGCGCGGTGAAGGGGCTTCTGGCACAAACCTGAACACAATCCCGCTGCCGTGGAGATTTAGCTCTCAATCTGTCACAAGTGCGACAGCGAAGCTTTTCCTCAAGCCTGAACTGAGGTGAAGTTTTTGTGCCAGACGGTCCAAGCCTGGCCGCTTCAGGAAGCTCAGCGCGCGTGCTGATCGCCAGAACAAGTGAATAATTTCGCCAGTTCTTTCGAGACGGATGTAAAAGGATCTGGCAATCCTAGTGAGCGAGTGCGGCTTATTCGCGCCTCTTGTAACCAGAACACCGGAGGAGGAACACACTGTAAGCGATTAGCATACCGGGAATTCAGGAGGAAATATGTCGCACTCTTATCTCACTCCTGCCGACTGCGAGACAAAGGGACTGGAACGCGCACCCTGTTTTGATAAGCGCTACCTGGCTTCAGTGGGGCGGGGGGACGCAAACACGGAGGATAACAACGACCCCCACTCGTCCTCGTCAAGCCCAGTCCCTGCTTTCCTCGAGCCGACCGCACGGCCGCGACCCGTCGCCAAAGGCCGTCAACAAACCACTCAGCGCGACTTGACCGCCGTCGACAGCTGTGCAGAACTCACAACCCTTCCGACACGACCGACGGGCGTGGGCTGGCATAGGCGGCGGCAGTGCACGAGGCGAGGGGAGCATGCCCTCTTCACACCGATAAAAATCCTGAGCAAGAGGCTGCGACGCCTCAGAAGAGGATGGGTCAGGTCAGACCGGAGCCTCCCGACCTGCCGGCCTGTCGTCGCCTCTGGCGTCGGCCGAGCGGCGGTGCCGTCCCTGCGCGGCGTCACAGTCTCAATTAGCGGCGTCGGTCCGACGGCGGCGCTGGCCGGCCCGCTGACAAATGAGCGGCGGACCCGTCGACCGCCAGCGGACCCGTCGTCCGACCGCCGCGCCATCGGACCGCACGCCGGGACGCGAGGCGGACCGGAGGAGAGTGGATCACGCCGGACCGGACCGCGGAGACGCTCAGCGGACCGGTGCGGTCTGGAGGAGAGTGGACCATGCCGGACCGGACCGGACCGCGGAGACGCTCAGCGGAACCGGTGCGGTCTGGAGGAGAGTGGACCATGCCGGACCGGACCGGACCGCGGAGACGCTCAGAGGACGGTGCGGTCTGGAGGAGAGTGGACCATGCCGGACCGGACCGGACCGCGAGACGCTCAGAGGAACGGTGCGGTCTGGAGGAGAGTGGGACCATGCCGGACCGGACCGGACAGCGGAGACGCTCAGGAACTGTGCGGCCTGGAGGAGAGTGGACCATCCCGGACCGGACCGGACCGCGGAGACGCGCGGCGGACTGGCCCGGTCCGGGGATCCGCGAACTGAGGTGTGGGCGAGGGACCAGGCGGCAGTGGACCACGGAGAGAAGAAAAGACCGGAGATCGGGAGGACCGAAGCGAGCTGGGACCAGCAGAGATCAGACCGGGCTGGAGCCGACGAGACAGATTTGGGAAAAGAATACACGACAGCGGAATGGACTGGACCGGAAAACAAACCCGCGCTGGCCCACCGCCAGATCCGAGGAGCAAAATGGCGGATGAACCCGGGGCCAGCCGCCAACCGGCGGCCCCAGGAGCCTTCTCCCGAGCACATGCCCTGAAATTCTCCGGGATCCCTCTCAAGCGCCATGAACATCCTGGTCACGACCGATACCGCGGGAACGCTGCCCAGTCAGCTGGCTGCTGGCGCCGGGACGGGCTGCGCGGCGGCGACAGGTGAACAGCTGGCGGAGGGGCCGCCGCCGCCGTCCCGCGGCTCCCACTCAGAGCAGGAAGCGCGGCAGACGGAGCGCTGAACTCCGCTCCGTCAGCTGCGCTTTGGCGTCCGCCTGTCTCGGATACCGCCTCAGTTTCCCAGAGAGTCTCCACTGTCCCTGCGCCTCAGCTTCCTCTTCATCCTGTCTCTTCGTCCGCATCGCCATGCACACATCAGCCCCGCCCATAAGTTAGCAACCAGTTAGCTCCCCGTCAAGAAACCCCGGCCTGCCGACGTCTGCGCCCGCTGGAAACAAAAGCGCGCCGCTGGCCCCGGGGCCCATCACTAGCTACCGATTGGCAGGGAACCCAGTAACCTGGCGAGACGCCGCCCCACGTCCCCAGGACCCGCAACGCGCATGCCCGTCTTAGCCGCTCCTCGCTTCCGCATCAGTCCGGCTGTGCCTCGCCTCTGCCCCCGCTCTCGCCCCCCTATGCTTTTGCCTTAATTTCATCACGCCTTTTATGCTCTCTCTTGTCTCTCTCTCTCCCTCTCTCTCTCTCTCTCTCTCTCTTCTCTCTCTCTCTCTCTCTCTCTCTTCTCTCTCTCTCTCTCTCTCTCTCTCTCTCTCTCCTCTCTCTTCTCTCTCTCTCTCTCTCTCTCTCTCTCTCTCTCTCTCTCTCTCCTCTCTCTCCTCTCTCTCCTTCTCCTCTTCTCTCTCTCTCTCTCTCTCTCTCTCTCTCCTCTCTCTCTCTCTCTCTCTCTCTCTCTCTCTCTCTCTCTCTCTCTGCCTGTCTCGGTTCCGGCCTCGGCCCGCCTCAGCTCTCTCCTGGTCGAGAGCGAATTCCCCCACGCGACTGTTTGCATCGCCAGCCATGATGTCATCAGATCACGCATGGCGAACCAGAAGCGGCACCACACCGGCTTCGGGACGCCGGTGACGTCACCTTTAGTCAGGTGACGTGTGCCCCGCGCCCTTGACCAGTGCCCCGTCGCCGTGCAGCGATCAGGCGACGTCACCGTTCACCGTGTCTCTCCGGTGACGTCACAAGAGCGTGATGACGGCGGCGGACGTGGCGCTGGTGGCGCGATGACACCCAGCGGCCGTCGCCGACACACTTCCGGCTGGCGAGCTCCCGCTGCGCCGGATAATGACGCCGCTGCTGCTCTGTCAGGGGCTCGTGACGCCGGCGGATAACGACACGGGAACCGTATACGGGTACCGATAACGGGTACGGGTACGGAGCGCGAGAGCCGGCGTCAGCTGACCACGAGCGCGCTCTGGAAGCTCAGTGCCGGAATAATCTCACGGACATTCATCCGCCGTTTTCGCTGAGCGTCTGCTCAAAAAGCGGCTTTGCGGATGTCAGCATTCTGCAAAACAAACACTAATTAATCAGCACAGCGACGGCCGCGACCGGGCCGCGCGTACCACCGGCGTCCCTGACAGATGTGCCGTCGAGGCGACTCCGCACTCGCAGGCTCGCATGAATGATCACGGACCACGGACCACGGACCACGGACCACGGCCCGGCTGGGCCCGGACAGGTTCAAAAGGCGCAACGCCAACGGGCCCGGATGAGCTTGAGCGCATACGAAGCATGGATCCATGGAATGGAAGATTTTGAAGGGAAGAGGCCTACTGGGGGAGGAGCAACATGGACCCGGGCGCACCGTGAGTATGGCTCCTCACGAACGAGCCCGGATGAGCTTTGGTGCCATGCGCGCGGGCGCGACCGGTCCTTCACAAGTCGAGGTCACCCACAATGCTGTTCACACAACTCTCCGGGCAAGTGGGACCCGTCCGAGCAGACCGAAGTAGTCCAACAGGCTGGCGCGGGCCCAGTCTGAACAGGCGAGAGCGGGCCCATTCTGGACAAGCTGGCCCAGTCTGAGCAGGTTATGGCTGGCTCCGTCTGAGCAGACCATAGCTGGCCCAGTCTGGACAGACCACAGCTGGCCCGGTCTGAACAGGCGAGAGCGGGCCCATTCTGGACAAGCCGGCCCAGTCTGAACAGATACAGCTGGTCCAGTCTGAACAGACTATAGCTGGCTCAGTCTGAACAGACTGTAGCTGACCCAGTCTGGACAGCCCGGAGTCGGTGAGGACGAGTTTGAACGGAAGAGGCCCACTCGGGGACGAGGGGGGGGGGGGGGCACACCAACTCAGCACACAATCGGCCTGATATTCAAATGAACCACGCTCGGTCGTGAATACGTCTTGACATGATTGCGGCAGCTGCAAAGGAGGCGCACAGGATCACGGCAGCTGCAAGGGATGACAGACGCCGCGAGCGTCAGATGACATTGTCAGTGTCAGCGCGCGGCGCCGCGGCAGGAGAGGGACGTGGCGGCGGAGCCAGCATCGTCCCCCTCGCTGCGTCTGTCAGGGCCACACCCCATCAATAACTCGTTCGGCATACTTGGCAGCGTCATCGCCGGGCTGCTGAGGAGATGTGGATGTGTCACAGGACTGAGGAGACACGGGCTGAACGCTGCCAGTTTAGGCGCGAACACGCGCTATTCCGCGTTCGACATGAATGTGGCGGAGTAACAAGCTTTCCGACGGCAAATTGACGCCATTCTTTGGCGGTGTAGTCTGTCGTACGTCATGTCTAAAATCGTCGAGGCGGTTCATCATCCGTGGCATCAAGAAAGGCCACTTGCAAAGTTAACTTCGGTAAACTATAGTTCACAACTCACCAGCGCTACACCATTGCAATATGAGGCAACACCGGTGACAGGCGGCTCGGGCAAAAGGGCTGACGTCATGTTTGAGCCCAGTGGCCAGCATTTTTCATTGGTTGCCGGTAGTTTACGTAACAAACCATCCGGCCTGATTTATATCCAACGAGTTAAAAAATGCAAAAAATGCGATCTCAACCTTCCATCTGTTGGACTTTTCGGACATGCCACCTGCCAAACGTCAAGCATTTCACCGCCTCTGTGTCATGGAACTGAAACGCCGCCCGTAAATAATCTTTCCATTGTTTTGGCATCTCCATATTGAGCGATTTAAGTGGTTGAAGCGCTTGCTCCAGGTGGCTGATGGTGAAAGGTATTGGGAAAGTGCCGCATGAGGGTCATGTCATCGCATCTATACGAAACTGCCGTGTCATGACGAACGTTGAGCACCACATAACCAGCGTCCTATATTGCCCACCTAGCGTACGTCAAGTACCCTCTTCCTTCGTATATGTTCGCGGAATTGCCGCCGCAGCTCTCTCGGTAACATTATTATTTGATCCCACCCTCTGTTTACCAATGCAAGTCTCGCTAAGCCGGCCCGGTTTGAACAAGGAGGCGCCATGGCAACTCCCCCGCGGGAGGTCACCGCCGTACGCGACGGGTCACCAGCTCAATAGAACTGCAGCGCCTTACATGTCCAGCCGGCGACAGGGACCGCCATCTTCTCCGAGCGTTCAACACACGTCCCTGTCACAACACAGCCGTCGGCCGTGAGCAGTAGGCCACGTCAAACCATCTGCCAGAGCGGAGCAGCAATGACGCCAGCGGCAGTTCTAAAAATGTCCGTAATAGTCACCGATGCTTTCAGAAATGCTGCCGTCCGTTTCTGACAATGCCGATGTGCCTAATATTGACGCTTGCATTAACTGCTGGACAGGAAACATGGATTGTGACACGGCTGCTCAGGCCCGGTCACGTGACACAAGCGTCCGTGACGTCGTCACCCACATAACAAGCGCCACATGGCATGTCTGTCACCCAAACAGCTTTGCATGGAGCGGTGCTAGCTTGGCACGATACACCCATCTTAACGCAGCGCCGGGACACCACGGTCTAGACGGACTGGCAGGGCTCTCCAAACCGACAGCACTCTTGTCCTACGCTCTGAGCCGGAGACACTCCTGCCCCCACCACCGGAGCCGGGGACACTCCTGCCCTGACACCCGAAGCCGGGGATGCTCCTGTCCCAACGCTCAAAGCCGGGACACTCTTGTCCCAACCCTCGGAGCCGGGGACGCTCCTGTCCTGACACCTGGAGCCGGGGACACTCCTGTTCCGACCTTTGGAGCCGGGGACACTCCTCCTCCGACCTTCGGAGCCAGAGACACTCCTACCTCAACACCAGGGGCCGGGGACACTCCTGTTCCGACCCTTAGAGCCGGGGACACTCCTCCCCCGACCCTCGGGGAGCCGGAGACACTCCTCCCCCGACCCTCGGAGCCGGAGACACTCCTGTCCCGACCCTCGGAGCCGGGAACACTCCTGTCCCGACCCTTGGAGCCGGGGACACTCCTGTCCCAACCCTCGGAGCCGAGGACCGTCTCCGTCTGCGTACCTCTGTGGTACAACAGCATACCTGCCCTAGCCGCTGCCCTTCCAGCAGTCACACATTACAAGGGGCGTGGCCGGCCGTAAAATCGCCAGCCCAAGCCGCAAGACCGGCCTGGCCCAGGTCCGCCACCGCCTGCAGCGCGTGCTACCCCGGCGAGACGGGATCGGAGCGTGGCGAGGAGGGAGGAGCGGGGGGGGGGGGAACCCCACGCCCACGAGGCGCACGAGCCGGCGGTGTCGCCCCGTACCTGAGGCAAAGCCGCCGTCGCGGAGAGCGGGGGAGGCTGATGAATGGAGGGGAATTAGGTGCAGTGGCACTTGGACCTGATGGGGACCGATGGGCGCCGGCCGTCGTCTATTCGATCGATGCGCACGTTGCGTGCGGGGTCGACGAAGCCCGCTGATGGAAAAGCGACGGCCCGCTAGCGGTGAGCGCCCTATACGATCGGAAGCTGCAAAGATAGAAAACGAGCCGGCCGGACGTGCGGCTCGGCCCGGCTCGGACGTGATGGACGAGCAGCGTCCGGCCGCCGCCGCCCGCCGCGGTCGACGGCCTTCAGCAGGCGTTTCCTGGTCAGCTGGTAGAGCCGCCGTACGGCGCCGACAGCTGGTGGCGGGGTCAGCCGGGAGCGGGCCGGTGATCCCCGCCAGGCCGGCGCCGCGCCGCCACAGTCAACAGCGCCGCTATCGACGGCTGCGGCGGCGCACCGCGGACCCGCCGGACGTGACATCACCGGCCGGTACTGCGCGGAGGCGGGGAGGGGTGAGGGGAATGCGCCGCGGCTCTCCGCTCGCCAGACTCCACGCCCGACTGGCCGGCCGCTCCCAGCCGCCAGATGCGGCCCCTGACTCGACCATGCCGCGCAGATCCCTCGCTGACGCCGGTCCGAGTCTGCCCGGCGTGGAGCCGCCGCTGGCGCATGGTCGACCGACGCGGAGGCTCAGCCTTCGACCGCGCCGCCGACCAGAGCCTCCCTACGACTTTTCACATCTCCTCACGCCTCTTCACACCTCCCCACGCCTCCCCACGCCTCCTCACGCCTCCTCACCCTTCCCACGCCTCTTCACCCTCCCACGCATCCCCACGCCTCCCCACGCCTCCTCACGCTTCCCCACGCCTTTTCGTGCCTCCCCACGCCTCTCGCCTCATCACACCTCCTCACACCTTTTCCCGCTTCCTCACGCCCTCTCACGCCTCCTCACGCCTCCTTGCGCCAAGATCCTACGTCAGGCAGACGGACTCTGTCCAACAACCAATCAGCCGGCGGACAGACTCGGTCGTGCGCGGCTCAGCCGCCAGAGGGCGCTGGGACTGACCTGCTGCTGAGCCGGTGTCGCGATGACGTCTGCGGCGAACGCGCCCTGCCGCTGCTTGGCCGGCGCCGATGAGATCCGGTAGCTGTGCACGTTGGTGACGCACGTGGTGCTGGTGCACGTGGTGACGTAGTGCATGCCGGTGATGGTGACATCGCGATCGCCGACCAGCAGATCCACCTTGCCTAACTCGTCCTTGAGCAGGCTTGCGTGACGCAGCTCGCCCGGCGCCAGCGTCTCCAACACCTCCTCCGGCTTCTCGGCCGGCAGCGGCGTCGCGTCGCGTCGCGGCCGACGCGGCCGGGCGCGCGCTTCGCCGCTGGCCGCGCGCCACCTCCAGCCGGCCGACGGGCACCAGCGCCAGAGCGTCGGCGTCGCGGCGTCGCTTCGGCTCCGGCGAGTAGCTGGCCGTCATGATGGCCGACGCGTTCAGGCTCGCCAGCCGCTTCGTCACCACCATGTCCGGGAAGGGCATGGCGCTTACCTCCGTGCGCTTGCGCTTCGGTTTCTTACCGGCGGTGTCTGTGCGTTCTCGGAGGCCGCTTCGGCACCGCTCAGCGGACGGCGCGGTTTCTCGCTGCTTCGCCGGCTTTGCCGGCTTCGGGGCGCGCCTGGACCGGCCGGGAGGGACCGGCCTGCGGTGGCGCCGGCCGCGGCACGCTCTCGTTCTCCAGCATGCATTGCGTCATGATCGAGGCGTTCAGGCTGGCCACGCGGCGGCTGGGCTGCGACATCAGGATGCGCCGGATCTCCTCGTCGCGGCGCCGCGTCGCCTCCGCCTTCCGCTTGGCCAGGCGGCGCGCCGCAGCGCCGGCCGCGCTCTTCGCCGCCTTCCGCTTCGCCGCCGCCGCCTTGGCCGTGACGCCACCTTGTCGCTCAGCAGCTCATCGTCACTCGAGTCGCTGGCGGCGGTCATCGCCGGCTGCGGCCGCGCTCGCGGCGGCCCGTCGTCGTCCGCACTCGCCCCGGTCGACTGAGCGGCGCCGGCGCCGGCGCGGCCGCGCCGCCTTTGTAGGTCAGCGCGCCGCTCTCGCCTGCCGGCGCGGCGCGCGCTTTTTTACTCTTGGGTTCCTGTTTGGTGGCAGCGGCGCGAGAGCCGCCGGAGGTCGCCTTGGCGGGGCGCGACCTGGGCGCCGTGGCGCCGGCCGCGGCGCGCGGCTTCTTCGGGGCGCGGCCGGCGCCACCACCTGCCGGTGCGGCACGCGCGCCAGGTGCTGACGGGCGCGGCCGGCTGGCCGGCCGCTTCGCTCCCCCGCCCCGCCCGCTTGGCGCCGCCAACGGCACGCTGGTCCCCCTTCGCAGAGGTGGCGTCCCGCTCAGCTGCTGGCGTCGATTTAGCCGCCTTCTTCGTGGCGTCCTTCGAGCCAGAGGACTCTTTGAGGCTGTCTTCTCCTTATTCGGACTGGTTCTTAGCCGAACTTGGGTTGTGGGTTGTTTTCTTGCTGGTGGCTTCGGATGAGGTTGGTCGCGAGACGTTGGAGGCAGAGGTCGAGGCGCTGCCTCTCGCCTGCTTCCCCTGCCTGTTTTCCTTCTCCTTCGCAACCCACCTTCACCTGTTTCTCAGTCTTACCGCCCACCGCCGCCTTCTTCGCGACCACTTTCTTCGGCTTCCCCGCGGCCTCCTTGGCCGCCTTCTTCGTCGGTTTCGGCGCGACCTCCTTGGCCGCCTTCTTCAGCGCGGGCGCCTCCTCGCCCGGCGCCCCTTGGCCTTCACCTTCATCGCGCGCCACTCGCCACTCACCACTGGCACATGCCGCGGGAGCCGCTCGCGGTCGGGCTGCAGCGCGGCGGCGGCCCTCACGCACGGACCGCCCGACTCGTACTGGCGGTCGGCGGCGCTCGATACGTCGCCGGCTGGCGGCCGGCGCCGCCGCCGCCCGCAGTCAGCTGACGCACGCCTCGCGCCCGCCACCTGTAGAAGCCGGGCCGGCCGGGCGGCGGCACGCGCCCCGCCCCCGCCAGTTGCCGCGACCGGCGCCGACCCACGCCGACCCACGCCGACCACGGCGGCGGTCACCCGAGCGGCCAGATTCCTCCGGCCGATTGAATTGAGCGGAATGCGCTGGACGGGTGCGGACCGGTTCACAATGCGCCGCTTGGCTAGGGCTCGACGCCGCGGGGGTCAGCACATCGGCCACTGGGCAGGGCGGGCACTGTCACGGACAGGACACAGCTACCGCGGGCAGAACATGACTCAGTGTAGATCAGGACGTGACTCAGTGCAGAGTGGATGGCTCATGTTGCAGCGGGCTGAAGTGGGGCAGTACATGGTTTAGTGTGGGAAGAAGACCGACGCTTGTGGAGTGGAATAAAGCTCAGCGTGGGGGCAGGACGTGATTCCAGTGTGGGACAGTGCGAGCTTCAGTTGTGAGGCAGGGTGGGCCTCAGTGCTGACGCGCCACCGATCCACCGTCTTCATCCCCGGCCGATCGCCAGCAACACCGGTCGCATGCAAGGGTGTAGTTTCCTACTCAGCGATCGGGAGGGAGCGGGGGGGGGGGGGGGCTCAAGTGTGGAGCTAGAAGTGGGCCAAATTCTGGAAACCCATTTTGCGAATTTGTGGTAAGGCTGAGCTATTTCTGGCTCTGTTCGCCCCCCCCCCCATCTTAGCTTTCAGAAGTGCGCCCCTGATCGCGTGCCGTCCGCAGACGTCCAGTCAAAACCTGACCGTCCGGAGCGGCGGCGCTGACTTCCAGTAACCCGGGCCGACCCCGTCGCCATCGCCATGACCTTGTGGCGAGCCGCGGCGTCCCTGAGTGACGGTAGTCCCCCGTGCAACCCGTCACCGGACGGAATCGGCGGAGCGCGGCCGGCTCCTTGTCACCCATCTTCCACCGCCCGTCGGTCGGCCAGCCCGGTCCGAGCTCTCACTTGGCCCACCGAAGGCCGGCTGGAACTCACCGGAGTCCCGCTGAGGGCCGGCTGGAACTCACCGGAGCCCCGCTGAAGGCCGGCTGGAACTCACCGGGTCCCGCTGAGGGCCGGCTGGAACTCACCGGAGCCCGCTGAAGGCCGGCTGGAGCTCACCGGAGTCCCGCCGAAGGCCGGCTGGAACTCACCGGAGTCCCGCCAAAGGCTGGCTGGAATTCGCCAGAGTCCCGCTAAAGGCTCCGGTGAAGGCCGGCTGGAACTCACCGGAGTCCCGCTGAAGGCCGGCTGGAACTCTCCGGAGTCTAACTCCTGCCGTCGAACTGCCATAATTGTCCTGCGAGCCTCCCCGCACGAGCACCACGCGGATTCCGACCAACGTGGTGCATGTATGCGGCGCGTTTGTTGAGAGTAATCGGATTATGAGCTAATTGATCGCTCAGGCTGGTGTCAGTTAGCGACTGCCAGAGATGAAGCGGCGTTTGATGAGCGCGACCGTACGCCTGAGCTGCTTCGAGGATGTGGATGGCGTTTCTAGATGTACTCGCGCTAGTAAATAATCAGGCACGCTCTTGATATGAGACTTAATATGGGTCACTTGATTTGGGACTTCACGCCCTTTTAACCCAAAGGTCGGACTCTTCATTCCGATTGTAAATGTTTCCATTCGGGTGGTGAAGTTTATTCCCATAGTTGTAAACGGCAATTCCTGCGCTGTTTACGATCTATTCCCTTTTTGCCTTGTCTTCACACATGTACTTAAAATTTTAAGACTCTTGCGTGGTGAATGGGGGGGGGGGGTTCAACGAACACTTAAAGAGGCATGTTAGGGGAACTCAATATAGTTTTTCTCAGCCGGAGGCTCAAAGCTTAGTGGATCGCGTCTCCCAACGCCGGAAGTACAGAAATAAAAACGGAGCGGAGAAGGCAAGGCCGGGAAACGCCTCTCGGCTCCTGTTTTTCGCGTGAAAACTTTAACCTAATCGTAATACTAACCCAGGTAACTATTGACTAATCCTATCGTAATACACTGAAACGAATAACTTGCTTAAAACTCGCTTAAAAGGACTGAAGGACATCGATATGGACACGACGAAGCCTATTTGGGGAATGTCGCCAGGTGATGCACGATAATATTCCTGAATGACACAAGAAGTCCGTAAGTCCAAAAAACAGAACGCACCACGAACGAACCTAATAGTTTCATCATCAAAATTGTATAGATAGCAGACACGTATCGCACCACGTCCTATCCGTGTCGGCACTTATCACCTCCCATGCCTCAAGCGCGTTTAGCTGTTGCCTTGCCTTGCCTTGCCTTGCCTTGCCCCTTCTCGTGTCGGGTCTGTTCCCTCAACACTCCTGTCACGTGTGAGCTGTCCACCCCAGACGTCCTCACCACACTAAGGGTGTTCCCTCTCTGTTCCTCCCTCCGAGCTGTGCACTTCCCACTACATCCACGAGCAGACGGCGTGGCTCACATCTCTTTCACGTTCAATATTTTCATTGACGTTTTTATCATGTTCCACGTCCAAATTGTTCACCCCCACTTCTTCCACGTCCGAGGTGTTTATTCCCATCCCTCTTGCATCTCATGTTAAGTGTTTATTCCCTCAGCTCGACAGTATGCCACCTGTATTGGCCACTGCCACTTTCGCACAACTTCTTTACAAAGTGCCTTTCACGTGACGACATTCATGCCAGCACTGGACGAGACGATGGGCCCAATGCTATTTTCGGATTTTTTATTCTTCCTGTGTCGTCTCGGGGACTTGAATTAGGAGGTTTGGACTCTTTCAGACCCGCTGTCTTGGATCCCAGAAATGAATCAAATGACTCGTTTGGGAAGTGTCCTAGAAATAGTTCACGCGTTTTTCCTGCATTGTGAGCTCAGAACTTGTATGCCGAATTATCGACGTTTAATATACCAGGGTAATGTTTAAACAGCATTATAGAAAAGACATTTGTTACATCGACCATACTTGAAGTTCCAAGCTGCGTTTTTCATCATGAGATCACAAGCACAAAAAGATCAACCACATAGCGGCATAGGCACGAGTTCATCCCGTGATCATAAGCGCAGCTTGAAACGTCGAGCACTGTCAACATAATCGATGTCTGCTCTTTGAAGTCATTTAACCAGTGCCTGTGAATTCGGATGTCAACAACTCAGCATAAGAACTCTGCGCTCATAATGCTGCAAAACCGGGAGATTTCTTGCCTATAGCAAAGACCCCTCATCCCTTCACTCCATGCTATTCACTCCTGGTCCACCCCATACCCAGACTGTTTCCTGCCTCCTTCATCCAGGCCGCCCAGCATCCACGCACCACCCGCCATCGTCGGCCCCCGTGCGGCGCAGGCCGTTCGTGTCACTTGAACCGGGTCGGCCCAAGCAAGTCGCCTGGCAGGCGATCAAACATTCACGAGCTGTAATTGAAGCCATGTTGCACGCTCCCGATGTGCGCCGCCCGGGGGGCGCGTTCGTCAATCGCAGCTCAGCACTGCTGTGTGCGCGCTCGGCAATCGCGGCCAAGACTGCCGTACGCAGAGGCATGCGCGGGGTCTGAACCTTGCGTGAATTTTAAAGGGGTGTGTGCCGCATTAATGTGTGTTTTGGACTGAAATAGCCATCTTGAAGGCCTTTCGGTGCTGTTCACGGTCTTGTCCTTCTTAAAACTCAAGCCTCTAGTTTCTGTGCTATACGCCCGCGAAAATGGGGAAAGATATACCGGGGTGTATTTCATCTCGGTAGTCATGGAGTCATAACGACGTCATTACAATCCTGCCATTCCACAAGCCAAACGGCGATCAAGGTAAAAAAATGTA
>NW_023596136.1:25462775-25530727 GCF_011947565.3 Pollicipes pollicipes | reverse complement strand
GCCGCCAGACAGCGCACTATGCCAGGCGCGGCTCGGGTGCTTGCATAGGGCCCTTGGCGTAGGCGCTCTTGACGCCGGTTTTGCGCATCCACGACACCAGCCGCGGCAGAGTAATGTTGTATTTGCGGGACGCCTGGAGTGGGAGAGGCGCATCATCATTGAGCCGGCCATTACGTCATAACAGTGGCAGCGATCGCTTCGAACAGAGGGGCGCCATGGCTGAGTCGCTGGCGCCATCGGCTCCCACGTGCGGCGGCCGGGTTCGAAACCCCTGTTATACCGCGGCCACTTAGCACCCCTAACCACAGTGGCCGTTGACGCCCTCCGAAACGGCGCGCCAAGACGCGCATCGTATTCCTTTCGGCAAGGGAGTAAAACAGTGATGTAATGATGTAATGAGTGGGAGTAAAACAGTGATAACTGTCACTGCCGTGCCCTCTCACATTCGATGAGCGAGGCCAGAGCACATTAGCAAACATGCCTAAACCTCCACACGCAGGGCCTATCTGAAGCCCAGTTATTTAAGCCTTCCACTGAATTTGGTCACTCCAACAGTGCTCTACACACACCGGATTTCACAGGACCACAATCTGTCCCGGCAGGTTTCCGACAGGGCGAGCGGCGACGGCAGCCCCGGCTGACCGCCAGCAGGGGCCGACAGGCCGGCGCCGGCGGCGCACCGTCCGGCCGGTGGGCAGCACTCACCTTTGACGCGGTGATGGTGCCGGAGCGGATCTCCTCCAGGGCGTCCCGCATCTCGGCGCTCATCACACCGCGGGGCTTCCGCTTCCCTGGCGGCCGAGAGGGACGGACGCACAGTGAGCAGCGGAGAGCAGCAGCACCAGGTAGGAGCGTGCGGGCGAGGGCGGAGGAGCAGTAGCACTCAGGATGGGAGGGAGCGCGCGGGGACGGGGGAGCAGTAACACTCAGGGTGGGAGGAAGTGGGCAGGGGGAGGAGCAGCAGCGCCCAGGGTGGGAAGGAGAGGACTGGGGAGAAGCAGTAGCACTCAGGGTGGGAGGAGAGCGGGCAGGGGGAGGAGCAGCATCGCCCAGGGTGAGAGCGATAGGGCAAGGGGAGGAGCAGCAATGCCCAGGGTGGGAGGGAGAACAGGATGGGCAGCAGCGCCCAGGGGGAGGGAGAGTGCAGGGGGAGAGGCAGCAGCGCCCAGGGTGGGAGGGAGAGGGTAGGCATGGACGAGCACCAGCACACAGGGTGGGAGAGATCAGCAGCAGGAGCAGAATGGAAGACGCACCAGGTGGCGATTCTGTATTCAAGTCAAGCAATTCATTATCAATATTATTTTTAACTGCTGACGCACGTAAAAGACATGCTGCCAAACACAACAGGGCGTCTACACAAAAATGCTTTCAAAACACGACCATGTTGAGCTTCACTAAGTTAAAAAAGGCCATCATCCAATGCAATAGCTCATTCGCGCAGCCTTCTCGACACTAAACAAGTTATACCCATCATATCGCATGCGTTTGTAGTGTTCAACACCAAAAACTCTGTAAGGTCAAAAACAAATAGAGACTTGACACCCCATGAATGAATGTAGCTGTGCCCCGTTGCCCGTGGGCGGAGACAGCGGCGGCGGGGGGGGCGGGGCGGGGGCAGGGCAGGGGCAGGGTAGGGTAGGGGTAGGGGTAGGGGTAGGGGTAGGGGCAGGGGCAGGGGCAGGGGCAGGGGTGGGACGGGGCGGGGCACGACAGACCTTCGCGGCGGGTCCCACGTACCTGCCATGCCGACGCGTCCGCGCGCCTTGACACCCTGGCGCCGCATGTTGACGTACAGCGTCGGAATGGGGATGTCGTACTGGATGGACGCCTCCGCCACGGTAATCAGGCCGGCCGAAATCTGCTGCAGCGCCGCCAGCACGTGCGGCGAGTCGGGCGTGTTGCGCTTCGACGTGCCTGCCGCACGGGGAGCCGAGGTCACTCATGTTACCAGCGCCGGGGTCACTGACAGCACCAAGACCGGGGCCACTCACGTCACGGCACCGGGGTCACTGACAGCACCAAGGCCGGGGCCACTAATGTCACCAGCGCCGGGGTCACTGACAGCACCAAGACTGGGGCCACTCATGTCACAGCACCGGGGTCACTGACAGCACCAAGACTGGGGCCACTCATGTCACGGCACCGGGGTCACTGACAGCACCAAGGCCGGGGCCACTCACGTCACGGCACCGGGGTCACTGACAGCACCAAGACTGGGGCCACTCATGTCACGGCACCGGGGTCACTGACAGCACCAAGACTGGGGCCACTCACGTCACGGCACCGGGGTCACTGACAGCACCAAGACTGGGGCCACTCATGTCACGGCACCGGGGTCACTGACAGCACAGGCCGGGGCACTCACGTCACGGCAGGGGGTCACTGACAGCACCAGGCCGGGGCCACTCACGTCACGGCACCGGGGTCACTGACAGCACCAAGGCCGGGGCCACTAATGTCACCAGCGCCGGGGTCACTCATGTCACCAGCGCCGGGGTCACTCTTGTTACCAGCGCCGGGGTCACTCATGTTACCAGCGCCGGGGTCACTCATGTCACCAGCACCGGGGTCACTGACAGCACCAAGGCCGGGGCCACTAATGTCACCAGCGCCGGGGTCACTCATGTCACCAGCGCCGGGGTCACTCATGTTACCAGCGCCGGGGTCACTCATGTCACCAGCACCGGGGTCACTGACAGCACCAAGGCCGGGGCCACTAATGTCACCAGCGCCGGGGTCACTCATGTCACCAGCGCCGGGGTCACTCATGTTACCAGCGCCGGGGTCACTCATGTTACCAGCGCCGGGGTCACTCATGTCACCAGCACCGGGGTCACTGACAGCACCAAGACCGGGGTCACCCATGTCACCAGCGCTGGGACACTCATGTCACCAGCGCCGGGGTCACTCATGTCACCAGCGCCGGGGTCACTCATGTCACCAGCGCCGGGGTCACTCATGTCACCAGCACCGGGTTCACTCATGTTACCAGCACCGGGGTCACTCATGTCACCAGCGCCGGGGTCACTAACAGCACCAGGACCGGGGTCACTCACGTCACCAGCACCGGGGTCACTCATGTCACCAGCGCCGGGGTCACTCATGTCACCAGCGCCGGGGTGACTCATGTTGCCAGCGCCGGGGTCACTCATGTCACCAGCACCGGGGTCACCGACAGCACCAAGACCGGGGTCACTCAAGTCACCAGCGCCGGGGTCACTGACAGCACCAAGACCGGGGTCACTCATGTCACCAGCACCGGGGTCACTCACAGCAACAGGATCGGGGTCACTCATGTCACCTGTGCCGGGGTCACTGACAGCACCAAGACCGGGGTCAATCATGTCACCAGCGCCGGGGTCACTGACAGCACCAAGACGGGGGTCACTCATGTTACCAGCACCGGGGTCACTGACAGCACCAAGACTGCGGTCACTCATGTTACCAGCACCGGGGTCACTGACAGCATCAGGACCGGGGTCACTCATGTCACCAGCGCCGGGCCCAGTGACAGCATCGGGACCGGGGTCACTCAAGTCACCAGCGCCGGGGTCACTCATGTCACCAGCACCGGGGTCACTGATAGCATCAGGACCGGGGTCACTCACGTCACCAGCGCCGGGGTCACTGACAGCATCAGGACCGGGGCCACTCATGCCACCAGTGCATACAGGCCGGCACAAGGAAAGCTCATCAGCGTTCGTGTTTGCGCTGACATGGACAATGGCTGTCTTGCAACGCTTGTAAGCCGAGCAAAAGTGTCAGTCACGGTGATAACGGTGTACTGTGGTAGACGGACCCGGCACAGCCGTGGTGATCCGGCTTGGAGCCGCCCGCAACAACGCGGAGCTCCACACGACGCTCCGCCGACCAGAAGCGATGCGCCGGTACATAATCCCTCAACGGTAACAGCCCGTGTGAGCTGCGAGACGCTAAATCGGGCCCCCCGGCATCCGTGCGCTTCGCGAAACCCTTCCGGTGGCGGCGCAATGCGCCAAGTTAGATACCGCACCAGCAGCGCCGTGCCAGTATTTTGTGAGCCGTAGCCGGCATGACGCGGCCGGTTTTTCACCCTCGCCGCGCGGCAGCTATTCTGGCTGGAATCATTGGCAGGGGAGGAGGGGCGGGCACCCCTTCGCAAGCGTCCCCAAACTGAGCGAAGTCACGAAGCAGACACCCGGTGGAGAGCCCGGGCTCCAACGACGTCCGGTTTAACCCAGAGGCGAAACGGTGGCCATAGAGGCCACGTAAACATTGGAGCTTAAAAACAAAGTGGTAAATACATCTCTCGGGAATAAAACAGCCTCATTTCTAGCTGAGAGGGATGACAACTGCGCCGTGGATAAGACTGGGTGCGAAGAAACTTGGCTAGGAACCCCCTGAGGTCGGAGAGTGCCATCATTCGTCACTTATGTCGCTTGACTTTGAAAAGGTCATTGCTCCATCCAAAATGACCCGCACGCTCGGTGATTCTCATTCGATTTAATTAAAGTACTCGCCACACCACTCCATGCCAACGATACCTAAAACCATGTCATAAAAACGGTCTTGCACGCCTTCACAGACAGCATTGTATCCAGGGAAATGCAATGACCTGGGAATATTTTTCACATGAGCAACAAAATATATAGCCAGCTTTGCTAACTTTCACGGCACGCCATTTATCAACGTTCCAACGCATCGACAATGCTATCTAGGGGAGGGAGGAGACATCCACCGGTCTTGACTGGCGGAGACTGATGATAAAGACGCCGTTGCGCCGTGTTAAAGACGCTGTCACCACCGAGGCCCAAAACCAGTACAATCCAGACAGCTTCACACCCTGGCCAGCGACACTGGCTAGTTTGAGAACCCAGGGCCGGTACCATTTGTTGTCTCGTTAAGACCCCGCCAACGTGGCCCTGCCACTTTGAGGGCCCCGCCGAGCGGCTTCGAGCAGTTTGAGAGCCCCAGCGGGCGTGACTCAGCCGATCGGCCGGGGCTAAGCAAACAGATTCGGTCAAACCACGCGAGGGCGGCACACAAAACAGCCAGCGCTGCACCTGTCGGACAAAGCGGGCCCGGCGGCGGGCGGGCGGGTAGACGGACGGACAGACAGGCCACACCGCCGGCCGACTGTGAGTCCGCGGCACGGCGAGAAGGCGCCGCGGCCGGCCGGCATCCAACTCCCGCTGTTACGGTCCAAACAACACTCATCGTGAGTTCCGCGATTCGACCTTTATACATACGTGGCATAGCGCGGCGGGTGACGCACGTGATGGCGCGGCTCCAGAACGAGGCAAAACACAAGCCCTCGATACTGACTCTACGCACCGCAGCGGCCTTATGCGTCGTTGCACACTGTCCACTGCTTCTCGCACCCCAGAGACAAGCTCTCCTGCAGCTGTACGGACACTCACCGAAGCCGGGCGGGTCGGCGATGCCAGGCAGGAAGAAGTGGCCGTTCTGGTAGGGCAGCAGAGGCGGCGGCGGCCGGCCAAGCGCCCGACAGGACCTCGGGCGCGTCGCGCGGCGGCGCCAGCGCGCCATGTGGCGACGCCAGCGAGGGGTGTGGCGACGCCAGCGAGGCGTGTGGCGATGCCAGTGACACGTGTGGCGGCGCCATCGAGACGTGTGGGCGGCGCCAGCGAGGCGTGTGGCGGCGCCAGCGAGGCGTGTGGCGACGCCATCGAGACGTGTGGCGACGCCATCGAGACATGAGGCGGCGCCAGGGAGGCACGCGGCGACGCGTCATGACGCTCCGGTGATGCCTCCCGGCCGAACTCGGCCAGCAACGCCGCCTGCCGGACAGCGTTGCGTCAGAGATGACCGCATCAGCGAGGCTCGCAGCAGTCGTCGAGACGACCATCAGATCTACCAAACCACGCCTGCCTTTTTGGTTTCAGCTTCTTGTGGTGGTTTGGGCTCAATAAAGGGGGGACTCCAGACAAAGAAAAGAAGGACAAGTGTGGGGAAACATTGGAAGCACAATAATATCACATAAAGCTACCAAACTCCACTCAAAACCTGCCAACATATACATGTAGGCCTTGACACATGCTGGGCTTGACGCGGGAGTCAGACTGACAACATGTAGCGGGTTGCATGTCGTTTTGTCTTGCGCGTCTTTAAACACTCGTAAAGCAATGTTCTAATCCACGTGACTAACGAAGCTATAAATGCTGTGCCGACGCATCAGCGTATTAAGGGTTCAGTAACTATCCCTATCACGGGAATGTCTCCAACGTAATCCATCGCTTCAAAGTAAAAATGCAAGACCTAAAACCCTGACAATAGCTCGGGAGCCCAAAACATTCTGGTGATCTCGCAAAAGCACCGCAACCAGCGCGTCAAAATTATGTTCTAATGGCGTCAAGTTCACCTGTGCTTCACATCTTTGTCATATGAGCGTCACGTAATGCAGTACGACCACCAACTGATGGTGATTTAAAAAGCAGGCAAAACACCTGGGAATTGGGATGGTCCCGAAGAAACCGAAGAATGATAAGTCATTTACACCTTATAGCTAACCTCATCCACAACCTAGTGTTTACTCCTACGAGTGTATCAGGCAAACCCCTCCGGCTGTTACTCCATGATCTCCATCCACTTCTATCACGTCCCACAGCCACGACGAATCCGAACGACTGGACTCGAACAGAGCGTGCGACAACAGACCAAAGAGAAACCGTCACACTTCCTGAGCACAGTCGACACTTTCACCACACGTTCCGGCACCAGCGCCCCACGCCCAGTACCTCTCCCTAGCCGGAGCGACATATGAACCCCTCTCCCCGGCCGCGGGAGCCCGGGCCCTCCCCCGGGTCCGGGTGACGCCGACGGGTGACGCCGGCGCGGTCGGCTCATCGGCTCGCCTGTCGGCCGCCGGCAGCGGCGTGACTGGCCGGCCGGCCATGACGCGGCACATCGTGACCGAGAGCGGGCCGAGCGCGAGCGCGCGCGCTGCCCGCTCTTAGACGGCTTCCTGCCGGCTGACGACGCCAGCCAGACGGCCCGGCCGCCGACGCTCGGCCGCGCCGGCGCAGATGACGGGCGCCGACGCCGAGCACGGCGGCAGCCGGCGGACGACGTAGTGTCACCCGGCTCGGGCGACAGGGGACGCCCCGGGCGGGAGACGGCACCCTGCAGAGCCGCGGGCTCACGCGCGCAGCTCGCCGCTGTCAGAACCCTCGCCGGTCCGAGGTCACTGACCCCGAGACCGCTGCAGACTCGCCCCGATCGCCGCCCACCAGCGACCGGGCGCCGTTCGTCCGTCCCGACACTCACCGTGCCGGAGCCTGGCAGGGTCGGCATCGTCGGCAGCGTCGGCAGCGCCGGCAGCGTCGGCAGAGCCTGCTGCAGCGGCTGCAGCGGCTGCAGCGGCGGCGGCGGCGTGGCGATGACGGTGGGGCGCGGCTCGGACCGCGGCTCGCGCTCGGCCGGACGCGGCGAGCTGCGGCCGGCCTCCTCCTCCTCCGGCGGCTCGTCTTCCTTGTCCTCGCCGTCCTCGGAGTCCTCGTCGCCGTCCGACTTCACCAGACCTTTGATCTGGAGCCGTTCAGCCGCCTGGGGGCAAATACGCGCACATGTAATCGCTCAAATGCGTTGCTACAAATAGTGTTGACCAATCAATGACACCATCACTGGCAATGTTGAGCGGAGGGAAGTGATAAATCTGCAATTGCCGTGGCGCACAGCATTATTCGACAATTGCTTGTTTTTTTTATACAATACGATTCACTGTCATAATACTCTCAAATTTGGCTTCAAGGCGGAATAATGGTAAGCTGGTGTATCTTAAAAAGTGGGTAAGCAGTTCAAGGGCCTCCTTGTCTCCCAGGAGTGTATGCAATATTTTAAAACGAGAGGGAGGTGTCAAAATTGCCACAAAAACCCATTTTTACCGCGCCACCGATGCACGATTTTCTTTGCACGGCGCGTAAAAAGGTAAGCTTTCAGCCCACCTATTTGCACGTGTCGACATCGATTATTAAAGTGGTGACATCAATTCACATGCATAATGATTTCACTGGTGATTTTCACATGCATAATGATTTCACATGATGACAATTCACTGGTATCTCCTCCGAATAGCACATCGCAGACTCAACATCGAGCGTGGCAACTATCCTGCAATTTTAGTTCACAAACGTACATGCATATTGTTTCATAAAATCGCGACAGAACTATCCACCAACTGGAATCATTGCTTTAACATGCAGCATACTTTCCAACTTTACGACGCTTTTTCCGCATAAATGCTCCTTGAAACCATCCATGAAATCAGAATTATCGCTGTAAAATTCATTCTGAGCCACTTCGGCACAGCTGCTCCAATCTGAGTGCATACCAGGAAAGCAGTTTGTGAAGAAGAATAAGGAACACTACGCTGAACTCGAAATATCTGGGGCGGCGCGCGCCATTCAACCTCAGTCCAACTTCGCAGCACTCCAACTATGGCCCATCCCGCCTTGATGCGCTCAGCGCAAGCTATTTTACGCTTTACGACCCCGCTGGGACATTACGTTTCCAGTTCCGACACGCCGCAGAACAAATTAAATTGTAGGACTCAAGCCCTCTGCACATGACGAGCTCCGCTATATTGGGAACCATGACATCACCGGCACATGGTGCGCGAGCGGCGACTGTGCGCCAGGGTGTGCGACGATGTACGGTGCCGGCTGTACAGCGACGGTGATGCACCGAGCGGATATTGTGCCGACTCATTACAGCAGTCGTCGAGACATCGCCTTGCCCTCGGGCAGAGTACCGGGACCAGGTGGAGAGGACACAGTGGACACAGCGGACGCAGAAGACACGCACAAAACACGGCAGGTGGCGGCAGCTACGCTGACGGCGCCGACGGCCAGCCGGCCCGTTCGCCCAATCAAGTCACGTGCTCTGTCCGCCCTCAATCAGTCTGGTCACGTCTCGCGGCACAATGCTGGAGCTGACGAGTTACAACAAAACTTGTGGAACACGGAACAGCCTGCATCACAACCGCGCATCAGGACTCAATTCGCATCGTTTCCGACACATCTTGGGACAGTCCGGCGGCGTCTGCCAGCCTGCAATCGGCGGCGGCGGGTGGCGTGGACTCCACGTCCCAGCCGCACCAATCAGCCGCGTCCGAACCGGCGACCGGCTGCTGGGACTCCGTCGCCTGACCACCGCCTCCACATCACACTGTAGGGCGCGCGCCAAACATCCGCACCGCGTATAAAGACACGGTCCTTCCGAGGCCGTCCTGCACAATGGACCACCGCGCACCGCCCGCCCGCAGGGACTGCACGGACGTCCCATCGGAATGCGCCAATCGGAGCGCCCCTCCCCAGCCCCCCCCCCCCCCTCCTCCGACGCGCCATTATCCGGCGGCGGCGGCGGGGCGGCGGGTGTGGCGGGGGTGGCATCCCCGCTGACTGTCCCCGCCAGCCTGTCCGTCTCCCACGTCAGCCAGCGGCCCGCCACACACCCAGTCTCGCAGCCGTGCCTCGCCGCTCACAGTCACACTGTTGCGGCCTACAGGCGCAGATGCGCACATGAACACCATCTCGGAAGGAATACGGGGGTGGAGTTTGACAAGCTTTCGCCACGGGTCATAACCGCCCGCCAAAAGAAAGGGAAGGGACTCGCAAATTCGGAGAAGGTTGAGGCTAGGTCACGTGTGACTTCGATGACTACCCTGACAACTCTGACCCCACACGGTCATCTGGGGTTAATGAGGGGAACACCACTCCGCGTCCGAAATTCTGACCTCAACATTACGTCGCGAATCCCCCAAAATCAACAGTGAGTTTGGTCGGTAGTATCACAGTCACTTGACATGCACATTGCACGATGCTAATGTTAATGACACATATACTTCAGTACTTTTGACATCCACCTTTCCAAGTATTTCTAACTGACTCGTGCAAATCAATGATAGGCAATAGTGTCCTGGCGCAGCCTCGTCCGGAATTAGCTGCTACCCGCGCTGCCATCCAGAGGCGAAAAAGACTAAGCACCATCAGGTAAATCGTTCAAGAAAAACATTCTTCAGCTTAAGTGAACTACATATTGATACATGTCTTGCAACAAACCTTCAGCATTTTTTGGATGCCGATTTTTAAAAATTGTGAAATCTCATCAAAACATGCAGTTTTCCGTGACACATCAAATTATCATACATAGCTCGAAATCTGAAGACACTGAAGCCTTTTTGCCTTTAGACTGCAGCATGGATTATGAAGGCCAAGCACATACAGTACCAGGGTAAAACACACAGTGTGCGACACCTTTTGACATTCCAGATGATCATGTACAGATCTCCAAAATATCTCCATTAATTGCATCATCCATTTTTTTCAAAGTGCTCTGCAACAACACTCACTTCACGACCAGGACGGATACACCTTTGCATAGCCTGGACATCAAACCCAGCATGAAGCAGCAGCCAGCACCTGGGTCCTGGCCTCGTCCAGATCAGCCGCCCTCACCTTCAGCAGGGCCTCCAGCTGCGCTTGGTCAATGGTGGCCTCGCCGCAGTACATGAACTCGATCAGGGTGCGCATCTCCAGCTCGGTGATCTCGCTCAGCATGACGATCGGCGTCTCCTTGGCCGGGATGTTCTGCGGCACGGGCGCGGTGTCACGCAGGTCGGCACGTCATGCACATGCTGGCCCCCTGCCACGCAAGCCACAGTGCCCTGCACATACCAGCCATGTGCCAGGCAGGGTGGTATCACATGAAGATGCAGGCCACACACAGCTGAAATAGGTTTGCTAGTTCCCTTACAAGTGGATCTGACTGTCAAGCTTCACTTCTGCAAGATGGTGAAAATATAAAGGCTTGAGTAAGTGCTGGTGATTTTGAAGCAGTGGCTACCATATTCTGAGCTTTCCTCCTTTCTCCAATTAATTAATGTATCAATTAATTGAGCCTATCCAGTCCTGTCCATTGGTCTGCTGGATTCAGTATAAGCATCACTACTCACATAGAGCAAAGCAATTTTAGTCTAGAATAGTGCCGACATCCTTGCCACAATATTGAGAAAGCCTCAAACACCCCGAACAAAGTGTGCCAGACATGTGGATTTATGTGTCAGGAACTGCTCACACACAGCTTGGCTTTGATGTTGGCAGCTGGCCAAGAGTCAGGAAAGGCGGCAGGCACAAAATTACATTATATACCATGTTCAAAGTGCCCTGCAAATGTTGTCTATGGAACTGAAGCAGTTATCTTGGGTAAGTGCAGACCAGGTCTTTGCAACATGTCATAATCAGTGTACCCAAACCCAAAGTCATTTCTATAAAATATTCAGTCTCACTCCATTATAGCAACTTAAGGAAACTCAAGTCACTTCAAATATAAGGAAAGACTCAGTGCATACAATAAGTGCACAAATCATGCCAAAATGCAATTCAACGTTACACTGTTCCTGGATATCATAGTGGTGCAAATATTGTGTGCGGCCAATGCATGCTACCTAGGTCATCTAATAAACAATGCACACATAAATAATATATTACATGTCCTGACAGAACTTCCATCCTGTGTTTGACAACAAAGCCATGCCATAAGGGACACCTTTTATGCATGCTTCTTTTGTTAGTCACTTTCTGGGACAAGTGCTCCAAGCCTCCTGACCAAATAAAAAGAATGGTCAACATTGGTGTTACTTTGCCAGTTTGTAATATTATCCAAACATACTCCAAGTACCTGAATTAAGAGATGGTACAGGCACATACTATATTCCAATTCAGTAACAGATTTGAATGTCACCATGCATCATAGCATTAAGTATTCAATGCAGTTGATAGATTCAATTGTTGGATACAGCACAGAACATAATGGCATCCATATGCACATCCCATATTTTGTTTCTTTGAGCCACATTCCACTAGAAATCAAGCAGCAAATAATGATACTTAGATATTCCTGAATAAAGACTAAATAATCATACCAAAAATATGGCCCAATATTTCCACTAGCAGCATGCAGTCATTACAAAATTCGGGAAAAAATGCAAGAAAATGTGTATGCTGAAACATCAAGCCAAGTTTCAGTGTATAATCATGAGTAGAGACTAGACCATGCAGCACATCTAACAAAACATTTGAAAAAATACATGCATGTGATAATGAAGTAACACATCATTGCTTAAAAAAATAGGCTCTAAGTCCCTGCCAAATTTTGGTTCATAGTGTTGGCTAGTTAAGATACCAACACAATCAGTGATCATGTGCCCTAACACCTGGAAGCAATCAGAGCATACACTGTGTGCACAGAAATCTCCTGGCCAACATGTTTGACTTGATGTTCATGACTAAGTCAAGTGTAAAAGATAGCCAACTCAGAAAGTAGGAACACATACTATGTATTTATAACATACATAAGCATGTAAACATATGAGCATTTTGCATACTACATTAAATAATTAAGCCTGGAGGTATCCAAAAGGCACAGTCAGGTAAAACATTACACTACTCACCTGTATAAAAAACAGCAACTCAGGTCTGATCAAAATCATCTACATTCTGATCAATACACATTCCAAAGCCACAATACACTTTGATGGACATCACAAAATAATGATGTGATGTTTTACCTGCAGAGTCTTCTCAAAGTAGGAGCTGCATGATGCAAGCACTATTCGATGTAGTTGAAATACTTGACCGTCACAAGCAACCATTACATCGCTGAACAAGTGACTACTTAATAGCTTCGTTAAGTAATTGTCCCAATTTCGCTGGTATTTGTTCCATTTCAGTGAGAACTGCTGAGTGGACCCCATAGTTCCGCTCTTCCGTAGATGCTCTGCAAGACAACGCAAAGACGACGTTTGAGAAGGCACGTGAAAAGACACGGACTTTCACGCACACCAAACACAAGCGTTACAGCTCAAGCGATTCACCTCCAAGAACATACAAGTCAAGACGAACTGTGGTCAATGACCCTAAATGAAATACCTTTCCCTATCAGGAACACACTACATTGGTCCCGGGGCGTTCACTCCAATCGCGTAAAAATAGCCCAAACAAAAGAGGGCATTGGACATGCAGGAGTACCAGAAAAATCGTATTGAAAAAGACGGCACCACAAACCAAATTATTATCTTCTTCAGCAGCGTAAGGCATCTGCAGCTAAATTGTTAGATTGAAGCCTACAGTGAAATGAACATAAGCATTCACATTTCTGTGAAATGTACCGCCTATAAATATGCAATAACTTCTACTATGTTTAACACATCATTAACTCAATGAATGACCATTAATTTAATAGGCAAAAGCCTATTCTAAACACAATGTCAATAGCCCCCGTGCACACAATAGACATGAATGAACACTGGGAATCGAATGAAACCTATATGTTTACGCCTTCAAAACACCTTGACTTCAGACTCAAATAAGTGCAAACATACTGTGTGGGTCAAAACGATAGCACTGTACTTCGGATGGCGATCCTTCGGCGGTGACTATCAACGAATCACTGGATCTTTCAAACACGCCATATTTTGCGAGCGTGAATTGAATTATCCTGACATTTTACTTGCCCCGAATTTACTGATTTTTTTAAATTTCAGGACATAACAGATGTCTACTGCGGAAGCTAAAAGAAACACTCGAATACACACGACATGATATCACGGATATTTGTGGCACAAAAAATTACTTAAATACATACTTCACGATATCATGGAGCAGCTGTGATTTCAATGGAATGTCTATCAGACCAGTTTACGGGTCAAAAGAGACCAGGTAGTCACGTTTTTGTTCATGTCAGGTTAAATATCCCGAAACAACTTGGTTCCTGTAAATTTTCGCACATGTCCATAGCACTTCCAGATTGTCCACACAAATGAAGTTTTAGGAAGTCCATCAAAACCTGATGGACATGAAAGTAAGTCCAATCGAGCTGTTGATGTACGTCCTGAAGGCGGCACGTCGACGATAAAAAACGTTCTCTCACAGGGCGTACGCACTCCCCACGTAGGTGAGAGGGCACAGTGTGCAGCTGTCTTGATAAACCGTGTTGAATGTCACGCAGGTTTTATCGAATACAGACATGTAGGGAATGCATACAACTCGTTTGATGGGCCATGCCGGGCCTGCACATCAGTGCAATCGGAAAGCTGCATGAAAAATGGTAAGGAAATCAATAATTCATTTGGGCGCAACAATTCAAAATTAGTGATGAATTTGACTTACTCATGCTATGTGGCATAGTAGGCCTTTGAAGGTAGACGACACCGGATGATTCGTTGTTAGTCACCCGATAAGGGATTGCCATCCGCAATATACTGACGTTATTGTAACCTTCTTGGTATTTTTACGCTTATATGAGTCTGATGTCAATGTGCTCTGTATAAAATCAAATATGAATCGACTTGGAGAAGGGTCAGAACTCAGTAAAGGAAAAAACTTGGGCAACGAATGCATCTTCGATCACTGCTAAACCATTCTTTTCTATGATGCCGTTCAAGAAGCCCTATTTGCTATGGCTGGTTTTCTTTCATTGTGGGGGACTTCACCGGTGAGAAAGCCGTCTTGGGACGTATTCTGAGGGCAACTTTGAGCCATTTTCCCACCAATTCTCTCAATGTTAGCCTTTTTCAGATATAAGAGCAACATTAGTATCTGCCACGCACCTCTCGCCTTCCTAGCCACCGCAGTCGTCCATTCAACCACCGTAACATGCCTACTTCAGGTTGCCTAGAAGCTTCATGAACCTGGATCAAACATTCAGTTATTTAGTGTCACTGGAACGGGCATGCATTGCCTACTATGGCTAAGTTACCAGGCTAAGTGAGATAAAGACAAAAAAGACGCCGGATGGTGCGTTCGCGTACGCACGTTTCAGAGTGGGGGAGGGGGCAGGCTCCACTTGTCCTGTGGAGAGCAGCTCCGGCGGCCGTAGGGGGGGGGGGAGGGGGGTGGGGGAACGAAAGACTTTGTTCACTTTCACATGACACATTTTGGAGAAAGGAAAATGCCCCGGTGGCTATACTTTATATACACGTGCAACTGTTTTCGACTGTTTGAAGAATATTACCTACTCAACTCATCCATGGCGTTCGGCAAACAAGACTTCTCAGTTTCCTGAACTTACTAAGGCGTCTTAGCAAGTTTCCAGTGAAGAGACACAATCATGCTACTGGCTAGGCATTTTGGTCCATTGGAAAGACCCCTGAATCCGCAGTTTACGTGTCAAAATAAGACCAATGCAAAGACTGGTCAGAATTTTTAAGTCGAGCCCATGGCCCCTACCGCCCCAATATTTTGTAAGTGCCATGATTCTGCCGATAACTTTTCAGGAGATGAGATTTCAAGCAAAATATTTCAAGCATTTGTCGCAGTATTATGGACAACAACAAATTGTAAACCTTCAAATATTGCCTGCCAAAAACAATGTGAAAAACATGAAAATGGGACTTCTCCTGCAACAAACAACTCACAGATATGAAGGTCCCTGTTTCGGTTATGCCTTGTCTGAGCCCTGCTGCCGTCCGGCGTCGGCGGCCACAGCCCAGACCCGGCCGCTCGTCAGCGACGGCCACCACCCACAACGCGACTGCGGAATAATTGTATGACTGTTTTGGTGCGTGCTTATGGATCAGCACCACTACCTGTTGGTGTGTAGATTTCGGGAGCTGCCCGCCTCAGCTGTGAATTGGTCCACCGTGCGTTCACTTGCCCCCTTCAAAGTAAGCGACTTGAGCCGTTGTTGTAAGAAGCACAAAGGTAGGTACACACGTTTTTAAACATGTTGCGTACCTATATGTGTCGTCGGTCTTTAGCGTCGCCCGTATTTTAGGAAAAGAGTTGACATTTCAGTTTTCATGTATTGCCAGCTTTTCATGCAACCTCCGTAAAACTATCACTAGCACGCTATTTGACTGAAAATTGTAATCGTTATTTGAAAGGCCTAATGAACTGCGGGCTGGACATTTTCTGTAATCACCATCATTACTTCTGTATTTCCCTGACGAGTATATGCCATTTTTAGGCATTTTATGAGACGGCTGAAATGCATGCTGATTAAACCACACTAAGAATACTTTGGATTGTGATTGTATGCTTGATGTACAATTAAACGATCAAGACTGCTCATTAAGCCCAAGTCTGACATGCCAGGACCCATTGCACCAGCTCATTAGACTTCGGCCGCGTGCTTTTCAGTCGTTGGTAAGTTGCGGTTCAGTGGTCATTTGTTGGGGTATTACTCAAATAATTTTATTTGTGCCGGTTCCCGCCGTCGTGTCCGGGTAGTTCAGGCTGCCGACCCCACCCCCCACCCCCCACGTGGCAGGCGCCTGGAGCTGAGTCCCAGGGGAGGCTGATTGATCCAGCACATGCCAGTTGGTGGGGGGGGGGGGGGGGGCGAAAGGGTCTCCACGATTATACGGCATGACGGCGCCAGTGTATTTGGTGGCGCATGAAAGGCTCCTCCGAACGGTTTTAGGCAGTTTTTCCGCCAAAATTGACTTCATGTAGTCTGAAACAGTTATGCGTACACACTGCTTGGACTACGCTACACAAGAAAACCTAAGGCGTTTTTGAAGACAACTCATACAGTGCCACGTACCATGGTAGCGCGGTACCACGCACCGCGACATGGCTGACATGGCTCAACACAGGCAGCACCCAAAGACAATACTGAAAGGTGACAAGCTTCTTCTTTCAAAACTTTACAAATGTGTGACTTACAAGTTTCACAGTTTGCCCGAGCCTAACTGTTGACACAGGGCGCCGAATCGTGTCATCAAAACAAACGCATTGGACGTGCAATGCATTCGCACTTTTGCACAATGCACTTGTGATTAATGTTGCTGCACAGCTTGCCCCTGCTCGACAAGCGCACCTGGTCATCCCCTGTTCCTGAAACCAAAACCGTTCAGAAATGTCTCCCGCAAACTCAAGGGATGAACATCGTTGTCAGCATCAGTGGTTGTTAGTTCCCCTGAAAGCTTGCTTTAAATAAATCGTGCATTTGAAACGGCTGAATGCCACGTGGCTGACGCGCGAAGGAGTAAATATATTTCATTTTATCATATAATGCGCAAGCACAATGAACAACACTGCTGGTTGCCCAAAAACAAATATATAAACAGCTTCACAGCGTAAGATCTACCCGGTTTAGTCGAGGTTTGCTTGAAACGGCCGATATTCTCCCGGCGTTTCATAAAATGCCGAAATGACGCGTCGGTCAGGCGAAAAGTCATCATGGTGCCGACGGCAAACGCCCACGGATCACGGCATTTCCATTACTGCCTTAGCGTAGTAGCGGTAGTTTGCGAAGGTTGCAGGATACGATGACATGATATGGAAACTTAGCTTTTGCTTGACAGGCTGGAATGCGTTAAACACTAATAAGGTATCCATATCAAAATACACAAACCATTTCTGAGGAGACCGTGAGCAGACAGGCAAAACAGTATGAAAAGACAAAACGAAGCTTTTAGTACAAGAGTACTTTTAGAGTTTGCCCCGAAATATCTCCCTTCGCCGTACACGGTACGATAAGATGCTGCTAGTTGTTGTCCAGGCGCGGTTTGATGGCTCGTGAGCTTGATAAAGGGGGCCGAAAACTGCAATGTGGGGGGGGGGAGCTGAGGTCAACATCGTTGCCTGCTGCCCCTCACTTAAAAATTGGGGGATGGTCCCCTTGCCTCACCCTCCACACCTACTCTTTCGCCCATGAGGCAGCTGAAAACATCTCATCTCACACTGTTTTTGCCTAATATTAAATGTATTGCCCTTAAGCGAAATTCATTGCCTCCCAAAGTTCAAGTCTATCTCCGCTCCTGGTCGTAATGGAGATATCACCCTCTGGTGCATCTAAAAAAAAACGGATTAAAACAAGAATTGACGCGAGCCGATCCGGGGTTCTTCGCATGCATGTATTTGTTCATGAACGAGCATTCCATACAAACCTGGTGACTTAAAGTGCTCGCCATGCACCGCAGATCTGCTACTCAGTGACAGCAGTGTCGAACAACATGTCACACCTTGCGATGTCAGCAGATAAACCACGCATTACGAGCATGAATTGTCTTTCGCTTAATTGTGCCGCAGTGATCACGTAGGGAACGACCTCAAGGGCTGGATCGTGTGTCACAGGGTCACAGCTCGTGGCAAAACATCCCACTCTCGTTTACATGCACCTATGTATTGGGACGCCCTTTTCGTGCGCTCAATGCGGCACGGAAACAGCTGCAAACTGCAGATCGTGAGCACTCATGAAGTTGTCATTACGTCAGTGTTTAAATGTTTTGGTCCGATTACCAGGAACGTTTTGAAAAGCTCGGACACATAAATGTTCACGCCTTTAAATCGCATTTATGACGTGCTTTAGTGGGCATGCAGCTAATGCGAGCAATTCGGTTGTCCATGGCCGTCGCCTGAGGCACCCGCTCCTCGCGAATTTTCACGTCGTGGCAACTTACAACAAATAAAAAACAAGGCAGTTCTTTAAGTAACAAACAATGCTCACATGCATAGCAAATCTTTCTCCACCTGCGCACCGTGAGGTCTCTAGCACTAATCGCACTAGCATAGACTTTTAAACTTGGATCGTTAGTCCAGGCCACGTTAAGGTCGTGCAAACCGCTCCATCGAATGTTGGCATTGACCTGTTTGCGCGGTTTGTCATCTACAAACGGGAGTTTCAAACGCACCGGTTTGTCTGCCTTACATTTCTACATTTTCTCCGCGAACTTAATGTAGCGTCAAATCGAGAACGTGCAGCACGAGCAGCAGACCTCACCCGGAGCTTTAAGTGTCCATTTCCGCGGACAAGGATGAACAGTTTGATTAGAATACGCTCATAGGACTGTGGATCAGGCAATGCACGCACTATTCTGTGCATTTGTGATCAAGGAGCTGCTTTCTTAGAAGCCATGGGATGCGCCAAATTGCAACGCGATTTCATGGGACAGTCCAGGGCTTTAAAGTAGAGCTCCGTGGTATCACATTTCTGTGCTACTATTTTCACTCATGGCTATAAGCAAACTTAAAACCTTGATCATTGATCATCCCTCTTGATAGCATCGCCTTATTAGCACCTTCCAGTATTACGAAGGTCGATAACTACCAGCATGATAGCTTTACATTCGTAACGCCGAAACAACGGAAACTCAAAGCCTTGCTTGCTTATGTAGAGATTTAGAGCCTAGATTTAGCTCCCGAACATACACGAACGACTTCCTCCCAAATATGTTGTCGCCTTCTTAACCAAGTTAAGCAGGGGGCTAGAGCCCCTTGAATTTAATGGGCAACTACCCACCTAAGTAGATGCCCAGGCAAAATGACGATATTGAGTCACCCAGCGACATAACGTACTGATCTTGAGCTGATCTGAACAAAATTATCAATAGCACCCAGGGTTTCAGGATGCCGTTTTATTTTTGGGGCACGCAAAGAACATGACGAGCTTTGCCTTGTCGTTGTCTTCGTCTAAGTTAGTTGCATCTGACCGTATTTCGGTACGATGGCTAGCGACCCCACACTGACGGCTAGCCGGCAAGCCCATTTAGAGATCACTTGATGGCTGATGAGTGACGCAGGGCCTCAAAGTTAAACTGAACTGTTTGAGGTATTAGCTGTTGGGGATCATAGCAACTACGATGCGCCCTAAGAAAATGAATGTTTTTATGCCCCACTTTTTATTGGTTACCCAATTCTTAGGTATTCCCCTCTTTTATTCAGTCATTATCCGATGAGATAAACCCGACGCATATGTATCTTAAAACCACATAATAGCTTACACATGGCGACAAAAGCTAAGAGATAGAGCTTACGTAATCATTTTAGCACCTGTGCAAATTTGCAATCGGGACCGAATGGCTAAAGGGAGTGTTTCACGTTTGAAGACATTAAAGCAAGCATAAGATATGATGAAACGAGATCACTTATTATTATTGGTACGCTTTCTGAGTGAAAAACTGCTCCAGACAGCCCAGTTTTCTGTTTAGCAAATATGCTCGTTAGTGTGTCATGGTTTGATTACGTCATCGTGCCTTGCACAACATTAGTTTAAAGCCAGTTGACGGCTGCTATGTCTGGAAATCGCGCTAACGAACGTCAGATATGAACACCTCGACAGTATGTTCTTCTTGGCCTTGATCACTGCATGAGTTATGGAATCGCAGGATATGAATGACGTTATTATGACGTCATGAATGCCAAGGTAGCTTTGAAATAGTCTCCCCGACATACCTTTCCCCATTTTCGCAGGCGTGTAGCCCAGAAACTGGAGGAGTTTATGTCTTAGAAGAAGGGCTGGATTGTGAACAGCACCGAAATGTCTTCAAGATGTCTATTAGAGGTTCCAATCCGTGTAAATACTCTTTGCACAGGTCCCCGATCGGCTCACTCCTCTGGCATGCAAAATGCATACCGTCTTGGCAGAACTGCACAGCAGCATTAGTGCTTTTCGCAACATACCTTATCCTGTTCAGTTTCAGTTGGGAGGCCGTGCCCCTCCTCCCGGTCTGAAAGTCGGGCGGAGGGGGAAGCTGCCCCTCAGTCCCCCTTGTCCTACGCCTATACCCATCGCGCATGGACAGCACGTTACCTGTACTCTGTCTTGGTGGTATGTCCACAGCCGGTATGGCAATATGCTTGAAAATTCAGGCCGTGAACGGACATGTAAATAACATGCGTTGTTGAACAGCGTGCACAGTGTCTTCTTTGGACAACTATCGTGTGAGACCAAGGGCGCTGTCAGAATTTGCAGCAGGAGAGCCATCATAATTTGCACGGTGGGAGGAAGGAGGCGTTTTTCTCGTCCTTCTCTCCATCTCTCAACCTCCACCGGTCTGACCGCCAATGACCATGTCCCAGCCAACTGAGTCACAAAGTCATGTCCGTGCATGCCCCGCACGTCTTTGTTCTAGCCGCCTTTGAATTGCTTTGTCTGTCCGTGTTACATAACCCCCATCGGGACGGTGTGCGTCACTTGAAGTACTTTGTGTCTATGTGCCACATTTTCCAATATCATTATCTCCGGTGCCCCACCTCGTGTGTTTTTCCTTCCTTCTGAGTCAACTCCATGTGTATCCGTAAGTATGCTCCTTGCCATACATGCGCACACCTCTCGTCTGTGTGGACTCATCCATATCCGTTTACATTCACACCTTTCTGCGTCTCCTGATTGCTGTTTGGCCTGATTTGCTGTGTCGTAGCCAGCCGTTTTTCTGCCATACTCCCAATTTCTTTTCCGCAAATGTTTGCCACTGGACTACGTACTTGCCTGTCGTTTGTCGTTTGTCTGACGTGCTTGTCCTTTGTCTCCTGCAAATATGCGCCCACTCGAGTGTGACCTCTTTGCCTGCCGTTTGCTCGCTGTCTTTGCCATTTGTCCCTTGCAAATCGTTGTCCACCCGATTGTGTCCTGCGAATGCATGCGGTTTGTGGTTCGTTTGTGTTGTGTCCGTTTGCGTCCTGCCTGTCTACCATATCGGAAGGAAGCCAGGGTCCGTCGCTGCTGTCCTGTCCAATCGCATTCACGCTACCGTTTTTGTTCAGCATTTTTCTTGAAAGTGAATGAGTGCTGACAGGATTGAGGCAATATCATGCGAAATAATCATATTTCACATATAGGTTGCAAATAACCATCACAATTTGTTTGGTTTAGGTGTGACGGGCTGTGCACATCCTACAATTTTCTTTTTCTTGATGATCTCGAAGTCTGAAATAGAGCTGTCCTTCTCCGGCGCCTTTCCCTAAGAAACAACTGATCTTGGGCTGAATGTGTTAAGACTCACAGTTGGACTCGGGTACAAACTAGGGCTCTGGAACAACTCCTTTTTTCAGCGAGGCAACAACGCATTTCGTGTTGTTCATACACAACCACGGGTTTTTCAGAGTTTATTAAGAAATAACTTATCCATAACAAAGGGTCTTATTGTACACAATATCTCACAGCGCGCAGCCAGTATCACACTCCCCTTGCAATGACGTCACGTGTTGAACCATTTAACAGCTAGACCTTCGCCTCAGCTACACCTCGACTAGTGCGCACCAACATCAAAACCGCGTCTCGAATCGTCCTCCGACCAACAGCGTCGCCTTCGTCACGCGCCGGCCTCAGTGGTAGCCCTTGTTCTCGATGTTGTGCTTGACGCCCCACTTGAAGTTGCCGTCGTAGTCGGTCTTGACGAACGTCTTGACGTAGACGGGGCCGCCCTTATGGTGGTAGGAGGGGGCCGGCGCGTAGGCGGGCTGTCCGTACGAGTCGTCGCGGGCCTGGGCCTGGAGGCGGACGGGCGGGCCCTCCCTCTTCAGCCGGGCCTCCTCCGGCGCACCTGTCCAGAAGGGGAGCACCCGTTAGATGGCGCCAGGGAGCGGTCCGTCACGAGGGGGGGGGGGGCAGAGATGGACGCCGCCCGCGTGGCCGGCGAGCCGGCGATAGGCGTGCGAGGAGCAGGGACGTGGCGATGCACAGCTCGTGACATGTGGCGGGCGCGGGCAGCCAGCCATGCTATCCTACCGAACCAGTTGCATGTTCAGAGAAACGCTAGATCGGCGAGAGGCGATACATTGGTAGCGAGGTGGTGCATACCAGCCACTGGCACAGTCAGGCTGAGCTCTGCAAGCGACGCGCTCCCTGTTCGGACCGCTTAGAGCCGTACATAACCGCCGTCTCATGCCCGCTTATGGCAGTCATCAAGAACATGCCCAATTATGCTGGCAAGCGACTAGACCTTCGCATGCGCGTGAGCCCGAGGCCGGCATGCGGGTTCCGGCCGTCACGCGGCTGGGTCGTTCGGAGTACCGCGAGCCCGGGGTGTGTCACGGCGTGTCGTGCGGTGTCATGCCGTGCGGTGTCATACGCGCGGTGTCAGTCCGGTGTCAGCGGCTGTGGCGTGCTGCGGCGCGGTGCCGGATGCCCCACACAAAGTGTCCGTCCTTGTCCGTCTTCAAGAAGGTATAGACGGGACCCGGGCGGGCGCCGGTGTCGTGGCCAGGCTGCGGGGCGCGGCGAGCCCGGCGCGGCGGCGCTGTCGTCATGGCGACGGGTCAGCCGCCAGAGGTCACGACCTCGTGACCCCCGGCCGGCGGCACGCTTCTGATCGCCGCAGGATCACGCTCGTGTCGCGACTTACGACTTGAGGGAATGTGGTGAAAACAAACGTGATTGGGGGACAGTTTTGCTCAACTTGGCCAATGATTTTCGCAAAACGGGCCAGCACAGGAGGCGATGGGACTGCTCATGATTGCGACTACAAACGGACACGTGCCGTGGGAGACGGGCTTGCTCAGGAGGATCCGTGCGCCAGTTCAGCTTAGCTCAGCTCAGCTCAGCTCAGCACTGCAGCTCAGGCGGCTGCTTCGCGGCAGAATAGCGCGACAATTCAGAGCAGTCGACCAATGTGTTGCGGTCATTAGTTCTTCCAATTTCAAAAATTTTATGAACATGTAGTTCAGTTAAGGCCTTGCAATGGTGTACTATTTTTAGTTTCAGTCAAGAGTTCTCGTGTACCGAACCAAATGACGAATGCAAGAAGTATTACCCCAGAATAAAGAGCGGGACTTCATTTGAGGTTATGCACTGGCACGGTATAGTGAGCAACACCACGAAAAACAGATGCATCACTGAACATGTTTGCACATCATGCTGCGGTTTTCAAGGGAATTGTTACGTTTCTTCTGAGAGAAAACATCAGGAGTGGGCAATCGCGCGCCTTTCATTGACATTTTCACCAATAAATTATCTGAAATTGTGCCGGCAGCTATCCAGGATGCTGTGCGTTCAGTGGAACCGACACGTAGTCCAATGAACCCGCCCAGGGGCTTGATACCTGGCGAAATCCACTGGCGAATCGAGTTCTTCAATTCGCCGCTCGTGCGCTGGTTATTGTCGCGCAGGTCAGGGATCACGGGGTGAAGGACCGCTGCCTGGGAGCAGCCAGCTTTCTCCCCCTGCACCCGGGATGGAATCGCCCACCGCATCGCCGCCCGCCAGCGCCGCCGTCTCGGTTTTAGAGAGCCACCTCTGTGACCCGGTCAGGTGGTGAGAATGGGAAGGGGTCGTGCCAGGTCAGCGTCAGGTCGGGGTCTGATCCACTCACCGGCGGCCACGTCGTCCGGAACCACCGACTGGGGCACGGGCAGGGCCTCCGTGATCACCACCACGGCCAGCAGGCCCAGCGCAATCTGCAGACGAGAGGCAACACATCTGGGTTATCCGCTGCGCGAGAGAAGAGCGACTGACGGGGCGATGGTAACCATTAGGGCTGGGCTGCGTATAGCATTATTAATCACGTGACCAGACAGGGGCCGACATAAGGCCCCGGGTAATAACAACATACTGGTGAACTTTTGCCGTTTGGCAATGTGATGACCCCGGACGCGAATTAAAGTTCTGTTAAAGATGATGTTGCGGTGCGAAGCGGTAACAAAACAGGTTCCTGTGCACTTCACATACTCCTGTGCGCACTGTGGGCTAATCAATTTTTAACAAGTTGCGGTAAGAGCAACTATTCTGCAGTCAGCAAGGGCTGGTATTTGGTCAACAAGCCTCCAAATGTGACATCAGCAGTGGGTCTGGCTTGGCTCCAGAAACGAACAAGGACAGAGCTCAGAGAACAGCATGCGGGGGCGAAGAGAGTCCCACTGTCGATGCGTACGCGTCCGACGCGTGCTCTCAGTAGCACGACGGACAAAGCGCGCCACGCTCGACGCAGCGGCAAGCTGCCACCGCGACTTCAGCCCCGGAAGCCATCCACCACGTCAAGAACCTGGAGCTGCAGTTGCGAAGACTCAGCATCAGCGGCTTTTAATCGGCCGCTCCCAACACGGCCGCCACTCAGGGCAGTCAGCACGTCTGTGGCGGCCGCCACCACCACTTTCCCTGCGACACCGCCTCCACTCGTCACTCACCAGTCTGAGGGAGGCCATGGCTGTCTCGATGCCGGTCCCAACACAGAATGGAGCCTTCGCTTTCCCGGCGGTGCCTTTATACGGCGCGCTCCTGGCGCTGCTTTTCCCGAGCTTTCGAGCGGCGAGGCGGCGGCC
This sequence comes from Pollicipes pollicipes, assembly GCF_011947565.3. Taxonomy (NCBI): domain Eukaryota; kingdom Metazoa; phylum Arthropoda; class Thecostraca; order Pollicipedomorpha; family Pollicipedidae; genus Pollicipes; species Pollicipes pollicipes. Next base: position 25,505,750 of record NW_023596136.1, on the reverse strand, counting down.
GGCCTACCGGAGGGGTTTCTCTGGTGGCGGCGCCGCCGGGTCAGCCGGGCGGGACCCGACAGGCTGTCCTGCACGCCGCTCGCCGGTGTGTGGGGACGTGGTCAAGTGCAGAGTGTGGGCTGGTGGGGCCCGGCGTGTATGTGATGGCCAGGTGTCAGGTACGCGGCTCTGCTTCACGGCTTGCAGCGTGGCAGTCTTTTGGGATTTTTCAAAATCATTTTGGGGATTTATCTTCATAAACGTTGTGCCTAATGTTCATGCTTGGAAATATTTTGTTCCTGAACTAAATATTCCTCCAGTAACTACCCCACGAGTTCCATTCATGTGCGGAGTCGATCGACAAGAACACAACGGCCTTGTAATTTGTTGCGCCCGACCGGCTCTACGCGGCGAACACGCCACTAGCTGCAAACAACTTTACCGTGCAAAATATACTGCACGGAAAAAATGTCAAACATTGCTGCACTCTGTCGCGGACATTAGGACACTCAACATGCAGGGCTGTAATCAAGTGCACTTATCGGTAATTTGACTCGTAACTGCCTTGCAGCGTGATTTGTGGGCTTCATAAGCGGGGCTAGCGGCCGAGCTACGATTTGCCTAAGAGGATGTTGGACTTCCGGCAAGGACGCCTCCCGGCTCCAGGCGACCCTCATTTTCAACAAGCTGGAACTGAGTTTCCTTTCCTTGCTGCAGCGGTGCTGTGCGTCCGAGCCGAGTCGGAGTGCTTCGGTGTTTTATGTTTTCTTTGATTATGAACATTAGAGGTGCCTGTGATGGGGACACGCCGGCCACTCCTTTGCATCTATGTGAGTCGTAGATTCCAAGAGGAAAACGAAATGAATAGCCGTATGACGCCGAAAACAGCCGTGATGAAAAGTAGCGGGTTTGGCACCGGGAGAGACTACCCCCGGACAAAGGAGGGAAGGGGGCTCTATTCCCACTATTCTCCCACTGGGTGCGTCACTGGTGCATCTCTTTCCCTGAACAGCAAAACACAGACAGTCCAAAATCATGTAATTTATCCTTTAACAGGGTGGACATTCAGACAGAGTTCAAGTATGAAACAAACCCTCTGCAAGTTCACCTCACCACGTCCACACTTGTGCAGGGATTCACGTCCTGACACCGGAGACCAGGTCACCGGACGCCAGTCACGCGCCATTAACCCGTCGCTCTCCCCGGTCCCCGCTCCCCCCCCCCCCCCCCCCCCGCCCGCCCGCGCCCGACGCCATCGTTTCACGCGTGAGGTGACTATCAGGCGATCGGCGCCTCGTGAAATCGGCTCCTGCTCTCCTGGCACGTGGCACCCTGTCGGCGACGCCGCTGTAGAGCCGCTCGTCACCGGACCCGGCGGTCTGTGACGCGGCGAGGCGGACACGGTCTGGTGATGTCGCGAGAAGACGGCGAGGAGGGCACGGTCTGTGACGCGGCGAGGTGGACACGGTCTGGTGATGTCGCGAGAAGACGGCGAGAGAGGCCGGCGAGAGGGCACGGTCTGTGACGCGCGAGAACACGGCGAGGAGGGCTCGGCCTGCGACGCGACGAAGCGGATAGGTCTGGTGATGTCGCGAGAAGACGGCGAGGAGGACACGGTCTGTGACGCGGCGAGGTGGACACGGCCTGGTGATGTCGCGAGAAGACGGCGTGACGGCGAAGCCGTCCTACGGAGGCGCATGGGTCTGGTCGGAGGATCATCTGGGGGGGGGGGGGGGGGCCTAGGGTTGTTAGGAGTAGGTAACTGTGCCCGAGCGTGGTGATGTTGACAAACGGCGAGAGAAGATGGATCTTAGTCAGGGTGGATGATGGTGGATTCCTGACCGGAAGCAATTGCTGGGTTGTCTGCGTCACTCTGGAAGGTGCCGTTAACAAATCAACTGTTAGCGGCTATTGCCTGCCGTTAGATACCTCTAATTCAGCCCTAATGCAAGCCTGCCGTCAGTGAGGGTTACCGATAGTGCCAATGTAAAATATGCGGTCATTGCAAGCAATGACAGGAGAATTAACGCAGAACATTCCAAGGCCTCACACAGCTCATCAAACGAGAGGTTTGACGCCGTTTTTATAAATTGGGAAAGATTCCTCATTCCAGCTGCACTTGCCGATGGGTGGTGCGAAACTTAGCGGTTACTTGTGGACTATAAACGCTGCCTTGAAGCAGCGGGCTTTCTCGTGCTTCATGTCAATGACTGTTTGACAACGTCGTTTAACCATTACCTCCTGGTATATCGAAGGTCGGTTGTTTTCGACAGGAGTTCGTAGGAAAACCAGGATGCCGGAAACCAAGACCTGAGGCCATTGTGTATTAACATTACGAGCGATCTTTTCTTCTGATAGTAAAAAGCTCATCATGCTGACATTGAAAGCTACAATGTACGTTATAAGCAAGCATGCTCTTATAACTACCCATATTGTCATGTACTAGCGCAGCCCAGCACACTGGTGCGCATATCTATATGCGGAAAGTGAAATGCATAAATGAACGAAAGCATCAGGAAAATTGTGTCTTCACTGTTCGCATTTCTTTCCATGTTCTCTTCTTGTTCCCTTGACTTTCCATCCCTGCTTACAATTTCTTTCCCCTCTTTCTCTAATTCGCCGTAATGCTGTATCTTTCCTTCTCAGCAGGCTATGACTGAACGCATTATTCATTTCCACGAACCTGTACACATTGAACGCTGGTCGCGGATAATAAAAACAGCTTAAGGGCTTAGCTTTCAGTAATCTGCTGCTCGATGACTGATACCTTATTTCCTCTGTGCAATTAAATGACTTTCAGGCTGCCTTCAATTTTTCCATGAGACCATCGAGTGGTTATCAATGTGCCCGCAACAGGTACTGCAAGCGTGCAGGTTAGAGCTGCTTCATCTCTGCTTCACGCAACTCGCCCTCAACGCCATGCATATGGGCATTGTCTTTGAGTGCACGAAAAACTTGCGCACGTTAGAGCAAATACATGGCCCTGCATCCTCATGCTATTGAAACTGGTGGTAGAAGATCGGGGGAAGGGGGGGGGGGGAGCGGAGCAAGTAGCGTACCCATATTCCGTAAATCAACGGTAACAAACGTGCGGTCAGACCCGCACAGTGCCGCAACTGGACAAAAACAAACACCGCCCCACACAGCATCACTATTCAAGGCCTTCCCATTTTGCGCATCATATTGTCATACCATATCATGCCCATATCGTATGCCCATATCATGCCCATATCGTCACACGTTGATACCGAAACTTCCGCCATTTGAACGTCCACGCAAGCTCGCGATGCAAGTGGTGGGTACGAACGTGTTCTGGTTCGGACCACGGCTCGCTGTTCTCTGTTCTCTGGCTCGCTGTTCCCTGTGCCTCTTATTGGTTCACGCTCTCAGTTATTCATGAGCTCTCCAACTGTCTGCTCGATGTATGCCTTCACGCCGCCGTCGGTCCCGGCCAGGGGCGGGACCGACACCGTGTAAAAACAACCATTGCTTGGTAAACAGCAGTTAAATCTCGGGAGACATTGTTTCGGCCGGGAGGCAGTCCAGAAACAAAGGGTGCCGGTTGATAACCTGCGGTCACGGGTCGCGTGACGCAGGGCGTGACCCCTGTTTCTCTCCTTTGGTTTATGCGTGTGGCCTTACAGCTTTCTTTGTCGTAGATGCACCCCTAAGATTGCGTCGCTGGCTATTTCTCTTTCCTTCGAGATCGCCTCTCTCGCGCAACCGCACGATTCTCCTGCCCTGCCACATTTCCCAACGGCGTCATCAGCAGCGCACGCCTCTCAACAGCCCGCTCTCAGTCAGGCCGCTCCTGTGCGAGCCTGCCGTGGCCGCCCACTGACACCCCACGCGGTCAGCCTGGTTGCGTGACGGACCGCCGCGGCCTCCGCGCACACTCATCCGGCCGCCGACGGACTATTGTGGCGCCCGACCGGCCATATGGCGGCCTGACGCGTCCGCTCGGGGCGAGTTCCTTTGTGCGGCGGGCGCCGCGCTCCGAGTAACTGCTCATTGTTGTAGCTGCTGCGTGCGAGGAAGGGTACTCATCGTGCCGCAACGGTGCTCAGGGGCGCGCCCAGGCACGTGCTCGAGGAGGGCGTCATGAACTAGATGTTGATAATCGTGATCAATGATGTTGACACCTTTGTTGCTCGGAGTTGATCTCGAAGTCATCCTACCACAGAATTGTTTCTAGTTACGCCTCTGTCATCACAGCTGCGTCCGCGTCGCAAAGGCTTGTCTTCTGACTTGACTACGCTCTCACTTACCATACATTGTTGGTGCAACTTTTTCCGCAGCTCCGTTGTTACCCCGCAGCTGGCTTTTGGTCGTCACTTCTTTTTCCGGGGAGGAAGTGCACCGCCGATTGTTTCAGCTAAACGGCTTTGGTCAATGTAGCTAAACCCGCGGCTGCTCGCGCATTATGGGATAGCAGTATCATGACGTGGTGTTCGAAATCATGGCATCATGACGCGGCGTTCGAAACGCATCTCACCATCACTAGGCGCATCGGCTGGACAAGGGTGGAGGAGATGGTGCGCCGCCACGACTTTGCGCAGAAGCAAAAGCCATAATGTATGTATATATACATATATATATATATATATATATATATATATATATATATATATATATATCCATGTGTGTACATACCGCAGTCAGTACCTCCCAGCCATATCGCACACGTCTGTTCGTCGCGCCCCTGTATCGTCGCTCGACACCCGTGCCGCGGTGGCCGGGATGCCGCAGCTCCCAATGTCTCGACCATGTCAAAACTCAACGGGAGGTGGCGTACAGAGTCGCATCATTCTGAAACACGCCAGGTCAACGGAGTCGGCTGCCGGGGACAGCAACGTGGATGTCACTGCACTGCACTTGGACGGTTTTATTGTGATGCATGTATTCATAGCCAGCGTATTAAGTAGCACCTGTATTCTATTTTTGCTGTTACATTGAATGATACTTCGTCTCATATTTTACGGCATTACGTAAGCACATTGACTGAATTCGTAATAACCCTCGCATGGAAGGATTCTAATAGATGATTACGACTATGGCAATGGCTATGACTAAGTGTTCCCGCCATGCCGAGCAGCTGCAGCGGCTGCTCGGCAGCGGCTGCTCAGCATGGCGGTTGCTGGCTCGGCAGCGGCTGCGCGTGCATGGCTGCTCAACCAGTGCAGCAGCTTGGCGCGGGCCGGTCACGAACGCCCACACCAGGAGGGTCTTGCGCATGGGGAGACACAAGTCAGGCGTCCTGCGTTTCCGTCGTCCCCGGACAAGGCCGTGCTTCATACGCCTCCGAAGTTACGCGACACCGACTCTTTTGCGAATTTCGACGTTTTTTGATATCCAGCTGGCCCTCCGGACGGACGGCTCGTCAGCCGGCAGCGTCCGCTTCCTGGCGGAGCGCGGCCGCTGACGGGCCGGCAGCGGCGCCGCTCCGGCCGCGCCGTGCCGCGTCCGACGCCGCCGACTTTCTCCGGGCCACCATACATCATCCGGGCTGGGGCCGACTCCCGACGCCAGCCTGGCGGCGCACCGGACCGTGACGGGCCGCGTGACGGCGCTCCGTGACGGCGCTCCGTGACGGTCAGCGTGGGAGTCCGGCGTGATGGTTGCTCTGACCGCCCGGCATCGCGCACGTCATGATTGCCTGCAGCTAGGTGCCGCTACAGTCGGTCGTGACGGTTGTGACAACTGACGTGACAACTGGCGTGACAACGGGCGTAACAGTCAGCACCAGGATCAGGCGTGACAGTCTACGTGACGGTCGATGTGACAGTCTGGGGTCTGTACGCCGGCAGCCACATTGCTTCGTACTTGTTAGTGTACCCACCAACGCGCGTCAGTCTTGCACTTATTAGAATAGCTAGGTGAGCACATGAGCCATCAGTGTCCTTACAGAATAGGGCTGGAGCGAGGCATGGGGTAAGCCTGAAATTGAGATAAAAAGTAATGGATGGCGCACCGGTCTCCGGGGGCGCGAGTCGAGCGCCCGGGAGAAGGCGGCCTTTCTATGTGGCGCCGGTCGATTCATTAAAAGTGAAAAGCCGCCGGTTGCGTGGCCGTTAGTTGTGGTAATTGCGACAGGAGGCGAACGGCCGCCGGACTGTGCTCCCCGCCGGGGTCAGGCACAGACGAGCGAGGTCAGCTTTAGGGAGGTCCTCCACAGACGGAGTGTGGAGACGTGCTTCCCGGCAGGGTCAGGCACAGACGAGCGGGGTCAGCTTTAGGGAGGTCCTCCACAGACGGAGTGTAGAGCCGTGCTTCCCGCCGAGGTCAGGCACAGACGAGTGGGGTCAGCTTTAGGGAGGTTCTCCACAGATGGAGTGGGGTGTCAATCTGAAGGAGAGGCAGAAGAGAGACAGAACAAGGAGGGGAAAGGAGAAAGAGGGAACCAAGGGAAAGAGGGACGTGGAGGAGAAACGTGGAGAGAGGGTGTCTTTAATGAAAGAGAATGGACGAAGTCCATTTATTATTATGTGGGGACACCTGGCAACACTTCACACGCTGTGACGCCGTAAGCGCCGGCCATGGTTTAAAAGTTTTCTCTACAACATGCATTTAGTGGTGCGCCATTGTAATCCGATGGATGCCATATGAAGGAAACCGCCACGACAGGGTGTAAATGGCATCTCAATAGATGTGAATGAAGTTTTAATGCTGTACACTACAAAAGCCCCCACGATACTCCTCCGATTCATTCCGAAAGGACGTGCGGCTTCAAAGTCTCCTTGCCGTCCGCATGACTGGTTATTTGCCGTCGGACTCTGAAGCTCTCGCGGACTTTCTGAAGCACTTCCCAAGAGCTGAGATGTGGGATAGTCAATCAAAACATATAAACTTCTCCAGCCGCTAGAGCGCAGCAGACAGCAACGGCAGCTCATAGAAACGGCGGCTGCCCTGTCGGATTCTTCCAAGTCTCCTCAGCTCGCTGCGGAATGCTTCCGACTGGTGGCGTGGGAGTCATAAGTGACTGTCAAGGTAGTGTTATATCAGGCTTGACAAGCTGTCAGACATAGACTGCACCAATGACGTCAGTAACCACTCGGCACGCATCAGCACAATCACGCTGCATACGCAAAGTCATTGTTTCCGATGCGCTGTGTTTGACTCATCAGTCATTTTGATTGGTCGATGTGGGGCTCTGCGAGCGTTTTTGATTGGCATGCAACTCTTTGGTTAAATTCGATCAGTTCTGTATGCAAATTTTGGCATCTGCGTGGGCTCCCCACGCCGACTCCCTCGCGGCTCTCCGCCGGCTCTTTGGTCGCGGTGCACTGGGCTGGCGTATTCAACCGTCGAGGACGCCAGTGTTCATGTACTAAGTGGGATCTGATCAGTGGGTCGGACGGCCCACTTAAATCGATGGATTGGCCGTTATCTTCTGCCTTCTATCACATACTTGTGCATGGAACTGCTTTAAAAAACGGGTCAAGGGGATGACACGGTCCTCTTTGCTGAGTAAAAAATGACGAAGTGCACCTTACGTATGCCAATTGCAGGATCATTCGAGCATGAGGTAAGTTTGATGTCTTCGAAAACGCACTGAGGGGTCGGTTTTTAGTGGGTAGCGCTTTGTTTTGTGTACTTTTTATTGCTATCCAAGTAAGTCAAGGTAAATTTTGGATTACATCGGCTGCCAAAACGGGACAATTTGAAGTTTTGTTTAACTGTGGATCACGACACACATGACCAATATGTTTCATGTCTGCTTGCCTCTGATAAGATGATCACACGACATTAAGTAGAGCATCCTTTGTTTACTCATTCGAACTGACGTAAGACTTTTTTGGAATGTCAGCAGCCAAGAATTGCAAATCTTGACGATTGCTATCCACGGCGTCTCGAAACATAAATTCCACATTTTCCTTATATGTTTGCATCCGACGGATTGGTTGATTAGTGTGCTATGTACTGCAATCCGAGTACATAAGTTGCTTTGGCTTGCCAGCAGCCGAAGATGGGCAATTTTCAATTTTGTTGATCAGTGTGCCATCACGTTGACGATCTACATGTTCCGTGTTTGTTTGTCTCCGATAAACGGACTACGGCGAGGCAAATTTTCTGTACTCGTGGTGAGAGTTTTTGAGGGTTTCAGCATTTTCTCTTAAGTGTGTTAGTATTTTAGCGCCCACCTGTAAAGTGTGTTTGTATCGTCCAACGACTGGCTTTTAAAACAAGTCCTGCAAACTATCGTAGACAGTGTGCTTAAAACATGGAGACCGGAACGAGAACAAAAGCCGGTATAACACAGTTCTGTTGAGCGGATTCAAGCGGTTGGCAGGCATGTGGGAGGCTGCAGGTTAATATTCTGGAAATTTTCAACTACGTATGTGTCACAGGGCCATTTGCAGTAATGCTTGTTGAATCAGAGCCTATGCTAGACGTTCTCAACGACCTTGTTTTATCTCCCTTGCGTTATCACTTTTGTAGCGCTTTTCCAGTGCAAGCTCGTGCCACAGTCATGTAAACTTTCCTTGAGCTTTCCTGCAACTTTTCCATTTTTAAATAGCGTCAAGAATCCACAAAATCTGTTTTCGGCGCCGCGGGCCGCATGAACTTAATTGAGCTCATATTAGCTAAATGAGCCAACCTAGCTCAGATTAGTATGGCCTGCATGTATTACAGTTTCGCAAATGACAATTGCAGATCATTCAGATAAAATCGCTGTCAACAAATCTGCCTAGCGCGCACAAGTCAAAGCTCCCGCAAGTACAGCATATCACAGGCACTGCATATCGCACACACCCTTCAGCATTTCTTCACGAATTCTAGGCCAGAGACTCGGTGCTCTGACGGATTCCCCTCTACAAGTGCTGGTCTGATGCTGCTTCTCTCCTGCGTGTGCCTTGGAATTTACTACGTCCTCAGCAGGGCGCAGCAGGGGCAGCATTGCGTATTCGGAACAAATAATACCGCTCATCTGGCATCAGCTCTCGCGTTTTCCCCGCGTGGCAGCACTCATGGTCCATACAACCGCTCGATGGTTGGCGGTAGACATCAGATGAGGCACCGGCTTACTTGTTTTTTCCTTTTCAGACGTCCAGCCATCTTCCTGTCAGTTGTGGGTTGATTTTTCTTCCCCGCTTGATGACACCATCCTTCTTTTGCATGTTGCTAACGTAAACGTGGGAGATCCCAAACGTTTGGGACAGTTTTTCTGTCGATACACCAATTTTGTTCTTTGCTCGCTGGAGGAGGCGCTTACGTACACTGCTGTTCACATTCTTTGCTCTTCTGTCATCCGTCGTGCTAACAATTTTAAGGGTGGAATCGATAAATGCAAGGATCAGACCATGCGGCATTTAGTAGCCTTTCATGTGATGATAGCGATTTGCAGGTGTGGCCACTGTCTGTGGAGGTACCGTGCTTTCGAAACTGCGTCAACTGGTGGTGCTCACCCCTTACTTACTGTAAGCTATATATTCAACGCTAAATTTTGAAATGTATGAGTGACGCGACCTGCCCCCAACTCTCAGAACCTTCACCTCTTAGGTTTCCATAAAATCGATCGTCCAGCCCGGCTGACGTATTTGTTCGCTCGCTATGTTAATGATCTTTGATCAGTTTCTTCATAACGTGGGCCAAATAGAGGGAAACAAACACTCACCTGGGGCCAAGGTCCCCAAAGAGATAAAAGATCCGCTCACGCTTATGAGTCTTGTTCGCCTACAGCAGCGACACCTCGCAGCTAGCGCTGGTGCCAGTCAGCACTCAAACTCTAGTTACATTGCAGCCGCTAGATGTCTCTTACACTCACGGTGGCCTCGTCCGCCGTCAAAATGCGCACCCATGCGTCTTCAATGTTCCGTAGCAGGTGCGTAGCTTTGTATTGAGCTAGAGAAGCTTCAACACCTCAACGTTGCTGTAACCCCATCACTTGGAGGGATAAGTGTGCAAAATACGTGAATATATTGGACTTAAAAGGAATATTTCACGTTTGAAGATGCTGAAGCAAGCGTCAGATATGATGAAACGAGCTCTCCTATAATTATTGGTACACTTTGTAAGTGGAAAAGACTGCTCTAGACAGCACAATACTCTGTTAAGTAAATATGTTTCTTAATGCGTCATGGTTTGATCACGTCGCTGTAACTTGCGCATTATTGCTTGAGAGCCAAATGACGGCCGTTAATCTGGATATCACGCTCAAGATCGCCAGATATGAGCATATCGACAATTATACGTTTTTGCCTTGATCGCCGCATGGGTCATGGAATGACAGTATTTGAATGATGTTATGACACCATGAATGCCGAGACGACTTCAAAAAAACTCTCCCCGATATGCATTTCACGATTTTCGCGGGTGTGTAACACAAAAACTAGAGTAGCGTAGGTCTTACGAAGGGCATGATTGTGATCAGCATCGAAAGGTCTTCAAGGCGGCTATTTCAGCTAAAAACGTCACATAAATGTGGAAAACTCTCTTGAACATAAAATTGGATAAGGTGACAGAGAGCAAACATCCCGACTAACCGCAGTTTCCGCCACGTGGAAAACTTACAATCTTGCACTGAACACGTTACGCATGATGGCAGTATATGGGAATAATGCACACGCTGACACCTCGATACCCGCCTCTTCCGCCCTCTTGTGACCGCACTCTTCTGGGGTCTAAAACGTACGTACTTAGAGGCCTGGCCAGGCCTGTGGACTGCCAGGCATGGAGTCCACAGGCTGCCTCAATAGACGGGCGGATTTGTCAATGAATCAGCTGTAAATTGCTAGCGCCCGACATCTAGGACAATAAGATCAGCCGGTGACACGCTCCTTACCGCTTTCTCGTCGTTTATCTCGTCGTAACAGCGACATGTGATATAAACCACCTTTTGAGGAATATTTCTACAGCTATTGTCCCAAGTAGTTTACTTGTGCAAAAATACAAGTTGTGTTCCAACACAGCGCTCAGCACTTAACGAAAAACGCACCTTGCCAATCGTCTTACGTCAATATACCTTTCATTTTGTTCAGCACAATCTCTAAATCATCGGGCTTCTTGTTCCTGAGATCTGCATGGTGCTATGGTGGGTTGTTACAAATATATCGGCTTTTAGAAAAGATGAAGGCCGGGCCAAGCCGACCCGGCTCACTCATTCTCATGCGTTCAGTTCAAGTAAGAATGGTTAATTCTGCGGTCTTGCTTCCAACTAGGTTGACGTGTCTGCATCCGTGCCAAGAACTCATGCATCTATGAGACCCACACTGAAAAACAACAGCATAAAACGTCTTGCGTCAGCGATTTTGCGATACACTCGTAACGGGGACAACGAGCATCAAACGACGCCTTCATTGGAACGCCTGCATCCAATTACAGCTTGACTGGTCTGATTAATGAAATTTGCTTCCGTTACGGGAATGTCATTAGAGGCATTCATTTCCAGCTCATTCATTTCAAACGTTCATTTGGTGTAACAGATTATCATTTGAATATTGTGCCTTTCTCTTCGCGCCGTCACAGGCTGCCATCGCCTTTCCGGGACTTCTAAAGCTGCTTATCAAGGTTGCCACTGCCGGTGTTTAAGCGATACCCCGTATTTCTGCTTTTAACTTGCGGAACTGGAGATAACATCTCATTCCGAAGGCTCGAGTTGTGCGATTTACTTACGTTGCTCTCGATTCGAGAAGAGTCGCTTAAACTCGGCCGAATACTTTTCCATGGTGAACATAACACAGCCGATTATCAGGATGCTGTACATGTAAGCTGTTACCCTACGACTATTACGATAGGCATTGCCTTAATAATTTCAGCGGTGTGATGGATGATTCAAGCGATTTCCAAGACGGCAAAGGAGCCTCATTAGCACAACATTTGTTCTCCTGATCTAGAGCGTTGGCTACAGCATTCATAAGGGTAGTCTCCTGATCTAGGGACCGGGCCTCTTGAGGCAGAAAAGGATGTTCTGATCCCGATTTATTACTCTCTAGCTCAGTCATATGGCTTCTTGATTTCTGTTTAATTATTTACGGGTAACCACAAGCCATTAATTTTGGAAAGGGGGCCTCCCAAAAATTTGAGCGGTAAAAATATTATGCTGCCCCCCCCCCCCCTGCCTGCTGACAGCGGCGACTACTCAGTCCTCCCTCTGCCCCCCGCCCCAGCTGCGCCACCCCTGCTTAGAGAGGCACGCACACCAAAAGATATGCTTATAAATGGTTAATGTGTTTTATGGGCGGCTGCCACATATTCAAATACCTCACATATTACATACAATACCGGGTAATGACAGTCGTAGCATGAATACCCCCATGTATGATCTCAGAAAAAGCCGTTCAGATATTCCGACATGATCATATCTGGGATCGTAGTGCGTCAAGAAAGTATGAAATAGTATTCGTTAACATGAAGTGCACATTTTGATTAACTGATTTCAGTTAGATTTTTTTCACACCACTGATATGAATGGGAGCGAATGGATGTAACATTTCAAATTTACTTTAAACATTTGCAGTCCTTGACTTCGCCTGTTGCGTCATAAATAATCTGTGGGTCGGAAAGGTGAAATGTACTTGGGTCACAGGATCCAGGGGTATATTTTGTTGTTCAATTCAGCAAAATCTGTTGCTGAGTACTGAAGATGTTGGGGGGGGGGGGGGGGAGGGACGTCAACGTCAAATGTTTCTCCCACCGAACGGAAGGAAGCAAATAATCCACCAAACTATCGCGAAGACTCCATCGCTTGAAAACTCAGCGCCATACCAAAGTTCATTCATGTCAGACTGAAGTTCGTCTCCAGCCAACCGTCGCCACACCCGCAGCTGGTGACCGTGGCGACTGTTTGCTCCCGAACGAGTCGCGCCGCGGCCCCCAGCGGCGCGCGCTGCCGGTCCCGGACGTCAGGCAGACCACCGTGACCGCGCTGTCCCTCAAGGAGCTCCTGCAGACCCGCGCACCGCCGCGCAGCGGGGCTGGAAGGTGGCATCGATCGTCGGCCGGCTGGCCGGCGCTCCCCTCCCGGCGGCCCCTCCTCACCGGCAAATTACCGGCCAGGATTGCCCGGCACCGGTGAGCGGCCAATCCTGCGCGCTGGCCCGCGCCACTACCGCCGCCGCTCGATAGACGAACCTGGCGCGGCCGGCGCGGCCGCGGTCAAGGCTCGGCGCTCCGGCGGCCGCGGTGTCCGTGGCATTCCGGGCACAAAGGTGTGGATCGTCGGAGATGCTCGTGGCGTCCGAGCCGGTGTTTTCTTCGTGTTGTAGAGTCCTTCGCGGCATTTTTACGTTTGTTGTTTTCAGACGCTGGAGACCCAGTGTGCCAAGGTGCGCGAGCGGTCTTGTTGAGAGGACACCACGCCTTTGATGTGGGGATTCCGGCATTTCCAGGCTGTCCCATCATAATTTGAAATTGGGTTTTTGAAATTGTTTAGAACATCAAGGCTGTCAATATAGAACGATTCGACCTTTTTCGACAGCGGATTTGTTCGACTTTTAGCCTGCCTTTGAAATTTTTGTTGTAGCTTCAGTCTGCCTTTGATAATCTTTCCTCTGGTCTTTTTGCCACTCACCCAACCCAGAAAAGGATATCTACGTTTTTGGAAATAGCGAATGCTTAAAGCAGTTTTTCACGCTGCACGTATGCGGCATGGCAGGAGATGCCGCCGAAGAATTTCGTTAACGGGAAAAACGTAATGCGTATGTATAACATGCATATATATATATATATATATATATATATATATATATATATATATATATATGTATGTACAATTGTGTATAATGCGTATGTGTTGCGTCTGAAACGTGATACCTTTATTCCCAGGCCACGTGGCCCGTAACAATACCTAAGCTCGCTTGTCAACTCTGCCAAGTTTTCACATCAGCATGAACGTATCTCCTATCGCAGACCATTTGACCTTTGAAAGCCTTTCAGGGTCGGTGATCTCGAGCGGACGCGGAATCAATGCTCCGTTAAATGGCCTCTCCGTCGGCAGACTGTGGCCCGTGGCAATATTGCAGCTCCCTCAGATAGGCGTGACGGCCTGCTCCCTCAGACAGGCCTGACAGTCAGCTCCCTCAGACAGGCCTGACAGTCTGCCCCCTCAGATAGGCGTGACGGCCTGCTCCCTCAGACAGGCCTGACAGTCAGCTCCCTCAGACAGGCCTGACAGTCTGCCCCCTCAGATAGGCGTGACGGCCTGCTCCCTCAGACAGGCCTGACGGTCTGCTCCCTCAGCAGGCGTGACGGCCCGCTCCCTCAGACAGGCCTGACGGTCTGCTCCCTCAGACAGGCCTGACAGTCTGCTCCCCCGGACAGGCATGACGGTCTGCCCCCTCAAACGGGCGTGACGGTCTTCGCCCCCCCCCCCCCCGACAGGCGTGAAGATTTGCCGGTGACACTGGAGCCCAGCTTAACAGAGCATTGCGACAGATCGTTTGCCGGACAAGTTTGAAAGCTGCCCGAATAAGTCACAGCCGCGACTGGAAGCCGCGATTTTAACTGCGATTATGTGAAAGTTTTGTTTCGTTTTCTCATTAACCGTAGGGAGCTTTGAGTATCGTGAGACCGCTTCTTCAACCCGAACAGTTTTTGCTCTCCCGCGGAACAGGTGATCAGTGCGAGGTGTCTTCACATGATGGCTGAGCTAGAACCTGTTCTGCGTCATTGAATTCCATAAATCATGTCTCATTACATCAGCAAACGACTTCCTCTTGCCCTAGGGCGACGACAGGCTCTTAAATACCCGTTTCCCTCACCAAACATTATCATCAATCACAGGGTAATTAGCATAATATCAGGGGCATTCCAAAGTCATTTATTTAGAACTGTGGGAATGTTGCCCGTAAGGATCACACACGTGACAAAAAAGAAGGTTGGAAACGCATCCTCATGTTGTGGATAGGTTAACTATGCAGTCAAAGCAAACACAAACGTCCTAGTCTGTAGTCAAAAATGTTTTAAAAAATCTTTGGTAATCCAACCCCGGGAACAGTGTAGGTCTGTGCGTGGAGAGCGGATGGAGGGGGCAAGTCCTTTAACCTGGGCGAAAATGAACCTAATGCTTATGTCTTTGAAGGAAAGAATGCCCAACATTTCATCCGCAACAAAAGCTTTACTGCATAATTCATTCGCAAGCAATTTGTACATCCGGCGATCAGATTTTATTGGCGAATACGGTTATCATCAACGCTTATCAAGCTCGATTAACGGTGTCGCAAAAGAGTGTCATCATCAATGTGCATGCGATGATTAGTTGCCACGAAATAGCTGAGTATGCGCTGCAGCAGACAGTGTCAGCACCGCTGCCCATATGTCACTGACGGCCATGTCGGGACCGGGAGGGGGGGGGGGGGGGATAGGGAGGGGATGGACGTCGCCAGTGCGACCGAGAGAGCTACTAACAATGCTCATCAATTACATTTGATCAGAGCGCCGTGCTGAACGATGCGTGAACATGTAACAAGGTTGATGAAGGAGATTGCGTTTTTATTGAATCAGCGCCATACTAACGAGTTGATGGCTTCCCTCGGATCAGTGATGCTGGCGCGGGTGGGCTAACGGACGAGGGGCCGGGAGAAGGCACCCCAGGAGAGGGGCGTGGATGGCATGGACGACCCAGAGAACAGTGCTACTGTCAGAGGCGCTTCAAACACGGAGGCTGACCGTTGGAGGCGCTCGAAAGGCGGAGACTTACTGGAATTGACGCTTTAAACACAGAGACTGACTAGCAGTGGCGTTCCAGACACGGAGACTGACTGGCAGTGGCGCTCCAGACACGGAGACTGACTAGCAATGGCGCTCCAGACACGGAGGCTGACTGGCAGTGGCGCTCCAGACACAGAGACTGACTGGCAGTGGCGCTCCAGACACGGAGACTGACTGGCAGTGGCGCTCCAGATGTGGAGACTGACTGGCAGCGGCGCTCCAGACACAGAGACTGACTGGCAGTGGCGCTCCAGACACGGAGACTGACTGGCAGTGGCGCTCCAGACACAGAGACTGACTGGCAGCGGCGCTCTAGAGACGGGGGACTGTTGGGCGAAGCCGCTCCAAAGAGGAAAACGGGCCGGTGACGCTCCAGGAGAAGATATTACTGACCTCCGCCACTGACTGCAGCCGGAAATCCTGACATTCCAGCGCACCTTTGAATTCACCCACTGCCTGGACTGCGGCAGGCCGTGACACCTGACCCAAGGCTTCGCTTCTCACAACGGCTCACCGGCGGCGATCCGCTGCTCCGCTGTTGAAGACGGGCTGCCGTGGCCGTCTCCTCCCCGGTGCGCTGCTTCCGTGCCTCGAGCGGTGCGCTCCCCCTGCCGCGGCGCGCTCCATCAATACGGCTCAGGGGCGGCGGCCGACGAGGAGACCCTCCCTGGCGGCCGGCAGCTGTGCTGATTAGGTTAGCGGGCGGGCGCGGCTCCGGGCATCAGACGGAACTGCCGAGTCGTCGCTCAGTCTCAGCAGCGCCGGACGTGTCAGACGGTGTCAGACAGTGTCAGACAGTGTCATACAGTGTCATACAGTGTTAGATGGCCACGGGGTGCGCCGGACAACGATGGAGAACGATTGCCACCGACTGACAAAACCAGACGGCGCCGGAAAACGGCGCACAGCGCTGTAGCACGATACCGAACAGCGCCGAACAGCGCCGGACAACGGCGGTCAACGCTGGGCACGTCAGGTGCCGGACAGCACGGGGACACGTGCCGGACAGCGACAGACATTGCTCCAGAGCGGCCGCAGGACAGCCCTGTCACCCGTCAGATGTGCGGTGTAATACGCAATGCAGTCACTGGTGGTTCGGGGCCTGAGATTCCTGCTGTGGGATGGGTTGCCGTGGTCATCATTTTCTTGGGAAGAAGGCATCAGGGAACTGGCTTCACAGTGTCATGGGCGGGCGCTGATGAAAGCATTTGATGAAGACTACTGTCGTCAAAAGCCTGCCTTGGAGAAGAGCATGTCGATTTCGTACCGTGCACTGTGTCGTGCACCAGTGATTTGGCCATCGTTGGGATGTTGGCGGGGTCTGCAACATAACCCAACTGGCGATCAACAGAGCAAAATTAACTAACGCAAGCTGATGCAGCGCAATGTTGAACTTTCTGAACCCGACGTCCGTCGCCGACATGCGCAGGCAGCCCAGACTGCGCCTCAGACTCTCCGCTGGGAAATCACAGCTTGTGTGATGTAGTTAACCGGATCACGCTTGGCCAGAGTTTGCTGATCGTTGGCCTAAGCTCGGCGCCTGAACCGGAAGTTCTCAATATCACGGAGGTCAGTGTACCAAGGCTGATAACGGAGTCTTTTGCAGAATCTTTGTGCGCTTGGTACTAGGCGGACCTCTGCTTGACTGTGGTTGGAATCGAAATCGGTTCTGGAATCTGTCACATTTGCCTTGCGCAAGGACAAGATTAAGTCCTTTGAATTTTGCTGTGAGCTGCAGTCGAAGGTACGTTAACCAAATCAACATGAGTCGACCCAAGCATGAATATATACATTAGGCGAGTGACAACTCATATGCGACCCAATATAACACAGCTGTATAACATCACTCTTACGTTATAAACTACGTCGTGTGAGAGCTTTTATAATAAAAAGAAAGGGCGGTCCATCTTCGTCGCTCTCGCTACTAAAGCCGACGGTATTGCAGTCAGTTCCGGAATTCAGCCATTTATCCTGAACTCAGAGTTGTGTTGGGATCAGGGTCAACTCAGAGTTGTCAAGTGCTGTTCAGAGTCGCAGTGGCAGTGCGTAATGGTGGTGGTAGTCATACGCTGCAGACCCAGAATGGAATCGATTCCACTTCGGTGGAGTCAAGCTGAAGTCCGGAATCCATCCGCCAATGTCAGCCTTTCACAGCAACACTTAATCTTGCATTTGCAATGGTCAAAAACCACTAGGCCGACTTTTCAAGCCTTTGGGTCTCTGTCGCCGATGGCCCAGCAAAATCAACTCGCTAATTGGTGATCGGAGCCCACCCGATCCACCGAGCCTAGCGGCCATGCATCCCGCAGCTGGCAGCTGAACCCGACCACCCTCCGCACCGACGGCGGAACCGATCGCTCGCCACGTGGCCTCATTACCGCCGAACCGCTCTACAAGCCGGCGGCCGCTGGCTGCGTTTGAAGTTGTTTGCTGACGCCGGCCGTGGCGCCGTGAAATATCGCATTATCCGCGGCGGTGCGGCGGCGGCGCGCCCGCGACTCCCCTTCCCATTATGCGCGCCGTTTCTTGCGCGGCGCGGCGGCGGGATCAATTAATGGCGGCGTGGACGGCCGGCTGGTGGCGCTCAGTAGCGTCATTCTCCGCGCGCCGCCAGCTGCAGGCGTGTACCTTCAGATCCGGAGGGAATGCACGCTGCAGATGATCGCAGATGAAGGGAGTCGACAGGAGCGGGAGGCAGGAAGGGTTCGGTGAGGGTCGCAAAAAACCTAAATGGATCAAGTGTTGTCTTAGGATTTTAGTTCAGTTCGCTTTTTGTCGTCCGTTCAGCATTGGCTCTCTGCGCTGTCGCGTTCGTTTGACCACCGATGTTTTCTCAACCACTAAAGCCCGTCTTTTCCGCTCTTTGAGTTACCGTTCTTCCAATTTACCGTCCAGGCACGTGCTGGCACCCCCTGCGGCGGCACGCTTGAGCACACGCCGCCGCCGTTAGCGGAACTCCACCTACCTCCGCTCCCAGGGGATCTCGCCCCACTGAACGGCGAGCGCTCGCCGCCGCCGCCGGCGTGTTCGGCTGGGGCCGTCGGTGCCGCCGACGGGTCCAACTGGGGTCACAGGTGCCGCCGGCGTGTACGGCTGGGGCCGCCAGTGCCGCCGGCGTGTGCGGCTGGGGCCATCGGTGCTGCCGGCGTGTGCGGCTGGGGCCACCGGTGCTGCCGGCATGTACGGCTGGGGCCGCCGGTGCCGCCGGCATGTACGGCTGGGGCCGTCGGTATCGCCGGCGTGTGCGGCTGGGGCCATCGGTGTCGCCGGCATGTACGGCTGGTGCCGCCAGTGCCGCCGGTGTGTGCGGCTGGGGCCGTCGGTGCCGCCGGCGTGTACGGCTGGGGCCGTCAGTGCCGCCGGCGTGTACGGCTGGGGCCGCCGGTGCCGCCGGCGTGTACGGCTGGGGCCGTCGGTGGCGCCGGCAGCTCTGCCGCCGGCAGCCGACCCTCCTACGATGCTCTGTAATGTATTCCGCCGGGGAGGCCAGATGGCGGTGAGCCCCCTCCAGGCTGTCATCAAGTGCTGATTCAAGCGGTGCTGAGCTCGGCGGCATGGGGAAGGCCTCTGCAGTGATGCGTTTGGTCTTTTACCGGTGTTGTGCTTCTCCATTTCCGCAGGATGAATGGCGCAGGAGATGATGAGAGGCGCGTTAAAGAATACATTTATGAAATACTGCGTAGCAGAATTAAGACTGGCTTGGAGTAAATTTAAGGATGTAGCTTTTTAAATGCATTCTTTAAAAGTTTTATTTAAGGTAAATTTCGTGATAGTTGGTATTTTGAGCCTTTATGGATTACAGTTTTTAATGATTTACCCTATTAATTAAAAAAGAATTGACTGATAGCTGATAATGTTTACAACACGTGCCATCACTGGAACGAAATAATCTCTACAATTAGGACTTTTGTAAAACTGACTACACACGTAAATGAACGCAAAATAATTCATTCGCGTGGAATACCGACCAAACAGTGCAATCGTTGCTTCGTAGAGACAAGCAGTACGTTAGGTTATCCCCAGCCGTGTTATTCAAAACAGGAACCAATGAATGTTTGGTTCCATCGCCCGCCTTCAATCACTCTCATCGCAACCTGACCGCGGCAGTTGACGCACCAGGTGAAACTCCGATAATTAACCGCATTCACACCGCGGCGCCGGTCGACAATCAACAGCCGACGTGCGGTGAGGGTCCGGGCTCGATGACCAGCGGCGCCGTCCAATTCCCGGTGTCATTGTTCATCGGTGCACCGCACCGCCGCGGCCAGTGCCACAGGCCTGCCGCCTCTCCCACGGCCGGGCGGGCGGCGTCGGCAGCGGCGGCAGCTGTCAGTGCCGTACCGTGACGGCCGGCCAGCTGGCCCGAGCGGCAAGCCTTTCTCCGCGGCGCGCGTCCGACCGGACCCACGGGGGCGCGCTCGACACGTGCGCCAACGGCCGGCGCACGTGATCGGCCGTGACGGCCCCGGCGCGTGGCGCCCCCTGCGGCCACGGGAGGGGCGGGCGCCGCCCGGCGGGTGGACCCCGCCGAGTCGGACGGTGCACCGGCCCACGCCAACCCTGTGGAAAGGGGAGCTGGAAGAGAGTAAGGGGGGGGGGGGGCAGCGGAAGTTTCGGGCTTCGAGTGAGGTGCGTTCTGACAGGTTGTGATGTGGAGCGTGGGAGGATGGAGGCATTAGCTGAAGCACTAGGAGGGAAGTCGGATCCCTGGGGGTAAGGCGGTTCCGACCGAGTGTTGGTGACGTGCACGTACGCTGACCGGGCCTTTGGTAAGGGAAATCAAGGCTAACTGGACCTCCGGTGAGGTGGAGGCATGCTATCGAGTCGATGTCGGAACACCACCTGGACGGATCTGTGGGAAGTCGATCAACACCGCTGCTCCCCTCCCAGATGCAACCAGTTTTCATACCGCAGGGGCGCGGCCTGTGCCAGAAACGGGCCGCCAGACCGCAACTCTTCTGTTCAGCGCGAGGAGGCCATGATCTCGTCTCTACTGTGCCAGACACCGTTATCGCTCGACGAGAGCCTGCAGGCGGCGCTGAACGTGCCACAGGCGTCTGCGACGGTCTCTGCTGCCGTAATAACTTCCGCGCTAAGCGGTCCTCTGACGACGGCCATGACGCGAGATGACGAGCGCGTCCAGGCCTGTTGGCTGGATCTCGTCGTCATCACGCTTTATTAGCATTGATATTGCCTGCCGCATGCCGCCATTGATTTGACATTATGTCAAGCTGCTCACAAACTCTGAGACGCTTGTCGCGTTATTGGATTTAAAAGCTTGGTCCTTCGCCCGCTAGAAAGCGGCAAAACCTTGCCGACGAGAGTGGGGAACGCAGGCGCAGCGATTTGGAAAGAAGAAAACACTAGTTGGAAAACACTGAGTTCAATTGACGGCGGGCTTATTATTAGAGGGAGCGAGTTCAGTTCTTCTCGCTCTGTTCTGTTTGCAGTCGACGTCCCGCGCCTGGAAGTTTGTTTCCATCAGCGACACCTGTTCTATTGGCCCTTTGATGCCGACGCTGCAGCGCAACTTTTTCTATTTTAAGTTAAGCTGTGCTGATGCAGCAAAAACTTTAAGAACTTCCTTCAGGTTTTTTGCATAATAAAAACTTGAGTCGTTTGACGCGTTGCCTGGTACCAAATGACGACGGTGCCAAATGGCGCCATACAGTGCCAAATCGCTTACACTTTTGAAAACGGAAGCACGCTTCACCACAGCGCATGGCGTGCGGTACCTTTTCCACAATCGAGTCCTCCTCTCGCCACCTTCACAGTGGCACCCTACAACCTACGCCTTCCAGCGGAGCAGTGTCCCTCCCCACACGCTCCGAACAGGACCCGAGCAACCCACCACTTCCCTGCGCCCTTCCGCGCCCTCGGACAGGGTGCCCGTCCGGTTGCCCTGGCGACTCGCGCCGGCAGCAGGGGCCAGCTCCGGGTCTGGATCTGGGAGGAGACAGGCCTCGACACCGGACGGCGGGGCAGGTGCAGAGCTGGCAGGCCTGGCGCACGGTGAGAGGGCGACGATCAATAGGTACACGGCCGGTGGACGGCGGGACGCCGAGGTGCTAGCTGCGGGAGAGGGAGGGTCAGCGTGGAGGGAGAGTCTGCGGGGGAGGGAGGGCCTGTTGGAGAGGGAAGGTCTGCGGGGGAGGGAGAGAGTCCGCGGGGGAGGGAGGGCCTGTGGGGAGGAAGAGTCTGCGGGGAGGGAGAGTCTGCGAAGGAGGGAGGGTCTGCGGGGGGAGGGCCTGTTGGAGAGAGAGGGTCCGCGGGGGAGGGAGAGTGCGGGGGGAGGGAGGGCCTGTTGGAGAGGGAAGGTCTGCGGGGAAGGGAGAGCCCGTCGTGATGACCTACGGGGAGGGAGGGTCTGCTGGAGGAGAGGGTCTGCTGGAGAGGGAGGGTCTGTAGAGGGGGTCTGTAGTCAGGGTCTGCGGGGAGGGAGGTCTGCGGAGGAGGGAGGTTCTGCTGGAGAGGGAGGTCTGCTTAAAAGAGAAGGTCTCCTGAAGAGAAAGGTTCTGTGGGGAATGAGCATCTGATATCAGAAGAAAGGTGCAATGACAGTGAAATTTGTTCTGGAATGTCTTCCTGTTCCGACAGAACAAGGACCTGCTAACGTACGAAGGCTCTACATGGAGGCTCTACAACACATGAAGGTTCTGCTCTCAGAAAAAGGGTGTGCGGTATCGAATACGTTCTCCGCACCAACCATGGATGTAGCCAGCCAGGTTCACAAGAAATCTTGAGGTCATTTATGTTGTTTTCTATAAATCTTTAAATGTGGCTCAAAGAGGCGTTCCGAACTTCTATCGTTTGTTCCCATTAACTGTCGGAGCTGAGAGTAGGCATGTGTAACTGAGACCGGTCACAACTTTGTCTGTAGCCTAGCCACGACATGCTCCGGACGGGGGGCACAATAAAAAACTGGAAAGCTGAAGCGGTCCCTGATGGAGACCATCTGTCGGTCTTGGTGTCCAGGATCCACCTGACGTATTATTCTAATCTCAATAGCAGCGGCGCTTCATTTCTTCCGCTGTCAGAAACCAGCGGCTCCGCGTGTCCAGCAGAGACCGTGACGCCGCTGAAGTTGACTCGCATAGTTTTGGTCCTCGGCCTGCGACGCCAATTTTGCCGCGACTTATGAGGCGGGCTCAGCGGTGGTTAGATGTTTTGAACCGTACTCGGTCGAGACATAATGTTCACTCAATCGAAGCAAGAGGTCGCAGCTCTTTGGAGTGGTTTGTCACTGCTGCCACCTGTGAGACCAACTGTAGACTTAGTAAATAACTGTAGACTTTTAGTAAATCAAGAGCTACATCAGACGTCGATTGCTTTAACCATATCGAGTGAGACATCACCACATCCATCTCTTTTACGCCCTCACCCTACATAAACCCCAAATCAGGCCGTTAAACGCAGGTCACGTACATTCCGGGTCATTCTGGGCACGCCAGCGCCGGCGGGGTCGACGTCCCCCAGCCCTACCCCAGAGGATCCGTCGTCACCTCGGCTGCTCACGTGGCAGGAGCGGGGTCGGGTCGCGCCACCCCCTCCCCCTCCCGTCAGAGGACAGAGGGCCGCCTCAGGCCCCGGGCCGTCGCCGGACAAAGCGGCCCTGTACGCGCCGGAGACGGACGGAATTGGAGCGGACCGCGCGCCGCGAACGGCGCGGATGCGCCGGAATTGTCGTGCGCGTGAGCCGCGGAGCAGGGAGCCTGCTGGCGCATGGAGGGCCCAGCTGAGAGTAGTGATCAGCCGGACGGCAGCAGCTGTGCTGCTCAGCGAATCCAGCGGGATGACGGGAGAGGACTGACTCACCGCGCTTACGTCGATGTACATCACGGGATTCGTGAGACAGCTGTCAGGCAGAAACAACATTCAGGAAATAAAGACCGGCCAAACAGCATACTTCCAAAATGCACTCCGATTTCTTGTCGTTTTCAATAATTTTAACGATCTGCTGTGTAGTTTGCGTCTCACAATTGGCTGCAGTAAAGGCAAACACTGGGCGAAGCGCCGTCGATTATCCCATCTTTGCTTTTGCTTTTTAATCCGCTTTGCATTTTCGGCTACATCATCAATTTGGAGTTAGCCCAATCAAACCACTTCATTTCAGTCTGTTATTTGAAGCCTCCTTACCTCTCTGGTGGTGTTGGAGTTTCACGCATGCATGTACTGATATGCGTGAGCAGCAGCACATTCAGCCTAATGTCGCGTGTGTGTGTGTGCCCATTGGGCTTTAAGACGCACTCAGCTGCTGCGGCCACATTACGGCATCGCCTGTCTCTCACCCTAGCAGGAAGGGCGGTCACCGCGTCTCAGGATTGGAACCCTGTGCCTCTGGTTTCCCAGACGCACAGCTGGACCACTGCTCCAATGAAGCTCTCTTACTCTGATATTCAGGCGCAATATGGCTCGGCTGTAGCGTTAGGCCTGAGTGTGTCTGAGCAGCTACAAAATTGTTCATGCTTTCGACCACGCCAGTTCTGTTCCCGCATGAACGTCCGTGGCTGTAGAGTCTGGTCTAACGGCCGAGTCTCTGTCCTTCTCAGCAGGAGCCCAGACCTAGTTACGGAGATAAACAATAAACAGATTTGCTTTCGGCCACTAACGAACCAGGACAGTGTAAACCTTGCGCCGACATGCAACGTTCTCAAAAGCATGCCGCGCCCTAATACCCTGTAAATCACAGGTCCGTTGGCTCGGCGTTGTCAGTTGTGTCAGTTGTGTTGGGGTCTCAGGGGCGTCTTGTCACATTGTACCACCATATATGCAACTCCATCATGTGCTCAGATAATCACAAGTTAACCAGGCCCACGAATGAGTCAAGATAACGATCCCAGTTCCGCAAACGAACCCGGCTCGGACAAACTGTCAGATGATTTGAGCTATGCGTCTCGTCGCACGAACACATAACCATGCGAGGTCCTCAACTGTCTTCAGCCATGTCCTCTCGTCAGATAACCTCCGCAGCTGTGCCAAGTCCTCAGGTGATCCCAGCTTTGTCCTCTCCTCAGATGACCCGCCGCTATGCGCTCTCCTCGAATGACCTCAGTTGTATTGCGTTCTCCGGTGACGCCGCAGCCGCGCCAGGTCCACAGATGGCCTCGATGTCGTCCTCTCCTCAGATGACCCCCAACAATGCCGGGCCCGCGGCTGACTCACGGGCGCGCCTCGGCTCGGCTCCGGAACGTCGCCGGGCCATTCCGGGGCGCGGGCCATTCTGGCCGGTCGCCGGGCGTGACCTCGCTCGCCGCGGGGCCTGCCGCGCCGCCCAGCCGTGACCGCCGCCTGGCCCGGGCCGCCGCCGCCGCCGGACCGCGTTCTGGGAATGGCCCCCGCAGCGCGCCGCCGGCGCCGCCGCCGTCACGGACGCCGCCGTGGGGGTGGACGGAAACGTGCATCCCTTTGTTCTGTATCAGGCTGTAATGCAAGCAGCTGTTACCCGAATAAACTGCTTACAGCAATTGCTCATATGCTTTGCCTAATGAGCGCCTTTCGATTTGCATTTATCCCGCGCGACAGCGCAGACCGTAAGTCAAAAGGAAGGTCGCCGTTTCAGATAAGGCGCAGCGCTACAAGATTAACACGGCGATATAAAACGAATTAATCTACGCACATGCAAGAATCCAGAGCTATAAATGACTAAAGAACGACGAAAATATATCGTCCTGTGTTCTAATGAAAAAGTAAAGAGTGCACATTAAATTGGCAATCGTTTACTACTTCAGATGACAGCTAACTGGGCACCGAAAACGTCAATTACTAAACCATCCGTAAATGTGCCGGTCGGGAGCTCATTCAGCGAACCGTAAGTGCACATAGCAGAATTGACTTTTAGACATTTTGAATATGAGTGACACGCCCTTCGACATCTCTTTAACTAGCTGAACTACGTCGTTAGACAGCCTTGAAAGTTATGCATGACGAACTGTGAGCATGCCGAGCAGACGGGGTTCATCAATTCTGAGCAGCTAGTGCGAGTGCCCCCTCCGTCAAAGTCCTTCTGCCGCCTGTCTGGTGGCCGCGAATCGATCGCCAAGCCGCTGCGGCGGCCATTTCCTGGCGTCTTATCGCAGATTTACGGCCTCTTATCGCTGTTCAATTTCCAGATTAAACCGCCGTTTCGTGGCTTATAGAAATTTTCCGGAGGGCCGATGCTGACTGAAATACGAATGGCCATCTTAGTCGGATGGGAGGCCAGAAAACACAGCCGGAGTTGGCCAGGGCAGGTCTATAAATACGCAGTCAATGGACGGTCGTTCGGACTGTCACCGATGCTCAAGGGAGAGCCGGACGCTCCCCTGGCTTCTGACGCGTACGGCAGAGGTCACGTGCTCGGCTGCAGGCCGGGGTCAAACGGTGGCACGCGTTATGGGGGCACGCGGTTGCGCACCCCCGGATCGCTGCGGAGCGAGGCGCGCTGTTGCACTTGGCACACCCGGGGCGCCGGCCGGCCCTGCCTCATCTGCCGCCGCTTCCAGCACCATCAGTCTCCCGACTCCCGCTGAGGGTATGCAGACACGGCTGAGCCCCTATCAAAACTTCGGCCAGGCAGATCGTGGCAAACTTGGTGCATCAAGGCGACGAAACTTGCCTCAGGTGTGGCCTAAGCGGAGCCATTACGTTCCCTATGAGGGTCTTATGTGAGACAGACACAAGAGCGAACGTGGAAGCGCCGTCCACCTTGTAACTTTACACAATTTATCTTGGGGTTCGCTCTTCTGTCAAGATTGCACCACAAATGAGAAAAACCACTACGTATTCACGGCAGAAGCACTCACTCGCATGCTAAAAACCCCTCCTAAAAAACCTCGCACGCTAAACACCTCTACCTCCTACGCTGATTATCGAGCCGAGGCGTTAAGGAAATATATGTCAAAGACGATGCACAGCAAACTCACAAATATCGACATATAAAAGCACTTGCGGCACGCACAGATACGAACACAGCTCGCTAGAGTCTCATCAGAGTCACTACACGCACGCTCTAAAATTACCTACAATCATGTCGTGTAATTGCATACGGGCACCGAGTTAAACAGCACCCCAGAGTCGTATGGAAAGCGATGCCTGCCTGCTTCAGATCTCAAGCGCGGAAGCTAGGCCATTGTCTTGGCGAGTGCGACGAGGGCAGAGTTCTGAGTTGACCTGGAGCTGAAAGGCGAGCGTCTGTGGTGCTCGGATGTCACACGCCAGTAGAACAGTCAGCAACAGTGGTTAGTTTCGTACAGTGAGATGACATAAGTCCATTTGAATCACACTTCGTTGGCACATG
The DNA here is from genome assembly GCF_011947565.3 of Pollicipes pollicipes. NCBI lineage: Eukaryota > Metazoa > Arthropoda > Thecostraca > Pollicipedomorpha > Pollicipedidae > Pollicipes > Pollicipes pollicipes. The sequence continues at coordinate 25,478,848 of NW_023596136.1, read as the reverse complement.
GTCAGAAACGGTTTCGTTCTGTCCCAATTCCTTGATTACCATGTCATCGATAAATGCGAATAAACGAATCCAATATTGTAAGCGTCTCCCATTAACAGAGTTCATGTTTTTTGATTGGCGATTAACGTGACTAATTTGTGAACATTTGTCTCGCAACATATGAATACTCTGCATCCGGCCAACACTTCCTAACCCACCTCATGCGGAGACCCCGCAGGCCCACAGCAGCCTCGGAAAGTAAAGTGCAATGTTTTGAATAAGTCATATTCAAGGCATCTCGAATTTCTTGCTAAGCATGTAGCAAACTTTGAGGCATTCAAACACAGTGCATCAAATTTGCTACATGAGATATTATTGGTTCGAGTTCATCGTCACGCATCGTGTGGTGCAGACGTTGCATTTTCTCCGGAGGAAGATGCATGGGTTTTACGTGAACGCGGAAAAGTGTCCCGTTGCTTTCGCCGTCAGTAGATGACTCTGCGCATCTGATGCATGGCCTGACTCTCTTCGGGTGTCTGACCTCCGTTCTTGCAGCTCAGGAGGTGAAATGTCGGAGACTCAAGGGCCACAAATACTCCGGGAGCACACACATTTGAATTCGTGACAGGAAATCACACGACCTAAACGTCCCATAACTTCATTTATAATTATCTGGAAACAAGTTTTCTATCATATATGAAGTTGAAAATTACACCAAATCTACACGTTAACTTACCCACTACATTCACTGGTAAGTTCTTTCTCATGCAGCCCATCCGTTGCCCATGGAGCCCTGCCCCAACCCACTCGCCACTCATTGCTAGCTCATTGTACCCACCTGCTTACACACCAGGTTACATTTCCCAGCACTTGCTTCTACATTACGGATGAGCTTAAGAAGGATTTGCTTCCAAAACTACTCCCCGCATTGATACCTGCAAAAGTAGGGAAAACGAGCTAAGACGAAAATAAAAGTGTTACCGTCGTGTGGCACATCATTATGCATCTACTCGACACGTCATAAATATCCTAATCATTCCTTTACCTATATTCGTAATTTTCCCCGAATTTGTACCCAAGCAAACCCATCAACGATTCCACAAGTACACTCTTGGTTTATCCAGCCATTGAAGTCATGTATCACGTGCAAAAATGAGATACGAATAACTGCGAAGAAATGCAGCTTGGCGTATTGAGTGTTGGAAAAATGCAATACGAAGAAATGCGCACGCGGAAAAACGGTGTTGCGAAGAAAGTCGACACGAATGACAGTGGATACGAATATATGCGTAAACGAACACATGCGTGTACGAATATATGCGTATGCGAATATATGTGTGACAAAACAACACGATTCAAGAAAGGTGTGTCCCAAGAAATACGACGAGAAAAAATTAATACATCGTCTTTTATGAAGCGAGGTTTATTATAAGTTAGATTTGTCAATGAAACTCTTGCGCCTACGAATATTTACGCGCGAAGAAATGCTTTACGAATATATGTGTTACGATGATTTAAGTACAGTTAAGTTAGCACTTAAGCACGCAAAAAAATGCGTTATAAAGGAATGTGACACCAACTTTTGTCCTAGGGCCGGCCGCCGGCGATACCAGGTGTCTCCCCTGGGCCCGCCGGTCCGTCCGGCCTCGACGCGAGGCGGCGGCGCCAGACCAGGCCGAGATTGAAAGTGTCCGGGCCCTGATGGCTCATTTAACCGGAATAGACTTTGATCTCGTCTGCTCGGAGCACCGTCATTTATCTGGCGTGGAAGTCGTTTAAAAAGCCGGTCGGATCGGGCCGGAGGAGCTATGGAGGTGCGATAAATGGAGGAGACTCCGAGGCGACGGGACTGACAAAGGGGCCGCTCCCGGGCCGGCAGTCGGCGGTCGGCACACGCACCTGGATCCGTTCCAGCTCCTGCGATCAGGGACGTCCTAAAGAAGAGGGGTGATAGAGAGAGATCTGCATAGGGCATGCGGTCATTTTAAGCCGAAAATGTGCATACGTGCTTATGTGAAAGTTCTGGAAGTACTTCAAGCTACTTCTTGTGTGTTTTTCCCGAGCTCCCCGGGAATTCCTGCACAGGCCCCTGTCTTCGGCCCATTGGTGCCGCCTAGCAAACAAGCGAGGCATGACACGGCTGGGCTGCACGAGGTGAGCGATCCGTGTCCATTGTGTAATTAAGGCGGCTGTGAAGGCTGCCAGACGCACGCCAGCTGACAGAGCGAGTTATGACGGGCGAAACCATGCGAACGTCCCGCACACGCGACTCCCGGCGGGCGCATCGGGGACGTCACGCGTCACACACGCATACCTCCATCAACCGACGCGGCGTGACGGCCCCTCGGTGAGAGATCGAGAGCTCCGCGAGTGGACACACCAAAAGGCGGGGCCGTTGGGAAGGGCGGTTGGCGCGGGGGCTGTTGGGCTTTGTTTCATTTTGTCCACCGCGGTACGGCTGATCATCAATTGTATCTGCAGCTGGAGGTCAGTCTCCCGTCCGCCGCACCCTAGCGCCACGTCCAGACCGAAGCCCGACGCGTCACGGACATGCACACAGACACAGCCTGAGCAGACGGACGGGCGTGACGACCGTGACCGTGAGTGAGGACCGGGTCACGTCAGCCAGGGGCCGTCACGCAGCGGCGTTACGCTTGCCCGCCCGCGGCGGCGGCCTATTGAACGAGTTGACGCCTGTTCTCCGTGTGTGTCTCGTTTCGGTGGGGACGGGGGGGGGGGGGGGGCAGCGATCCGGAACCAGGCTGTCTCGCGGCTCAGACGCGCCCCCCCCCCCCCCCGCCAACTACACCAAATCAACAAACATGGCGGACGTGCAGCTAATTGGCAACTCTACTCTTTCTCTGAGTCTCCTCTCCTCCTTTTTCTCCATCTCCTCTTTCCTTTCTCTTCCTTCCTCTCCCTCCCTCCCCATCTCTCTCCCCCTCTCTCCTCTCTCTCCATCTTCCTCTCTCTCTTCCTCTCTCTCTCTTCCTCTCACTCCATCTCTCCCTCTCTCTCTCTCTTTCTTGCTCTCTCTCTCTTCTCCACCTCCATTCGCCCTTTTTCCTTATTCCCGCAGCTCTTTTTACTCCATCATTTTTTTCTAGCTATCTTTCTCTCACACTCTGCCACGCCGTATGTGTCCATATTTACCGCCAGGGATCACTTTGACCCTCGCCATATCTCTCTGGGCATGTTTGCAGCCGTATATGCCCTGTGTGTCAGCTTGGTGCCGCTAGCGATAACAGTGCGTCCAGGCCGCTCCGCTTCATCGACTGCCACGAAGACCTCTCCTCCATCCAAAAACCTGCGCTAGTGGTCGCTGTTCGTACTCCGAAACCAACAGACTACCACACTCCTTCCCGCGAATACCGCAACGGGTAACCACGGCACCCCATGCTGCAGTGCCGAGTATCCCGCACCTATCCGTGTGTTGAGGCTGCTGTGCGGGATATCCGTGTGCGGCTGAGGTGGCGGCAGCCGGCGCCCCTTCCCGGCATCCCATGCTCTAGCGCCCAGTATTCCCCGCACCCGGGCGTGTGCTGACCTCAGCCAGTAGCGGCAGTCGGTGCCCCTCCCCGGCATCCCATGCTCTAGCACCCAGTACCCCTCGCACCCGAGCGTGTGCTGACCTCACGCGGTGGCAGCAGCCGATGCCCCTCCCCGGCATCCCGTGCTCTAGCTAGTGACTAGAATCCCCCGCACCCGAGCGTGTGCTGACCTCAGCCGGTGGCGGCAGCCGGTGCCTCTCCCCGGCAAACCGGTGACAGGGCGGCCCCCCGCTGCCGCGGCGCCCTCTGGGGGTCGACACCGCCCCGACCGAGGAATGTCGTCCGTCCGTCCACCCGCCGCCAGATCCGTATCGCGCCGTTCGCCGACTGTTTCAGCCTGTTTTTCTGCGCGCTAAAACCCGCCAGATGGGCACCGGTAAGCGATACGGTGCGCCGACGCGCCGACCGGACCGCGCAGGGGCTTCGGGCAACCCCAGTCAGGGTCCGACCCGAGACCACTGCGCGAGCCCACAGACCGGGCTGGAGATATCGCTTCACGGACATTTACGATCCAACCACCGTGACGCTGTCGCGCGCAGATGGTATGCCAGGCGTGCTAACGTATTCATTCGCCGATGAAGCCCGCAGAGGAGATATTTCGTGTGCTCTGAAAACAGTGTGCGATGTGCGTTACATGCGGTATGTCAGAGGAAATGTGTGTATATTACGCTTTTATGGGGGATATTGGCAACGTTTAATGCACTTCAGAGAGTGCCGCCGTTATTTTTGCTCAGCATGTTTTTCTTCGCAGTACCACAACGACACAAGCATTACATCGGGCAAAGCAGGCTGGTCAGCGGCATCCCCCGCTTCTGCTCCGACACCTGCTGCCCACCCGGCATTGTGCCACACGAGCCATACATCAGATTAGCAAAGGCGGCGCCGGTGGAGCGGAAGCTGCGCCACCCTTTGTCACCCGCCCGCCGCTGGCCATCCGTTCTCGCCGCTTCTCCACGGCTGTCGGCGCACTCTCTGTGCGCTATTTTGCTCTCGAGTGAGTGCCCAGGTGCCGGCATGGTGAGAGCGGTGCTCCGCATTGTGCTCCACAGCGGCGCCGCCCGCTGCTCCCTCGCCGCGTCGCAGAGGCGGAGGGAGACGCCGTGAACAGGAGCCAGCCCATTGAAAGCGTGGATAGGGTTGAACAATGCGCGAGAGAAGTGGTGACGGTCTGGCCAATGTCGGCATTTTCTCCGTTAACTGAGAGCAATTCCCCTGTTTGCATCATAAAACTATTTTGGCGCGCACATTTGGACAGAATGCCTGATCGTAAAGAAGGCCATTCAGGTGCTCATTACCGGCGCAAGCGACCTCCTGGGCTATCGGGTTACCCCTAGAAACGCGATTCTGAAAGAGAATCCGAACTAAACGTAATGAACTTTCGCAGCAACCAAGTTTCATGGGTGTAGAAAGACGTAACGGAGCACCTAATGTCGGCGATAACCGTCAAGCCCTGCGAATAGTCGGACCGTAATTTTTCCTTGTGAACGCACATATGGTAGTAATGGCGTCCGGCCGCGCCTGCCTGCGAGACACGTCAGCTGAAGGATCTTATGAAGCCGTACACCCGCTACCGTATTTAGCACCTGCTAATTAAGCGATCAAGAGAACCGCTAGTTGGCCAGGGACTTCGCCCGCTTGCCCGCTCACAGAAACCGCCCATTAGTGTGTCAGCGGCTAGCATGGAACCGACTTCCACAATGTCTGCTCCAAGCCTGGAGGTCAGCTCTGCGTGAGACTCAGTGTGTCCTGAGGGCCTGGAGAGGCACGAAACACGGAAATCGATGTCGTGCCGATCGGAGATGCAAAACGTGCCAAACATCTGTGGTGAGATAATTGATAAGCCGTATGAAAAAGCAGGATCCGATGTTACCTTTCATCCCACAGCCACTGCGCTTATTATGACACAGCTTGATCGTGCCATTGCTATTTAGTCCACGGTGAAACAGCGTGAGGGTCTAGGTGAAATAAAAACATAAAAATATCGTCATAGTGCATCTTGTACCCGGACATACCAGAATGCTTGGTGACTTCAAGCTTATTTTCATTACTAACATGCTTTTCTGATCAGTTTTGTCGCGTTGGCCTCAGCAAATTACCGTGCACCGTGTCTTCAAAACATTTTCTTTAGCCCCAAATGTCAGTTCTAAAAGCCATGACATGCACGCTGGGATGCGCCTTGCACAACACAGCATAGAGGCAAGGAAAAATTGATGTACGGAAACTTTGCGGGGATCCTTTTATTGGGAGTGCCTTGTCACACCTTCTTCATCACTGTTAGCGCAAACTTTATAAACGCTAAGTGTTTTATGGAATGCAGAAAGGCCCCACTTTTCTGGCACGAACTAAATGCAGTTATTTCCTGCGAGGTTCCACTTATCCCCGCTTCCGACAGTCTGGTCATAAATAAAGAGAGATGAGCACTTCCAGCACGGGCTAGTGCAAGTTGATAACAAGGTTCTCAGGCCAGCCGTGGGCGGCAACAATTTGCTGGAGATAATGCACAAAATATGCTAAGATAACGCCATCATGCGCGCACTGCCAAGTCATTTAGCTGAAGCTTTGGAAAGTACCCGGATGCCCTGTGATTTTCAGTCGGTGAATTGTTTTGCCGTTGAAATTATATCGCTCGCTGTTCCAGGTCCACAAGGCGTTCTTATTCGTTGCGGGGCTTGAGTGTAATGTAAGAACAGGCACGTAACCAAAGTTCGCAGGTGAAAGGGGAGCGAGTCAAGCATGAAATGTTCTTCGAAATCCTGCGAATCTTGAACAAATTCTTGCGAGGTTTCCCAGTAATAGCATAAGCGTCTTGACTAAGGAGGGCACAGGCGTAGCCTCCTTGCCCCGCCCCCCCCCCCCCTCCCTCCCTCGGCTACATCCCTGTTTACGAAATTAACGAGGATGAAAGATAAGTGCGCGCACCTAGTGGAAAATGACCAACTTCGGGCCGGCGTCAATTAAACACTCGGCACTGCAGCGAATGTATGCAGGCATTCCGCCGAAAAAAGAGGTCAAGCTTTGGAAAGTGCGCACGGGTTCCATGTTTTCTTGTGGATTCGTTAACGCTGAACGGCGACGGGATGAAACTACCCTCAACTTTTACAGCACGTGATAAAATTTCGAGGTAACCGGCTACTCATTAACCTGAGAGCGTCCATCTCACGCTTGTAGAATATGCCGGTGAAGTGTGTCTTTTGCCGGTGAGACAAAGTAGACCTGTCCCCCCCCCCAATCTAGTGGGTTTCGTGCGGATGCGGTCGAGTCGACCACCGGCGACCCCGCCCGGTGGACGTTGCGTCGAGGCCGTCCACTGCGGCGCACACGGCCGTCACCAGGCGCCGTTCAAATAAAACTTTACGGCCCCCTTCGTTAGGCGTGAGGTGTCGGTCCCGTTTCCGTTTATTGCAGACTGAGGGACCGATCGTAAACGCCGCGAGGTCTTTGTGGACAGCGGGTCCGTGGCTGCTCTCAATTCGGGCCGGTGGTAAACCAATAAACGGTCCGCGCATAGGCCTACCTGGCCGTCTTTTGCGTGCGAGCAGACGGTAAGGATGTGGTGTCGCCACTACTTCCTCTTTTTGGTATATTTCATTTATTCTGGAAGACGCACGACGCAGTTCTGGAAGCGCCGCTTGTTTTAGATGGAGTGAGCTTAGTTCGATAACCAATCAGCGCTTAGTGTCGGTCTATCGCAATCACGTCAAAGACAACTAAAGGTCAGAGCCGTCGGACGAGGCCTCCGTCTCGGCCAATATGCATTCCAGCTCTGGACAGCTAGATGCTCACCCAGCTTGACTGAACGGCGCCAACCGATAAACAATACTGCCGAGCAATAGCTGCAAAAGCCAGCGCGCCTGATTTCTGTTCAATCTGCTCCAAGTGCGATAGAACCTGCATCCAAGCCGTCACAGGGAGCGCAGCATGCCTCAGCCACCCGTGACATGAGCAATGAAGCACGGGCCGTACTCCAGCGGGGCACGTTTGACTGCATACGGCCGCGGGCGGCGCCGACCCAGAGTGATACGCTTTCAGAAGCCGCCATAAACCACCCGCCCACTTCCGTCGCTGCGGGGCTGAACAGTTGCCTCCCGCGTCCCGACCCCGGCCAGCACCCCGTCACCGCCTCCGGCTGTTCCGGGGTCGCGGGTGCTGTGCGCCGTGCGCCGTGCGCTGTGCGCTGCGCAGCCCCGCCAGCTGTCGCCCGGTGTCCTGAAGCGCTGCGCGTGCGGACAGCCTCGTGACCACAGCGCTGCACTCGGCCCGGCGGCGCGAGGCGGCTCGCGCACCGAGACGTGCCCGCGCGGTCCGCGCCTCCCCACAACTGACGGTAATTGTGTGGCATTTGCAGGACGGCGCCGGCCGCGCGGCGTTTTTATCCGCCGGCGGCCGTGGGAGCCGCGAAAAACGGCTGGCCGCCGCAGCGATTTCGCATTCGTTCTACATTCGCTGCGGTCGCGGCTAATGGTGGACGCTGGGAGGCGGCGGCGCTCGTGGCGGCGCGCGTCTGGACGAGCCGTGCTCGGAAGAGGCCGGCTCGTCCCAAGCCAGCGGCGAAAAGGGATCGTTGTCGGGCTTGTGCCAGCTGGGCTTGGCTCGGCCCAGCCGCACAAGCCATGACGGGTGTGATCACCACTGAAGGGATGTGTTCTCTAGGTGAAGTAAGTCGGTAGAGGAAACAACAGGATAGCTCAGTCAGCACAGCGATAGACCAATCGGTGCAGTCAGGTGGGAGCAAAGCTATGCCCCGGACGAGGCAGTCCGCGACAGAGTCTCACCGCCAGGGCACCCGTACTGAGACACACTGAACTCCGGTGAACTGGCTCAGGTCGGGACCGGTATGACCGTTTGGACCCGTGCAGTTGGATCTTGTCACGAGTCTTACCAGCTACCGGACATTGTCCCGCAGTTTGAACTGGGTAACGCTAGCCGGAAGCGCCGTGTGAAGCAGTGAAAACCGGCATCATCCTTCCGGACAGTGCATATGACTATCCAGCTGACAGCACTTATCATCGGCAAGCGATCCGAGTGAGATGTACGTGGAGCTGTGGACAGCCGGGGCTGACGGAGAGGACCATCAGGCGATCAAAACAAAATCATGTGACAAGTTAGTTGGTTAGTTACTGAGTTTTAAGGGCGCATCGCCTGCATTGGTTATTTGCGCCCATGTCTTAGCGTTAAGAACCTGTGTCAACAGACCCATAACCGGAACTGTGTCAGCAGATTGCCGTCAATGTCTTAGTGACTCAGAGAACTCGTCAGCTGCGTACTGGAACCGTAAAACGTAGAACACAAATGGTATCAGGGCTATAAAGCCCACCTGCCAATTGTCTGAGTCGGTGAGTACAAAAGCTTGAAACCTAGGTCTTTCAGAAAGGCAAAAACTGCTCGAGCATCTGTCAACGCCGGATCACCCAACAGCCAGGCCAGGGGAGCGCGATTCAGATTAAGATACCGGTTTCGCCCAATCTCGTAGTTCGTAAGCTATGTGTTCGTAAACAATGTGGCAATTTAGTGGAATCAACGTACATGCAGTGCTAATGCATGTACTGTTTATATAGGATGCAGGCGGCTGCACCAGACATGTCTTTGCTTATGATTATGATGACAACGCTGCGGCTTTCCTCGCCTCTCCGAGACACACATACCGCAGACAATGGGCTGGGCTCTGCTCTGGTCGAGTTCCGTCCCAGGACATTATGCACATTGCATTTCCCTCACAAGTACAGCTCCAGTACCGAGCATGGCTTCTCTCCTTGTAGCAAAGTGCCGCGTGAGGGTCGTGGTCCACACAGACCAGGCACTTAAGGGTCATGAGTGCTGCAGTTTCCGACCATCTCATCTCCAACGTGGGCCCGGCAGCCCATTATGCTAAGGTGTGAAACGGCCGCGTGTACATCCCAGTGGACCGCCCGGCTCATCCGGCCGGGCTCCGTATGTCGTTGCTTGTATACCCCGAGTGGGCAATGAGGTTTCACCTTTCCCCATCTACCTGCAGCGGTCTGGGAATCTATGCCTGATAACGTCGCGATATTCAAACCATATCCTTGCGGGTCTTTCCATCCGTCCTTATCGCGAAACAATAAAACCATCCTCAGGCCCTCTGTGGAATACCCTTTTGGCACCGTCTCCTTATCTGAGCGCTGCGTCCCACTCTTATCGCAAGCCTTTTATGGAGTCATACTATCCCCGACCTGCCTTTCCCATGGCGCCGCTTCATCATCACAGACCACGCAGACCATCCCCTGCTCGCCGGCACCGCCCTATCTCTGATGCTCGGTTCCTCAGCCCCGCGGACCGCGGCGGCCTCCTGCCCACCTCCCCGCCTGGCCGACGGGTGGCGCCACCTCCGCGGCGGCCGCCGGCCAGCCCGGCGGACCGGCCGCCTCTGCCGCAGTCAGTGCGCGAAGCGACGGGGTGGGGTGTCCACGCGCCGTCGGGTCGCGGCCCACACATATCACCGGCGCGGCCGAGCATGTGACCTGACCCGACCCGACCCGGGCAGCAGTGCTGGCGGCTATGGCGGGCCGGGTACGACGGCGCCCGGCCCTCGTGCTTCTCGTTGGACTTGTCCTCATCGACGCGGCGAACGGTGAGTAAGCTGCTACGAGGATGCTGTGGCTGCAGGTGTGAGGATGTGTTGCGAGTGGACGCAGTGCTGTGCTGTAATGTCGCACGACGGGCGACGGCGTGTCGACAGCAGTCTGCATGCAGGGACGTGGTGGCTGCACTGATCAGCTGCGGTGTAACCATTTCCGGCAGTTCCGATTGTGTTGGCTCAGCGAATAGCTACTTCCGGATTGCAGCCCACTGTCACGGCCTCATGACATTGCACTGTCACAGCCCGTGAAATGGTCTCCCATCAACTGGCATGTATACAAGGACATAAAGTAGGGTCGGAATGATTTCCATTAGAAATTAATCTTTTGCACGCTTGAATGCATCTCGTTCTCGTTAGTTCTCAAAATGAGTTTGGGAACAAACCACACAACCAGCACCAGCAGGCATGCATTTACAATTTCACTCTTGGTTGATTGCTACCTAATAACAGATGCTGGTTGCTCTTCGAAATGCGAATGAAATCGGTTTAACAATATCAACATGGCTATTGCAACTCTGGCGGCACTCGTACTTTGAAGGAATCAAACATTTTAAGTATCTGTGCTCTTGGACAGAGCTTAGCTGATGTGTAAAAGCTCAAAAAGAGTTCAAGGACCCTACACGCGAGATTCGGCATCTTAGTTGATCTGATATTTCCGCGCCTCAGCTTTAGACCATTCAAAGTTGAACATTACTATTGACATGCCGCACTTGCAGAGAATGTTTCACAGTTAAAGATATTGAAATAAGCATCAAATGTGATGAAATAAGCTCACTCATAACTATTGGTATGGTTTTAAGTGGAAAAGGCTGCTCAAGACACAACAGTTATCTGTTCAATAAGCGAGCTTCTCAATACACCATCGTTTAATGCCATCGCACCTTGCACAACATTGGCTGAGGGCCTATCGACGGCCGTTATACCTGAAAATCGTGCTCATAGACGCCAGATATGAAACGCCACGACCACTATATTCTCTTGGCCTTGGTCGCCGAGTGGCCAATGGAATGGCGGATTTTGAATAACGTCATTACGGCGTCATGGATGCCTGGGTGACCTTGAAATAGTCTCTCCGAAATAGTCACACATCCTTACGGGCGTATAGCTTAGAAACAAGAAGGGTTTAGGCCTCATGAAGTGCAGGGCTGGGAACTGCACCAAATGATCTTCAAGACGGCTGTCCCAGTTCAAAGCCCCATTCGAATGTGAAACATTTCCTTTAAAGGGAACGCCCCACCTTTAAACATTCCGAAAGCACGAAAGGAACCTGCTTCAAAGCTCAGGCGCATGCTGTTGTATTACACCTGCAAACCACTCGAGTCTAAATAGCATTCTTAAGCTCTTGTCTGATATGTGCGCAAGTAAGAAGCTTCATAAGTACGATCCCAAAAACGCTCCAATTAAGGAGCTTGCCAAGACCATCTGAAAAGGAGACCATTCACTGAATGGGTTCAGGTCTCAGGGCGCGGGTCATTGGAATATCTGCTGCATAGGCTCGACTGCACCCTCTGAGCGTAACGAACTTCCGATTCGTTCGTCTAACGCGAACGCCAACAATTTTTGTAACTGGCAATTCGCAATCCGTCGAATGACTTACCAATGAGCACACCTGTGCATAACGAAATGAAATTCAGGCCCATTTCAGGTATTCGCTGTTTTTGTTTTTTTGTTTTGTTATTCTGCATGGTACGTTCGCATAGACCTTCGAACGAGTATGTCGATCAGAAAGCTCACGTCGCTCCAACGTCTAAAACTGTCAGCCAGCCTCCCCTAATCGATACCAAATCGCGCTGTCATCTCTCCCTGACACCCCCTTGCTCCCCCTCCCCGAGGTCCTGGGCGCGTCCAAGGCGTCAGTCGGCCCTGTGAGGGGTTGGCGGGGGCGGGGCGGGGTGCTGGTGTGTGTCACTCGCGGGCGCCATTTGATGTCGGGCTGAGTGACGGGCTGACCTCGCCGCGTCGACGGCCGCGGCCCGCCAAGCCGTGTCACGAACCCCACTTCAAAGCGCCCCGGGCCGCGGCGACAGGTCACGGCAGCGCCACCGGCGCCCTCGAGCTGTGACGGGCTGTCGGGCCGACCCTCGCTGACCCGGCGAGTTATGACCGCCGACGGACTGCATGTAGACGCCGACTGCGTGCCGCGCCGCGGAGGTGGGACGACGCTCAAATCACCTGAACTGAACTGAACAAGAAGTAAACTGAACTGAGCCCAACTGAACTGAACTGAACTGAACTGAGCTGAGCTGAGCTGAGCTGAGCTGAGCTGAGCTGAGCTGAGCTGAGCTGAACTGAACCCCGCCCATCTCAGCTGACGGCAGCTGGACGGTGTTTCCGTCCGGCTTTGTGTAGCCCGGCGAGCTGAGATTGACGGAGGACTGTGTGTACGTGAACCAGCAAAAACACAGCATCGGGTGCGAGAGAGGCGCGAACGACCGGTCGTTGTGGCGTGCGATGCGAAAAATAACTCACTGCGTTTCCGTCCGAGAGTGCGAGGGCTAGCAATACACGCAGATGCGTTGAACTGGAGGCGCAACGCGTTCAAGGTGCAGCAAACGAATTGCTTAAGGCGTGCTTTCAGTGTAAATTCATCCATACTGAAAACATATGTTCAAAGGCGAGAGACCCTTCCAGCTCAGATGACTAATGCCGTGTAGAAACTCCCACGTCTCGTCTAGCCTGACAAACTGGGCGTCAGCTGACATGCTTCTGGGATGTGTGAGGGAGTTGAGGCGCCGCTAAAGGCAGCTGACTATCGCTGGCCGTCCTATCCATGCAATAGCGAGTGCTGAAAGCTAATCCGACCTATGAAATACGGCGGCCGATCACGGGGAGCAGGTGGGATGCTTTGGGGCTGATTTATGTCCGCGCGCGTTAACGCGCTCCCGCTTTTGCATTAATATCTGATGGGCGGGTACGCCATTGCTGTCACTCCACTGAAATATGACCGCATATCTATACGTACACTGCAATCCCGCAGCCAGCGTCGGACGACTTGCAGCACAGACGATGACGCGCCTGTGCGGTGCCACGGACTCCGCCGTCCGCCGCCCATAATCAGCTGACAAAAGAACATGAGTGCGAGTTTATCGGTTGTAATTTGAGCCCCGCTCCAGTTTGCCGTTTGCCTGCAATAATGACGACACGGGTATTCGTGCTGACACGCCGGCGGGCGGTTCACGAGCACGCCGTGTCATGCGCCATTACGGGCGCGTTACAGCCGGCCCGACATTCGAGTCTCATCTGATCAAACATGGACATGCATCGTGCCATTCTCACTTCGGTTGGAGACGCATGTTCCTTTGAAGTTGCGTCACCCAACTTTCACTGAATTAATGTTTTAATGATCATCGGGAGCCCAGCCCCCAGCCGTGCCAGGGTTATACTCCTTACACCTGACGTCAGGCGGTACCCCATTACGCTCCTAATTTTCCGTTTACGACAAGACCATGACCAATGAGCCTGACCTGGCGCTCGGTGACCGCCCGAGGCGCCTGACCTTCCACGCGCCCCGAGGCGCTGTGGGGCGACGGGCGGGCTGGCACGGGGTGTTGGTCGGGTCAGGCTCGCCGGCGGCCCACACGCGAGCGCCTCGTCAGCCAGACATTAGTCAAACAGGGCGGACCAACGGCGCCAGCGCGCCCGATCACGGCGTGACACGCGGCCCGCCCGCCTGCAGACCCCCTGGGAGCGGGATGGGGGGACACCGGCCGGCCGGGAGCAAAGTGCGCTGGCCGGAGCTCAGGGAGCGGGTCTGTGATAAGTCTGGGACGGATTTAGGGTTGTGTTCATGCAACTCCTACATAGTCCGCATAGTCATCATAGGTCATCATAGTCATAGTCATCAGTCATCATAGTCCTCATAGTCCTCATAGTCGTGGGTCCAGTCCACATGGGTGATCTGAGAAGCCTCCTTCCTCAGATGCGATCTGCGCTCAGGACCCTCAGAGGTCGAACAGCACCACTAAGGCCCCTCAATCGATGTACGATACACGAGTCAAGCTTTTACATGAAGCCGGAGGGCAAATACTGCAGCTCAGCCGGGGGTGGACTGCATGCCAGCACGAGCTGATGCTTTTTGTCAGACATCGTCAGAGACCGTTGATGCCTTTTTATCTTGTGCTTAGGTTATCGAATTATTCATACATCCGGTATCAGACATATTGCTGCATGAGAAAGGACATTTCAACCATTAAAAGCGAGGGACCGAGTGGGTCGCGTACAAGCCATCCGGAAAGCGCTCCAGCTTGAGGACCTGCGCAGTATGTAGGTACTACACGATACACATGCCATACGATTGCTCTTCCATGATCGCTACTTGGACCCGGGAACATTTACAATCCGCTTCAACCGCTCGTGGTACCTTGGAACCGTGCCGCTTGGTGCCCTTGTAAAGGTCATACATGTTGTGCTGGCGGGCGGTCTGTGCTCGTGAACCATGACCGCCGGTGAGGGGTGCCGTTTCAGCCATCAAGCTCAATCACATTTCCGTTTCGGAGGGTGTCGCCGGATGAGTGAGCATGGTCCGCGCGACCGCAGCTGCAGCCGCAGGGCTGCCCGGAAACGCTCGACACCGAGCCGCACAACCTCGCCAGAGTGGCATGGTAGTCACTCACAGCCGCTGCTCGGCCAGTTAACGCGCGCCTGCAGATGCTATCTGCGGTGTTGTTGTTTGTTGAGCAGGTGGAGGGGCTGTCCGCAACCCCATAACACGCCGGTGGGTCCTCGGCGGTCAATCTACGACCGCCTGGGGTGGCGGTCGACCTCGTACGTTCCAGGCGAGCGGCCGCCCCCGCCGCGGGCAGACGCGCCTGATCAGGCTAAGCGCCGACATAGCACACGCCCCAAACCGATATGACTTCGCCGATGAAAGACAGCCGCTTCGGCGCGCGCCCCGCCACCGCCCGAAAAGGCCCGTGAAAGCCGCCGGAGATGAGCCGATTATGGCCATTTTTCATCGGCGGCCCGCTCCTCGCGTCGGCCACGAGACCGCGCCCAGCCCCCGGCGTCGGGTTACCGCACGGGTCCGGTCCCGCCTGATCCGAGTAATGAGCCATTAAAGCCGGCCGCTCTGTACGGCTGCCGGGTTATGGCCGCGTATATCGTCGATGCCGACGCGTCGCTGTCGACGCGCGGCATCAGCGTCAGCCGGCTGCAGCCGCCGGTCGCCTGAGCGCGGGCTGCCACAATGGCCGCCCGGTCGCACTTCCGCGAACGTCCTCCCACCCCCTCTGCCTCCCCCTCACCTCCGCCGTGTCGTCCGGGGCGACGGCGACCGACGCGTCCGAGCTAGCCTCCGACCACATGCGGCGTGGAGCGTTTCCAGAGACGCGTCGTGCAGCTGTCCGCCGTCCGAGCGCCGCGGAAAACGTCGGTGTTTATGTGGTCTGAGCGGCGTCGCGGTGGCCGAGTGAGGCCGTATCCGGCGGGCCGACGGACGCCGCTCTTCGCTCGGAGCTGGCTCGACCGCGTCGCTGCGAACCTGTCAGCTGTCTGCGGCGCGGCAGTCCGACCCGCTTGATCCTGCCGCCTGACGCTGACCTCGTCGGCCACGACGACAGCCGACAGGGTGCTTTGCGGCCAGATTTCGGCTAATTGTCTGCCTCCGAGCCGGCTTTGTGGACGGATCGCGGCGGGTTTTGTGACGGCCGCGTGCCCCAGCCACGCGCCGAGACGCCAAATAGCTTCCGGCCGGACGGCGCGTGGCGACGCTGAATTGATTCACCGACGACAATCGATGCGGGTGGCGCCTGGGCGCCGTCCCTCCCCGCCTGATGTCGGCTGGGCTGGCCGCTGCTGGCCACAGCTGGTCAGGGACGGCGTGAGGGACGCCCCGTCTGTTGTCGGCTGGGCTGAGCGCTGCTGGCCGCAGCTGGTCAGGGACGGGGTGAGGGGTGTCCCCGCCTGTTGTCGGCTGGGCCGGCGGCTGCTGACCACAGCTGGCCACGGAC